>NW_008824411.1:6885593-6917831 GCF_000699105.1 Pygoscelis adeliae | reverse complement strand
CTGCTTGCTCCTCAGGCGCTCTGGGGCTGGATCGGTGCAGTGACCCCGTGCTTATGGGGCCCAGCGGCTGTGGGAAGCTGGTCCTGGCAGGAGAGCATTGCTTCGTCCATGTTCACCTTCATACCTGTCCGTGCATCTCTTCTACCCCCTTCCAACCTGCTTCTGACCCAGGCTGGAAAGCCATCGGTCTTGCACCCTATACCCTGACCCCAGCCTACTGCTTGGCCTCTCTTAAACCCTTTCCTGCTTGCTTTCTCAGCTCATTGCAGCTGGGTGCTGAGCTCTGGGGGCTGCTTCCCCTTCCAACCTGGCCTGTCCCAGAGCTGTCATCCCCGGGACTGTTCCAGGGCCATCCCCTCGGTAGCTCCTGGCGTGGGAGCTGGCGCGGGGAGTGGGACTGGGCTGAGCGCACCCCTAAGCCCCTCTCTGGCATCAAAAGCGCTGCCGGGTCTTGGAGCACTTTGCGGTTGGAGGGCAGTGTCACAGGGGATGAGGGATGCCCTTGAACGCCTTCTCATGTGTTGGGGTGATGCTGAGCAAGGAAAGGAGGAAGACAGCTCCTCATGGTGCAGCTTCGTGGCCCGGGGAGTCTGTGGGCATCCTGTGTGTTGGACCAGCGTATTGCAGTGCGGTCTGGTGGCCACGCACAGGGGTTTCCCCGGCCTTGGAGACAGCAGTTTGGTTGAAGTTAAAATGCTTCTGTGGAGTGAAGCTGGTTTGCACCAGGCAAATTCACGAGAACAAGCAAGAGGGGTGAGAAGAGGGTAAAAGCTTTGAAAAAATCCCAGATTTGATGTTGCATGTTGGAATAGGAACTTGAAGGTTTGAAGGCTTTAGGTTTGAAAGCCATTTTTCAAATCTGGTGATGTTTTTCTTCTGGTGGATGTGATATAAAAAGCAAAACTGAAATGAAGTGTGTCTGCTGTGTTAGAGTAGACAGTTTCCACCAGCTACAAATGACCTTTTCTTTTCCCCCCTTCTCTTAGCACTTTTTTCCCCCAGCAACTTCTGGAGCTGACACTTTCTTTGCTCAGCAGGTCTCTCCTGCCCTGGGCACGGCTCCCCGCCCTGCACCCTGGGCTGGCAGCACTCATGTGTTGTTAAAGGTCTGGGAGGGAGAATTTCTCACTCTGCTGCAGGGTTTTACCCTTCTCCCAATGAGTTATGGCAACGCACAAGTGTTAGCCTTGGTCCTTGCTCTTGTGTAGGACCTTTGGAGAGGTGTTGCTCTTCTCCCAGCACCGCATGGCCGGGTTACAGCTGGACATGGAGCTGGGCAGCGGGGATGCTGCAGCTGGCTCTGCCTGCTTTCTTTTCCAGTGCCTGTTTCCAGCCAACTGTCAAAACTTACTCAGTTGTTCTCATGTCTCACTTGACTTACTTGTGACTGTCGTGACTTTGTTTTAGTCACTTTATCTGTTTTGCTCATGCAGAAAGCTGTTAGTGTTGCTGGGAGGGTTTATTAGCCTCAAAGCTGTCACCTGTTTCCTACTTGTTATTCCAGGTAGTTAATTTTCTTTCTGATCCTTGAGAGCTGGAGCTTGTTTTCCCCATGATTCCCTCCAGAGGAATGCGGCTTTCCAGCCTCTGCCCCAGAGAGGGCTGCTGGGGTGATGGAGAGGGCTTTGGTGTGCCTGGGGATGGGGCTGTGGCTCAGAGCTGGGCTCAGACCCGCCGCTATCCATCGCTGGGATTTTTGGGTGACTTGAGCTCGCTCAGAGCAAAAGCTGCAATCTGAATTAATGTTTTAATTATCTTGGCCTCTTCCCCAAAGGCTGTTCTCTTTGTTTTTAATTTTGGAAAGCTCTCATATGCGATCTCTCTTCTCCTGCTCCCATCATCTGTACCGTGCAGCTCACCCTAGGAAGTGAGCCGAAGGTGTGGATGCTTTCCCTGGCATGAAACACAAACTGCTGCCGGGGGCTGAGGAGCAGCTCCTGGAAAGCAGGCAGATGGGCAGCTCAAGCGCTGATCCCACCAGGGCTCCTGCCACAGCATCCGCGTGCCGAAACAGGCGAGTTTCTTGGCCCAGGCTTTCAGAAGAGGCACTGGGTAATGAGATGGGGAGCTCCTGCATTGTGGATCTCCTAAAGCAGCGTCTCCCAGGGGTGCAGGTGATGGAGGAGAGCATGATGCTCTAACCTGAGCATCTTGAAGGTGTCACCAGCTGCGTTTGTAAAGGTGGACCTTTGTATGCATTAGGCCTGTAACCACGAGGGGTATGGGTCCTGCTGGGGTGCTCCGTGCCCTGGGGAATGGCATGCAGGTTGCAGAGGATGGGGGCAATTCGCAGGGCTGATGAACACTGTCACCTCTGCACTGAAGCGAGGAGGGGGGTCAGTTCTCAGCAGCACTGTGCTCCTCCTGCCAGGGGGGACATGGACAGGGGAGGGGGCTCTGGGGCACTGCTGCTTGTTTCTCTGTGCCTGGAAGAGGGGGAGAAAGGAAAGCATGTGCGCACACACGTGTGTGTGATACTCCAGCCCTGTCATCTTCAGAGCAGTATCCTACCTTCAGTGCCAGTGCAGGAGAGCTGGGGTGAGGCGATGAGAAGAAAGGCTGAAGCTGCTCTATTGGATCAAGTATGTATTTTATTAGTAAAAGGCTTATGCTGTGTTTGGAGTGCCCTGCAGCAGGAGCAGTATTGTGTCAAAATGAGGATTTAAATGCTTTAAAAAAATCAAGTTGGACAGATATGAGAGAGCAACTTACGGTATTTTCATCTCGCTCTGTTATTCATCAGTTCCCTTAATAATTCAAGTTTGTTTTATATTAGAGGAGACCAGACAAGGCAAATAAGTTAAATGTGGCTCTTGGAGCTACAGCACAAGTACTGAGGCTTGACAGTTCTCCCTTCCAGGTGATATTGGATTCTTGCTATTGGAAAACACGAGTACCCTGCACCAGGAACTGATCACCCCATTTCATGCTCTTGTAGCACATCAATATTAACATTGCTTTATGGGATTGCATTGAGAAATGCTTATATCTGACCAGGTGAGGCTGTTTTGCTGTGGTGGTCTAAGCTGTTCTGGCATACTGGGGTGGGAAGGACCCTTGGCTCAGAAGTGCAAACGGAGGTCTCAGCTGTATGGTGATATTTGGGTGTGTAAAATGAGGATTGAGGGAGATCTTTGAGTGCTGACCTTCCCAACCCCTGCCTCAGTGTGGGGCTCCTCTAACTGAGGCTGGACTGGGTGGATGTAATCAACAGAAATAGGTGCTGCCTGCGTGATGCTGGCGCCTTTGTGCACGTCCTGCACTGCTGCCGTTAAATCACCCGGGCTGCCGGCGGCTATTGCTGTGCATCACTGGGAGGAGAAGACAAATAACTTCCCTCAGGCCGTGCGCGGTTCCCAGCACAATATATAAAAGCTGTCTTGGAGTATTTAATGTGTTTCCAAAGGGCTGGGGGGTATGGGTGGCTTGAAACGTCTCCTTGCGTGCTGGTTGCATTAGATGTCATTGGATTTTAGCCCCTTTTCTCCCCCTTTTTTTTGGGTTTCTAGTTCTGTGGATTCAAGGGTTGAAGGCTGCAGGCTCTGGGCTGCTGTATCATGCTGTTTCCTCCAGCCAAGGAGATGCAAACATTGCATTGGGATATAGAAACATGTAAAAATAGTGATTTGTACTCTAAAAAATGAGCTGAAAACAATTAGTGCTGCTTGTATTCACGTTTTCTGGTCCGTCTCTGCTTTCTGAAGCTTTGGGGCCAAAGAGGGAGTGGAGGGAGGGCTGAAAGGGACTTCTGGTCCAGTCTTGTTCTGGCTGGGGAGCAGTTTATTCTGGTGACCTCTCAGCGATGCTTGGTGTGGTTGAGGATGTTGTTGCCTCCGTTTCTTCTTCTTGATGCCAAACAACTGCACTTCTTCCCGCCTTTCCTCCAAACTCATGCTTTTCCAAATTGCGCTTTTTTTCTGGACTCTTCAGTAAATCAGCATCTTCCTTGGTGTGTGGTGTTTTTTTTTTTTTTTCTTCCCTGAGGCCTCAGTGGCTGGGGTTGCTTTGGGGATTGTCAGACAATGCTGCTCATCTAATGCTGAGCCAGGATAGCATCTCTGTAGCAGGTGTTTGGGGCTGGTCCAGCCCTTCCTCTTGAGTGAGCTGAGTCTTCCCCCATTTCCTGTCTCCAGGCCCCAGCATTTTCAGAAATAACCAAAACCTCATTAGATTTGCAGGATCCCTCAGGCACACAGTGGTGGATTGGGATGGCAGCCTGTCCCCGGCTCCGCGGGGGGTCCTGGAGGCTAAGCTTTGGTCAGAGCATCCCTGTGGTGCTGTGCCCTGCACTGGGGCTGGACTGGCTTGGATGCTGCAGCCGGGTGGCACCACCACGACTCTCTCCCAGCCCGGGACGGTGCACGCCAGCAGGGTGGGTGAGATGCATGGAGAAACCCTGTGAGGAAGAGGGGGGAGAGCTCGCTCCTTCGGCCACCCACTCGTGCCTGCCTGTGCTGCTGGGGGCCGTCTCCCTCCCCAGTGTGGGACAGGGTGTTAGTCACATGCTGCTGGTGTTAGTCACGTCAGGAAGCGTGCCGGGGCCAAGGTGATGACGCCCATGTGAGCCAGGAGAGTCATAGGTAGAGCCTATTTTTAACAAGGATCACTCTGGGTCCAGAGGGGATTAATCGCTCTCGGCACAGTGGCTGACATGGGGTCCCAGGACACCATGAGGGTCGGCTGAGCCATGGCAGGAGCTGCAGGAGACATGGGTGGTGCAGCCCAAGGTGAGCATCCGCGGGCTTTCCCCTCCTGCACGCTGTAAGCGTGCTGGGGCTGTGCTGCTGCCGCGAGGCTGGCTGGGGTGAGGGGCTCGCTGCCCAAGGCTTTCCTGGATGAAAAACTTCTGGCTGGGTTGGAGCTGGCCCTGGGGATGCCGAGGAGTATCAGTAGCTCCTTGCAGGCTTGGCTGGTGCCAAGCCCCTGTCCCTTGTCCACCGCCATGCACTGCTGTGACCGGGCGCTTGGCATGGGAGTGGGTCTGAGCCCTGCGCATCCCGGCACGTCACCCTGGGGGGATGCGGTGGTCCCCGGGGGGAAGCACAGCAACAAGGATGGGTGAAATCAGGCCAGGTCCTATTTGGTTTAGGATGAGCCCTTGTCCCTTCTGCCAGCCCTGGGTAAGTCTCTTTAGGTGACAGCATGGTGGCTGCACTGTCGCCTGGGCAGTGTGGGGCCAGCCTGTGTTCCTGTGCCCCGCTTTGGACCTGAGGGCAAAGGTGTGGTACTTACTAAGTAAATAACAAGCTGCTGAAGTGGATGCTGAATATGAAAGCAGCAAGGGACCGTGGTTAGTGTTGTCCTTTTGAAAGGAAACACAATAGCAATCTGTTATGGAAGGGTTTTTTCTTCCTTCTTCCTTTTGACTTAATTTGGCATTCGCAGCACGGGGAGTTTCTGGGAGATGGCATGAGGCTTCTACTCCAGGTTTTTTCTTTCCTTGCTACAGTAGCTTTAGAAATTTATCATCACTGCTCTGGTTTTGGGCTTTTTTTTCCCTGGCATATGGAAGTAGCAAGCTTGGAATAAATGCGATCCGTTAGCCGCTTCAAGCAGGCTGTATGTACACGGTGCTCTACGTCTCATGGCAGACTGGGATTTTTAGGAATGCTCTGTATTGGCCTTGTGTTAAAGCTCCTGTGGGCTGCGGGGAGCACCCGTGCCTCTTTAGAGGATGCATTGCTTGGTGTGTAGCATCCTTGGTCAAAACCTGCTTGGGGGGGTTAGGCTGTGCAGTGGGGTCTGTGCCCATAGCACTGCTTCCTGGGCTCCAGATGTGCTGGGTCACATCTGGACCAAGCAGTGCACCATAGCTGTGCGCTTAGTGCTGTGGTCCCCATCTGAATTGTTCACTTTGATTTTCAAATGGAATGAGAAAGCCCAAAGGCAAAAGGAGGCGTTGGCTCGGCTCCTGGCCATTTGATGGGGTGGTGCGGGAGACACCCAGCTCTTGGCAGCGGGGTGAATACCTGGACTTGATCTTGGACCCACACCAGGCTACAGGTGATTCAATGCTTTGGCTGGAGGTCTGAGGTGGCTGGAAAGAGCCTAAAGCTGCTGTGGACTATTCTTGCCTCTGAGAAGTTTCTCCAGAGGGTTAACTTGGGCACTGAGGCTGCGTTGAGTCTTGTGTCTAGAAGTCCCTCAGTGGCTGCGTGTGATGGGCAGCCAGCCTTGCATCCCCCACGCCACGGGGATGCTGACTGCTTGGAAAGTTCTTCACGGCCGGCTTGACAATTTCTTTGTGCACTTGCTGGTGTTAACAAGCTTCGCTGTTGCATTTCTGAGGCCAGGTTTTCTGTGCAAAATAAAAATGAGTGTGGTGGAAATGAGCCACAAGTGTGAGCAGGGAGGAGTAGCTTGGGGAGGGGTGTGGGTATGAGTGGGTGCTCTGGCAGCCAGACCCGCAGTCGGCGCTGGGTGATGCAGGGTGTCTTGGGAGGTGCAGGAAGGGCAAATGTTGGGAGCGCTGCAGATGTGTATCCTCAGTGAGTGGCTTGTCTCGTACGGAGCGAGACGTGGTCTGTGTGTGCAAGCCCAGTGATAGATGGGGAGATGTCCTGAGGGTTGCGCCTGGGAGATGGCTGGTATGTGGGGTGTCTGCTCTGGTCTGTACGTGGCTGACAAAGGGGGTGGCCCATGTGTAGTAGCTTTGACTTGAAGGTGCTCGGTACTTTGGCTCAAGGGTGTTTGTGGAGGAGAGATGGGACAGGTTTATGTCTTAGCACCAGTTGGACACCTCCTTGATGAGAGATTGTGTCCGAGAAAGGGAAGGGCAGGGGAAGAGGGGATGGCAAAGGGCTGGACACAAAACCGCCTTCTTCCCCATTGGGATGCTAAAATTTCACTCAGAGGCTTTAGGCAAGAAAAAAGGACCAGGACAGACCAGTTGCCTTCACCTATTTTCCTGGACACCAGTGCAGGTTATGAGCTGAGCATCACTTGCAGAGGGGGTGATGAGCTGAGCAGTGCTGACCCCTGTGGAGCCTACACCGGGTGCTCTCTGAGACTGAGAATCCGTCTGGGTGCTCGCAGGCTTTAAGCATCTTCTATTTTCAGCTGGGGACTGTAACAAATTGCTGGCCTGTTTGTAGGGGCTGTCCAGCCCATTGCAGTCAGAGGGAAAGGTGTAAAACCCAAGGAAGCACGAACGTTGTGTTCCTGGATGGTGATTCTGCAATAGCGTGTAGCGTAATGGGGTTTTAATACAGCCCCAGACAGACCAACAGGCACTGGAGGAAGGCTGGAGCCCTCGCAAGCAGTTCTGTGGGTGGCTAACACACAAACAAGATTTAAACCCAGAAAATGACCTGGTTTAAACCCTAAATGTTGTATGGAAGTCGTGTATCAGCTCCAGCCTGGGAAGTGTGGATGTGTCAGCATGGTACCCTCCTGGGAGGGATGAATTTTGGTCACTGCCACTGGGATGGATGGAGGTGGGGGGCTGGGGACCATGAAGACAATTTCTTGGATCACCCCAGCTTGCTCGAACATCTTGTTAGTGCTCTGAAGTCTGCCGGCAGACAGTGGATGGCTGACATGGGAAAATCCATGGCGTTAAACTATTTAGGAAGGAGCAAGTGGGCAAGAGGAGAGAGGGGGAGTGACGCTGCCAGAAATAGCATTGCCCGTTTCTGAGTCGCTGAGGCTCTGAAAGTGAATGGTCTCTGGTGTCCAGCATGAGCATGCACAAGGGGGTGGTGGTGGAGGGGGGCAGTGCCGAATTACACGGCAGCGCCAGACAGCTGTGCCAGAGAAGAAACCCCCGGGCGGCTGCAGGCTGAGTGGCAACCGCCAGCAGTCTTGCGCTGCTGGTCCTCAGCCATCCTCGAGATGTCTAAAAATTACAGATGGCAGTTTCCTAGTGTAAAAAGAGCTGCATGCCACCCGCGGAAGAGCCTCGTTTGCCTTCCTGGAGACAGGGAGAGACGGATGGGGGGGGGCACCAATTAGCAGCCGTTTCTGCACTCCACAACATGATTGCCGATGTTTGCAAATACAGTAAAGTCCAAGCTCAAACACTGCTGTAAAAGGGCCAAATTCATGATAGTTATGAGCTAATTCAGCTGTTGGGTATTATTTCAGTGGAGAGATGGGGCTGACAAGTGAAGCAGTCAGCTTGGGTCAGAGCAAAGCTCCTTCTAGCTCTGTGCCTGGTCTGGCTGCTCAGCCAGGACTGCGGAGGATGCTGGGCTGGACTGGTGCGTGTCTTAAGAAATATAAGGAATAGTGTAAGAAATAGGATGTACGTTGCTCTTTGCCTGCTGGATCTTCCCAGGCTCTGGCTATTGTCAGTGCAGAGCTTGGCGATTGCAGCTAGGCTGTCATTCCTGGCTGTGCCTGCCCTCCTCTCCTCCATGAATTAGTCTCATCCTTATTTTGAGCTTGTTTGTGCTGTGCGTAAGTGTCCCACGAAGCAGCTATCTGGCAGGATGGTTGCTTTGGTATAAATTATTCCGAGTAACGTGCTTCAGAGGGATGAAAGAGCAGCGATGAAATAATGCCACAAATAAAGAAGAGAAGAAGGGGAGGCAATCGTGGTATTAACAGCTCTATGCCAGCAGTTGTAGTAAACTGGTAAAAGAAGGGAAAGCGGAGTGCATGAGCTTTCTTTGAAAGAAGAAGAATTTTGAGGAGGAGAGGGAGCCTGACGATAAGGTGGTGGCTTTGATCCCAAAAGGAGGTGCTGGAATTGCTGGTGCTAATGAGCCAAGGCAGACAGTGGGCGATAAACACCATTGTCGCTGGGGTTTGGAGGGGGAATTGGCACCAGGATTTGGGGGCAAAGCTGCATTGTTGGAGGGAGGGGAGGCCACTGATGGCAGCTGGGGTCCAGCTGGACATATCCGAAAGAGCAGCGCCTAAAAATGCTGTGCTCTGTGCCTGTCCTCTTGCCTGGGTGGTTTCCAGAAGTGCTGACCTTTCGCTTCGCACCTTAGGGGAGCGGCTGGGCTTGTGCCCAGGCTGGCTTAGTCCACGACTCCCCAACGTGTCCACAAGCATGGACATGGAGCCTTTAGGAGCCTGAAGGAAGCACCCAGGCTTTCCTGAGGGATTTGGTGGTGTCCCCTGAGGAGGAGAAGGGCTCCTGGGACTTCCTGGGAGTGTGTGCATTGGGTGGGAGGCAAGGACTGGGCACTTGCTAAGCCAGGCTACTAGTCCTGGTGGAAAAAGCAGGGTTGCTGAAATGTTCTTTTTAGCTCCCCATAAATATTTATTTGTTTTCCTCCCATCTCCCATACTGTAGGAGACTGGGGAGAAACTGGGCTCAGGGAATGAGCTCTGTGTGTGTGTGGCAGCTTGGAGTGGCTGAGGGTGGAAGGGACACGTGAGGATGAGGAGGGGAAGGAAGGGCAGGGGCTGGCCCAAGCTTTTGCCCCTGAACAGCCGAGTGTCCTGGGACATGCTCTCCTACCCTTTGGACCCAGCAGGGAAGCTGGTTGCTTGCTAAAGGGTCCTCAAGGCCTGATTTGTGCATCTGTTATGCTGACAGGCAAGAAATACCTTTTTATTGTCCATTTATCCTGACCCAGCTCAAGCCAGGATAAGGTAAAATGCAAATCCATTCAGTTCTTTGCAGTGCGTAAGGTAAACAGGAAAGGTTTATAGAAGACCTGGGTGAAGGAGCAAAAGGAAAACCTGCCTTTCCTCCTTTTAGATTGAATCAGGAAGATCTTGCTCTACTTACCAGTAATTTGGCCTGATTGTGTGATGCCCACCCCATCAGGTGCTCCGGCTTGTCCTTGTGGCTGGCGAGGACCTCGCAGCCGTGTATGCATAGCACACTTTCTCTCCTAGTCTTCATGGCAGGACAGCTTATTCTCTATCCCCTTCCCTTCTTCACCCTTGCATTTTTGCAAGAGGCTGTCTTTTTTTTTTCTTTGCACAAACAATGAGACCTTTTCAGTGAGTCTTTGTACATAATGAGAACAAAAGTCAAAGAAGAATAAAGCCTGCCGTCGCTCACCTTTAAAGCATCCCTTTGTTTTAACCTCTCGGGGTGCGGTGACTCCTTGTGCCGGGAATCTGATGTTTGCATGATCGTATAATTGCTTTTGCGGGTCTATTAAGTAATGACACACATTGTGGTTTGTGAGTCACCTCAGCGAAGGCACCGTTGGAAATGAGAACTCTTTCTCCCTGGCTTTGCTAGGTTAAACAAGAATTTTGTTGTTATTTTTGTTAAGTTTCCCGGCTGGAGGGAAGGAGGGCAGTCTGAAAGGGCTGCCACTGAGCCCGGTGGGGGTGAAATGCAAGGAGGGAACCCAGAAGGCTGGCCTGGGAGATGGCCGTGGGATGCTGTAGTCCGAGCCATGCGTGTCCTTCCTGCCTCATCCCAGCAGGCAGTTCCTGGCTAAGCCAGAGGTTTTTGGAGAAGCTGTAAGCTGTAGCACGAAGCCAGAATCAGGCATGTGCTGGCAATTACTGGGATGCACAGGGTGCCATCCAGACCGACAACCACCCTCTGGGGAGCCCAGACCGAGCAGCTCCTTGGTCTCATGGTCCATCTTGGGACCGTGTGTGTTCAGCCTGCCTTGGTATGGGGGAACAAACTTTTCCTGGGGCAGTGCTCAGGAGGCCTGGATGCTTCATGGCTCCCCATTTTTCCTTCTGTATTTACATCAAATCCTCTTTGTATCTGTGGTTTCAAGCTGACCTGGGTTTCTGATCTGCTACATCAAAAGCAATGCCCTGTTCTCAGCTCCTTCCTGCATGCTCCCTCATTTCAGGTGCTCCAGAGCGAGGAGCAAGGGCTGGGCTGTCTTCTGCCAGCAGTGTTTCCCAGAGACCTGTCTATTTATTTTTAAAGCATTTTCTTTTTGTGTTGCACAGCAACTTCTAACACACCCTGGTTCGTGCTGGCAGCTCCTCTCTATACCTTGGCAATTCTTGCAGCTGCTTTTGGGCTGAGAGTGATGGGGACTGATGCTGAACCCTGATGTCATTTGGGGTCACTTGTCCTCTTTGAAATGAGCTACCTCAGGCTGAGTTAAGGGGCTGGGCTCGGCTTCCCACATCCCCAGGTGCAGGAGCAGCCGAGGTGTGACGTGCAGAGCCATCTCTGCTGCTGCATGCTAATTAAAGCATAAATTCAGGCTGTCCTTGGGATGGTGGTGCTCTGTCTGTGACTACTTGTATGCACTGGCTCTTGACTTGCCAAATATCCAGGGAATGGCGGGCTGCTGGATGTGGAGACGCTGCTCTCCCTGTGCCCACGGCTGTGCGAGGGGACGGTTTCAAGGCCTATGAGCTCAGGGCTGTTTCCATACATGCACTTTATGTTGGCTGTCTGCCCTGCATTGCAGGAATGATAAGCAGCCCAGGAGGATCATTGCGCCTTTCTGAGGAACACCTCCTCGCGGTGGGAGCTGGAGGGAGGAGGGCAGTGTGGCCCCGGAGGGGTGACAGCCTGCACTCTTGTGCAGGAGCAGAGTTATATTCCTGGAGGGTGGCCCGGTGATTACAGCTGGAAATTATCTTAAGAAGTCCTCGCTCTGCCCTTCTTTGGAAAGCAAACTCCTAAGGGCACGCGCTCTGGCTGCGTGTGCATATAGTTCCAAGCACTGCTGGTTTCTAGACGCTGCTGTTGCACAGATCACAGCTTGCTTTCCTGTCCCCGATTATTTCTATTGCCAGGCTCGGTCCCGTGCTGTTTGCAGAGCAGTGATGCTGTGCTAGGCGAGTCCAAGTCCAGCACTTGCCCGCTGGAGTGATACCTCTCCCTGCTGAGGGGAAGAGCTTGTACGAGGAAGGGAAATGCCGAGCTGTGCCGGGCATCGTCCTGCGTTCCCCACCTCTGCCCGTGGCTGATGGCACGTGCGCTCTCAGGTCTGCCTGTGCGTGTTTTCTGCCTTCTGGGGTTGGAACTGGGATGCTGGTGTGGGGCTGGTATTGGGGGTGGCAGGTTGCAGGCATGATGGATGTGCGATGAGGGGTACCTTGCCTTGAGATGCAGAAACATCTGCCTGTCTGGCACCGAGGGGCGCAGGAAGAGGTGAAGGGATGAGACGGTCTCAAAGGTGGTGCTGGAAGAAATTTGGGCATCGACTTGTTTGTCAGGATGGGCATTCCCAAGCACCGGGACACCTTGCTGTCCATGCCTGGTGCTACCCCATCACTGAAATCCCTGTGTCAGGCCAGCCAGAGCCTCGCTGCTGCCCCAGCAGCATCGTGCCTGCCCCTGGCCATGCCCCGAAAGCGTCCTCGGGCCTGGGGCTTACTGCCTACAGCCAGCCCTGGGGTTGGGGGTCCTGCTCCCCTGGCAGAACCTGGCTCTCCTGCCTCTCTGTGCTGGAGATGGAGGGCTGATTTCTTTGACGTACACTTATATAAATAATAGTGGCGTTGTTTAACAGTTGCTTTTAAAGGAGAGATGAGATAATTTCATGTTTTGATATTCTTAAAGCTGATCCCCCTGGGAGCGGCGCTCTGCAGGAGGGCTCTCGTACCTGGGGCTGTGCTACCCCGCTGCTGGCACAGGGAGAGCCCTCGCACCCGCCATGGGCTCGCTGGCCTTTGAGATGCCTCCTAGTTGGGATGGGGTCTGAGCAGCAGCCTGGCCCCATCCAGGCTCAGCATGGCTTTTCCTGGGAAGCAGAAGCGGTGCTCAGCCCTAGGGAGTGGGCTTTGCTGCTGGAGCATCACGCTACCCTTGAAAACCCTGGTGTGGCAGAACAAAAGCTGTTTCCCAGACAAAAGGTTGTCTGTCTGGTGCAGGAGCATCTCCCAGCCTGAAGCAGCCCCTGGGTATTCGGAGCTGTGCTCTTTCCTCCATCTGATCTTTACAGTCATTCTAGGGATCTTTGTAGTGTCTTGGCACTGTGAAGGCCCAAAAAATAGTTTATTATATGTGAAAGGGTGATGAGAAATGACTGCTTCTTGAGAAATGAGCCAAGCGGCCCTTCTTTGATTGCACCATGTCCCTCTGCCCCAAACACGCTGGCGTGTGCGGTGCTGCCTTCCCCCGGCCCTCCTGTATCAGGATGCTTGACTTGATCCTTTCACCTGCACCTTTTGCTGAGCATAGGAATAGGTCTGTGCAAGGAGCATTTGCCTGTAAATGTCTCTTTCTTTCTTTCCCACCTTGCTTAAGTCTCTCTATTACTGGTGTCGTACAAAGCTCCCAAGCATGGGATGCAGCACTGGCTCTTGCTGGGTACCAGGCACATACCAGGGATGCTGGGAGCAGCTCTTCCCAGCAGAGCCGCTGCAAACCTACCGGTGGTGGGGGCTATGGGAGGGGGGTTTAATCCAACAAACTTTTCCCCAGTAACAAATGACTCAACTAAAAATAGCTCACCCTCGCCAGCTGGCTCCTGCAGCCACTGTGCTGCGCAGACTCAGCTGCTGCATTTGGTGTAAGATGGAGGAGCTGGAGGACTGGGGGGGGGGCGTCCACTAGGGCATCCGTGCCACTGCGAGGAGAAGTGCACGTGGCGGGAGAGGAAAAGGCCATGAAGATGAATCAGTCACTCGCAGCCCATCTGTCTCTATTTGGAGAGGCCCCATGCTGAGTTTCTTCCTAGTGCTCTGAGGTTTAGTGCTCTGCTTAGCTGTGCTGCATGAGCTCTCCTTCTCCCCTTGAGCAGGGACTAATGATTAGCAGCTCAGGGTAAGCACGGCTCAGCAGAGAGAGGCAGATGGCATTTGATTGTCCTGAAAACCAAGTGGCCTCTGTGGCCTGGGAGAGGCAGGTTAGTGAGCCAGAGGGAAGGAGTGGCAGTGGATGGATTTGGAGCATCCTTATGCCCCAGGAAGGATGAAGTGGGGCTGAGATGGCTGAGCATGTGAATTCCCAGGGAGACCAGCCAAGGTTGGGGAAGAGACATCCCTTGTGGGCTGGTGAAGCGGAGGACCCTGCCTGGCTCGGAGTGTCCCCAAGATGCTTGAGGGGAGGACTCTAGATGCTCTCATATATATATATATATATGTATATATGTGTATATATATACACACACATCTTCCGGAGGGTTTACTCTTATCCCTGTTGTGCTTTCTCCTTGCTCATTCAGGAGAGAGGAGGGACACTTGCTCAAAAGGGGAAGCAGGAACATCAGAGCAGCTTCTTGCTCTGATGCTGCTGTTGAAATCATCCCCCAAATCCCCAGGGAAGGCTGCTGGGCTGATGGACCGTGGTTGGAGGACTCTGGCAGCTTTGCTGCTTGTTGCGTGCAATACAGCCAGGGTTTGTCCATCCTGTGCTGAGGCCTCATGTCCTCTCCAGGAAGGGGTCTCTGCCTCCCTGCTCACCTGGGGCTCGTGGCAGCGCTGGAGCTCAGTGCTGTGGTGCCTGACCCTTGTGCTGCCTCAGGAAGATCAACCCCCACGGGCCAGCACAGCATTAAGCCTTTCTGCTTTAACTCTGGGGGTTTTGGTGAAGGTTATTCAGATTATGGAAGCAAAGAGCTCTCCCAGAGCCTTAAGTGCCAAGTGTAGTTATTATGGTAATACATAGTTACTTGGCTAAAGACTTGATTGCTGCCATTGTAACACATACACAGAGAAAACCCCTAAAAGGAATTTCCTCTTTGTAGGTCAGTGGTGCTGCTGGGAACCTGCTTCTCACTGCAGCTCTTTATTAATCAGCTGCTAGAAGGAAAAAATGAAGTATGGTGTGAGAGTCCAGGGTATCCTGCCTGCAGAGACTGTATTCCTTGGCTGTGGCATGTGGTTTGGGTTGAGATAACGGGGTTGAGTCACCTGGCAGCACCTAGTCATCTTTCAAGGATGCTGCAGAGGACCTGTGCATGTCTCTTCTATCACTTGTCATGCTAGTGCTGAGGTCTCGAAAAAGCTGTTCTTGGTGGTTTGTGGGGTGGGATGCTGCCCTGGGTTGTGTCCCATTTCAGCCCGTGTTGACATACAGGCCAAGGGTCAGGAGGTGCTCACTGTGCTGTCCCTGTTTGACTGTGGCAGTCCCAGCATGGGAGGGGATGTATGGATGCTGGGTGTGATCTCTCTAATGAGATCCCTATTAGATGGGGTGAGCTCCAGCTGTGCGTTGTCACAGCTGGGTGGTCTGTGTCCTCAGACGTCCTGCGCTGCTCCCAGCTACTGTGCAGGTAAAAGCAAAAGTGCCAGCGTTTTCACAACTGAATATCCATACTCTAATTCAGTTTGACTGCTCCCAGTGCCCTGTGGCCATGGTTTTATCTCGACTTCTGTGCTGCAGGAGCAAACAGTAAATTTCCTGACTCTTATTAGCTTTAGTCCAAAATTTGGGAGATAAGAGCCTCTACAAACTTCATTTTCTGGTATTGAAAGCCTGCTATGTGTCACAACAGCAGCTGTTTCTCAGCTCTCCTGTATCAAATGCAGCCAAAGGCACCGTTGCTGTGCAGTGATGTCCTCTGCTCCTGCAGCAGTCGGGTGAGTGGGGGGCAGCGGGGGCTGCCTGGAGCCACGTGCGGCTCTGTGCTGTGCTCTTGCCGTGTCCTGGCTGTGCAACCGGGAATACAGACCGCAAGCATCAGCTGGAGTCACCAGTGGGAAACCCGTGAGGTACCACGGCAGGGGGTTGGACAGGTGGATACGCTGTTTTCTTTTGCTTTTTTTAGTTATTAATTGTCATTAACAGAGCTGCAAAGCCATCTTCTGTGCAGCTGTTAACAAGGAGCTGTGTGGCAAACCTGAGTTTATTCCCACGCGAAGGCTGATTTGCAGCTGGAAGTGTTTGGAGGCACCGATACACACCCGAGTTGTATGTTATTAGGCTAAACCCAGCGTGGAGGTAGGGCTGCCGGCTGGCTGCGTGGTCCCGGCTTCAGCCATGGCCCGTTCCCAGTGGATACCGAGCTGTGGGTTTCCACAGACGGGATCAGAAGATAACTCCGTGTTTTCAAAACTGACCACGTGTTGACTTGCCATAGGTTTCCCTTTTGTGGGAGGCAGGGCTGGCGTTTAAACAGCAGAAGCTGAATTATATGAACAAATGTGGTGTTTTTCCCACTAATCCGGATTTTGTGTAAAAAATAAAGTGAGCTTGTTTTTGGTGTAAAGGGGGAACCAAAGGCTAGAAGTCGGGCAGATGCCCTGATGCCAGATGCTTCGTACACAGTGCGTGGCATCCCGTGAGCACACTTGTTAGCACGTAGCCTCATTGGCTTTCCTTAACAAAATGTTCTGGCATCCTCCCTTCTCTGCTTGTCACTTCTCCGGAGGGAACATGGCTTGTTCCGCTGGCAGCGTGAGCCCTGTTTGCTTAGGCGGAGGCAGAGCTAATTATTTCTGTTTATTTCCTCAAACTTTCTCAGTGTTTCATTTGAGGGCTCTGCTTGACCTCTTTCACTCGTCTCCAAGCCTGGGAGTCACCAGTGTCCCTGGAGCAAGCCTGGTGGGAGATGCATTGGTAGGCATCAGGAGAGCCGGTGTCCGCGTGCACGCGGGACCTGCCCTTGGGATGTGCCCTCGTTTGCTCTTAGCTAATTGTCCCTGCAGCTCTGCTGCAGCCATGCTGTGGCTGAAACCTGGAGTGCTCATGCTTGGTATGCAAGAAAGCCTCCCATCCTCCCCAGGGGAAATGCTCAGGGAAGAAACAGGGCTGCAGAATTGTTGTTTAAAAAAAAAACCCCAAAACCAAAAAACCCCACAAAAATAACCAAAATACAAAACAAAAAAAAGCCCCCAAACACCAAAGGAAACCTCCCAAAGGAGGGTTGAAAATGAACAAAGCAATATGAGAAGGAAAAGCATATGTTAGGAAAATCAGAAATTGTAAAGGTACCCAGGACTGGATTGAAAAAGTAATTAATTAATGCCTTTAAAAAAATAAGTGGCATGGGTAAGCAAAGTAGTGAAGTGAAGAACTTGTTTGTAGCTTTCAGTGGGAGCAGCCAAACTCTTCTTATCGATGTGCTAATTAATTTGCTGAGGCTCTTAATGGTAGTTGCCTTTTTCTTTCTGGAGAGCTTGCCAAGGGGTGAGTATTCCTTGGGCCAGGCAGGTTTAAATTTGGGGGCAACTTTAGACACTTCATATTTGCAGTGCAGCACCGCAGACCTGAAGGAGATAGGATGCTTCCCTGGCTATGCTGTGCGCCCCTTCCCCTGCAGCGTGGAGATGTCAGGTTTATTTTGACTAGCATGGGGGCCCATGCTTTGTTTTGTTCCCTCAGTTACTCTTGGATTTTTTTTTTTCTATATTTAATTTCTTTTTGCTCCTGGTGTGGTGATTTCCCAGCTTTTTTCCCCGACTGCTGTTCTTGCCTCCCTGTTTGCTCTGGAGGAGGAGTTCAAGGTGCCTCCAAACAACACCCTGGGAAGGGGCTAAGATGACTGATGTGCTCAATTTGCTGCGTTATTGCCATATTTTAGGAGGCTTAAATCTTCCTTTCCCTTGCTGGGTTGTTTTCCCCTCATGTCAGGGGTGTAGTTAGGAAGGGGGTGACAGCCCTGGCGTGAAGCACCTGCTGCCTTGCTCTTTTCTCTCATCCTCTCTTTCATCTCCATCACGGAGAAGCGCTGGGGGGGGGAGGGAATTTCAGGGACTGCCAGAGCGAAGCCCTTCCTGCAGCAATAACGTACTGAATGGAGCTTCTCCAACGTGACAATAAACCATTTCACCACGACAAGGCTTCAGGTCTATTCTCAGACACAAGCATCTCCTCTCTATAGAGCATCATCTATTTTGCTTAGCCAAAGATGCGATGTTTCTGGCAGCATGCCTGCACCTTTCGCTCCAATGTGCAGTTCCCGAGTTAAAGCTGCGCACTGACAAATCCAGCCTCCTAAGCTGCTGCCTGTCTCTGCCAGGCTGCCTGGCTGTCATCCCGCAAGCGTGGGGCTGGAGGGTGGACATGGATGCTCTGGCCAGGGATGCTCCAGTGCTGCGCCCACCTGGCAGGCAGCATGCGAGGGCACTGCACCATCTGCTGGCATGCCTGCCGCTTGCATGGCCCCTGCCTGCGTGGGCAGCTGAGTGCGGGCAGCGGCTGGCTTTTTGGTGAATGCATGGCTGCCTGCTGGGTTGGATGGAGAGAGCTGTACTGTGGGTTACCAGGTCATGCTCTCAGCTGAGCTGTGTTGTGCCAGCCCCTTTTGTTCCCCTCAACCCCCTGCAAAAGCAAAAAAAAAACAACCCCAAGAGCAAAAAAAATAAAATAACAAAAGCAGCAGAGTAGTGGTTTGATCCAGGTCTCCCAAATCTCCTCTTTTACTGTCTATGAGACAGCATGGGGGCTCATCACGTTGTGATCCAGCCACGGGGAGCTGTGCTGCTCTGAGGACCCCACGGAGGGCTGGCTGTGGGGTCAGAGAGCTGCAGGTTCACGAGGTGCAGGGGTGCCCGGATTGGGAAGGAGGAGGAAAGCAGTAAGGCAGGAGGTGCTACCCGTTCCCCTAGCCTTGGGGATCCACTGTTGTGTGCCCTGTGCCTGGTTTGAGAGGGTCCAGCCCAACAAACCCAGAAGAACTGGGACTTTCAGTTGGTGTGGGAGGAAGGGAGGGAATTGGGGGGCAAACGGAGCAAACCCCTGAGCCTCCCCTCTCTGTCTTGTGCCCCTCTAGAGTGATGAGCTACAACAGCACCAAAGATGCTGGGATTCGGCACGTGCTCCGTCAGCGCCCCAGCGCCGGGTAGGGGGGCTGAGCTGGATGCTGCCTCCCCCCGCTATGTCCTGGCCCTGCCCGAGGAGGAGACGTGGCGCAAGCACCGGCTTGGCCTGATGCAAACCACCCAGTCCTGCAACCTGCTGGAGCCCGAGAGCCTGGCCGAGGCCCTGGTCTTGCGCGCCGCCAGCTTCGATGCCCTCTACGAGCCCCAGTCCCGGGATGCCGATGCCGGCACGGAGATGGGCAGCACCTTCGACCTGGGGCTTGGCCACTATGTCCCTGTGAGCCCAGATGTTATCAAGCGCCGGCGGGGCGGGCTGATCGAGCAGAGGGACATTATCAAGGCACTTTAAGCGCACAAGATGCAGAGCACGCCGCAGGCGCGGAGGAAAGAGCGGGAGTAAGTACCGGAGAGCCCCCAGCCCAGGTGGGCAGCTGGGGGGAGCGGGAGCATTCCCAGTCCTCCATGGGGCTGGTGGGGGGGTTGTGGGGTGTCATGTCAGTGTCACCCCCATGGAGCAGCCAACACCAGCCACGCTCGATCTTCTGGCGCTCCTGAGCTGGGCTGCTTTTCCCCATCGCCTTTGTTTTCCAGGGAGGGTTTTTAAAGATAGGGAACAACTTGAAGCAGAGGGAATGAGATATTTTGGGTTTTTTTTTCCCCACCCTGCCAAACCTCTTCTGGGTCCTTTCTTCTCCCTGTGCTCTTAAAACTGACGGGATGTGTGGTCCTGCCTCCGGCAGCTGGGACCTCGTGCAGCACCCGTCCTGCTCTGCCCTGGGGCTTGGCACATCCCACAGGTCCTGCAGGGCTTGGGCTGGTCTGAGCCGGCTGGACCACGGTATTTTCCTGATGGGGTGAGTTCGCAGGGTGTGTTCGAGACATGGAAACAGATACCAGTGTGCTGTGTGTGGGAGGCAAGTGTTTGTCAGCCGAAACGGTCAGAGGTGCTTCTCTTGGCTCTGAGCTGGAGGGTGGCATCTGATGGGAATGGCGCAAAGGTGCCTCTGCGGAGGAGGGGCTTCCCCAAATCATGGGGCCGTTAGTGGGATGGAGAGCCTGGTGAAAGGGAACTTGGAAGTTCTCTGTCTCTGAGGACTGGCTGGGATGGAGTTCCCCTCGGCTGCAGCAGGGCTTTTGGATGCATTTGGGATCATCGCCTTCTGCTTTTATTGTGGCTTGAGCCCTGCTGCAAGGGGATTTGTATTTAATCCGAAGAAGTGGCTAAGTCCCCCTGAATCAGAGCAAGCTGGAGACATTCATGAACCTGAGAGAATGGAAAAGAAGTGTTTGGCAGAGCTAGAACCCACTTATTTTACTTACTATTTTCCTTTAATTAATTTCTTCCTGTAGTTTGTGTTGGTGCTGCAAAAGAAACCTAGCTCCAGGTCCTGTACTGTTCTCCCTCGCCCAGCATTTGCTGCACAAACTGCATTTAAATTATAAGGTTCCCCCCCTTGTGTCTACTCAGCAAAATTGCCTGGGATAAGCTGCTGCAGAACATCATGCTCCGGTATCGCTGGTCCGGAGCAGTTCCCTGCATTGGGCAGTTTATTTGGGGAATAATCAATGTACTATAAAACACCAGGGTGGTGAAGGAGGTGGGAGCCCCTCTATTAATTAGATGCAGCACGTTGTTTCGGTGAGATCCAGGTCAGTGGTCCACTTGTTTGAAGCAGGTGGGATTTCTTTGGGATGCTTTGCATGATAAAATTGCTTGTGATAACACTGAGGCTGCTCCTGCCTTTTTTTTTTTTTTTTTGGAGGGCAGCCCATCAGCAAGGCAGGCTCTCCTCAGCCCTTTCAGCTCAGTCCTCATCCCTTTGCGCTCAGGGAACCTCCTGGCTGGTGACTCAGGAAGCCCCACGCAGGGGAAATAAATTGACATATGGGCTCGGCAAGTGCTCGGTGCCTTGTTATCTTTCGCGACCCACCAGGGATGCTAGATGAATAAATCATGGCTGGGCAGGAAGCAGAGGGATGGCCTCGTTAATTGTCGGCTGGCGGAGCGAGTTCCTAGAACGGCTGCTTGCTAATTAACTGCCTGGATGACTACAGCTCTATTTCGTGGCAGGGAGATGAAGCCGGAGCCCTTCCTGCTCATACCATGCGGGATGTGCCCCTTTTGCCGCTGCCAGCTTCTCCATCTAGCAGTAACTCAAACACAAAGTCTAATATTTCTGTCTTTAACGCAATGAGAATATGCAGGTGGCTGCCATCCCAACCTCTCCCTGTTTAACTGGGTGTTTCCCCAGGCTGGTGGGGTCCAGTCTTTGCATTTCCCAGCTCTTGGATGCTTGGTTTTGGCATTTCAGCCTGCTTTACAATGGTTTTGTTGGTGTGCGTGGGAAGTCATGTCTAAGGCAGGTGTCCCTGAGATTTGGGATGGGCTGTGCTCCCTTCACCAGCCCAGGCTTGTTGTTGTCAGGGTCTGGCCGTGGGGCACTCTCCTTGCAGATGCCCAAGTCCACGGCCCGCAGGAGGTGGAGATGCTGACACTTTGCAGAAGCCCCCGGTGCTGGGGGGACACCGGGTTCTGGCATGGACAGCAGCCCTCAGGCTTCGCAGACCTCATGTCCCACCGAGGAGAAGAGCCCCACTGCCTGTCCTGGCCAAGTCCCTTCCCGGGGAGCCGGAGATCTCGGCATGGCAGGCTGAGCCCCAGAGGGCTGGATCTTTGCCTCTCCCAGAGTTAGGTGCCCTGATGCCCCTTCAGCCTGCAAAACCCACATGCGAGAGGCTCCTGCTTTAATATCAGACTCATAAACCAGTGAAGTTTCCCCCAAAACTTTGCCAAAGTCCAGGCCGGTGTGCAGAGCTGGTAACCCCGGTGCTGTAGATGCTCTCTGGGACTAGATGGATAGCATGTGGGGGAGAAAAAGCAAATTAATTTCCTTATCTATGATTTTATTAGTAATAATGTGGTTGCCCTGTGATTTAATTTTCAGAAGGGCCCATCTCGCAGGTGGGCATGGGTTGAATCGCCCTAGGGGCTTTTGCCTGGGAGGTCTGGTGCTAACTCTCCCGGTGAGCACTGCTGAGCACGGAGCTCAGCCGTTGGTGGGGGTGGTATTCTCCTGTGGCCCCAGCGTGGTGGTGGGCTTTAGATGGAACATGGGAAACCAGGAAAATGGCTTTTCTGCTCGGTTTTGAGCTGTGGCAGACCCAGGGGGACGGCCGGCTTGCCCACGGGGTCAGGGCAGGCCCAGAATAACTGCTTCCCCCTCCCCATCCCCCCCCCCTGTTGTCAAAACTTGATGAGTTAAGTCAGGGAGGTTCAGAGAGGTCTGCACCTCCTTCACAAGACTTCTGGGCAGTTTTTGGTTAAACATTGTGCTCCAAGTGCTGTCTGTCTTTCACGGGATAACTCTGACACGTGTTTCCGACATGAGTATCTGCTTGCCTTGGTCAGGGCTCCGGGAGTGACTGGGTAGCTGCTGGAGGTCCCCTCGGGCTCCTGTTTGCCAGCTGTGGCTGGGTGGCGTGCAGTGGAGTGGGCACGGGGAGCGAGTGCCACGTGTGCCTCTTCTCTGCTGCACAAGAGACATCTGCTCCCCTGGGGCAGCTTTGTCTTTGGAGATGCGGTGTTCCTGGTATGCAGCCAGATGTTTGTGTGCAGCCACTCTTGTGCTGGGTTGCAATGAGGGAAGAGAAGTGAAGGCTTTTTCTTACTCATCGGTGTTAGCGTCAGCAGGTCTGATCCCTTCCAAGCCTCCATCCCTGTTGCCTTTTGCCAGTAAAAAACCCACAAGTGCAATGTGCTTTCCCCTTAAGATGGAATAAGAATAGGAGGGGGGAAATGCTCTTTTCCCTATTTTTTCATGGGGAAACTGAGGCAGAGAGCAGAAAAAGGTCTACCACGTGCTGCTCAAGCATGTGCAGGGCAGTGGCTCTGTGGGAGGCTTAACTTCATGGTGAAGGGTTCATGTACCAGCCCACCTTGTTCTTGTGTTAGGGGACTTAAGCCCAAGGCAGACACTAAAACCCATTTTCCAGCGTCCCAGTCTGATGCCCTGCCCTGCATCCCACTATTCGCACATTAGGGTTGGTGATGGTATTTGCTGTGCTTCAGCAAGGCTTGGCCTACTGCTGCTTCGTGGAGTGGTTGAATCACCAGTGTCTTTGCTGTGTACGCGTGGCAGCATCGTTTGGACTATGGCTGAGAGAGAGCTCAAAAGAAAAGCTCCTTGTTAAAATAAGCAAACTGGGAACCTCCTGTGGCTTCTCTAGGCTGAGCAGCTGCTTCCTTAGCTGATGGTAAGGACAGGTGGAGCTACCCGGGGAACATCCCAGAAAAGCCTCAAGCTGAGTTTGCAGCAGAGAGGACCCAAACCTGCCTTGCATGGCTTAAAAACACGCGTGCATGGATATTTGTTGAGTTTAGCTTGTGCAATTTGGGGAATGCAAGTTGTGCCCTCATTTTGGAATGATATCTACAGCAAGGATGCATGGAAAAGCCTGATTCCCAGAGGTCAGGAAGGGAGCACGGGAGATGGGGAGAATGGAGGGAAAGCAGCTGGGTCGTGGTACAGTTTGGAGGTGACAGTGTGGAGGTGGGATGCTGTAATTCAGTGTTGAAGTACCTGGGGCTCAGAGGTGATGGGTCGCAGGTTCCAGTGTCCTGTGGGAAGTGATCCATTCTGCCCATGGTACAGGACAGAGCTCCTAAAGGATAGGGTTGTTAAAAGCAATCTCCTGTCTTGTAGCATCTTAGAGTTAATGGCTTCGATGCTGGGAGCTTGCTAGGTCTTCCTTGCATGGTATGATCCGCAATGAGATCCCCATAGCCCATCTGGGAGCCTGTGGTCCATGGAGTGGCAGGGCAGGAGAGCTTTCTGTTGCTTGCTCAGATCCGTACCTGCAACGCAGATCGTGTGGACCCTGTTGGGCTGGAGCATAATGTTACTGCAGCTCTGGCTTCATATGGTTTTATTGGAAGAAGTAAGAGAACAGAAGAAACTGTGAAAACGCACAGAGTGTTGCTAACAGAGCTCAGGGGCTCTTTACGACTTGGCAGTCTCTGTCTGGTTATGTGCACACTCTGCATCCCAGATTACAAATGAAGCTGACTTTTTTAATCCTTTTTTTTTTTTTTTTCCTTGGTGCTGAATGAGACAAAGGGCCCCCTTGGCATGTGCCGGGCTGCCAGCTCCATCTCTGCTTCCCAGCATATTCCCCAGTGCGTCGCACCATCTGGGTTTAATTGGCTGCAGTGATGGAAAGGGCAGGAGCATGCATGGGGCGGCACTGCCGCTTGCTCCTCGGTGCCAGCGAGGCTGCCTGGGAAATGCCCCCGGGCTGGGGCTGCTTTGGCAGCAGCTGGCCCTGGCTGGACTAGCATCTGTCACTCCCTGCCCCCCGCGAAAGGGACAAGCCCCAGGATGGTTCTGAGTTGCCGTCACAGATGCCAGTAGCTCTGTGGCACAGTTTTGGGAGAGGTGTTGGATGTAGTGGGTGTTGCTGCTGTGCTGTAAGCAGCAGCGCTGCTCTGTGCAGCAGCTCCTGCCCATCCAAGTGGGCTCTGTGGGGGGCTGCTCGGTGCCGTCTTGCCCCAACGTGGGGCTGGGCGTGAGGGGCTGGAAGAGGGCGCTGACTCTTGGCTGCAGCGTTGACGTTGGGAGGGAGGGACCTACGAAATGGCAGCCCTTGCTCCCCATAGGTGCTGCCAGAGAGGGAGAAGGTACTCCGGCATCCCCTCCTGGTCTTGGCTCTAGCACCAGTGTCTGTCACCCCTCCTCGTGCCTCCCTCCCTGACCTTGCCCTGGGAGGTAGATGACCTTCCTCATCCAGTACCTCTGCAGCGTCGGTCGCTGTTAGAGGCAGCTTAGCCACGTCCTTCGCTGCGGGCTCCTGTTCAGACGTCTGCTGCTGTGTGCCCAGGAGCTTGGGGGAGCTGGGTGGGAAGGTTGGGGCAGTGCAGGCAGCTGGCAGGAGCTGTGGGGCCTCTGCGGGTGAAAACCCTGAGGTGTGGGTGACAGGCAAAGCCAGGCTCCTACACCTGGGAGCATCCTTCATGGAGATACATGCATGTCTCCTATGCAAGTCCTCTGCAACCTAGGGCAAAACAATTAACCTCTCCGAGAGTCTAACGAGTGTGTCTCAGTTAAGATGACTCTCCCTGCTTATGTTTTACCCTGCAAGAGTAGCAATGCAGGTGGTGGAAAGGGCTGTGGATGTGCTAAACCTGGGGACAGTGAAATATGGCTTTTATGATGGTAACTTGGCCTTGAGCAGCAGAGGAGCATCTCTCCCAGAGGTATCTGCCCTGGACCTCCCTGCCCTCTCCCCCCTTCCCTTCAGTGCAGACCAAGGTTTTGATGCATGGGGAGGAGATTGCTTTCTGACCCTGGATGAACTCGAGTTCTGCTGAATGTCCTGGCAACAGCATGGAAATAGCAGCATCTTTCCCTGAACTGCCTCAAAGTCTGGGTTTCTGGCACACCCTGGAGGAAGAATTCCCTTTTTAAGTTAATTCAGGTGACTTTGCAAAGCCTTCCAAGGGCTGCCGGGAGGGTAGGCACTTACAGTTGGCCCCAGCTTTCCTGCACG
The DNA here is from genome assembly GCF_000699105.1 of Pygoscelis adeliae. Classification (NCBI taxonomy): domain Eukaryota; kingdom Metazoa; phylum Chordata; class Aves; order Sphenisciformes; family Spheniscidae; genus Pygoscelis; species Pygoscelis adeliae. Next base: position 6,892,733 of record NW_008824411.1, on the reverse strand, counting down.
GCTGAGGCCACTCTTCCAGGGAGCTGGGCTTGTTAGGAGCTGGTTGCTGAATGTGGAGGACGAGGCGTTTCCTGGTGGATGCCTCTGCTTGGGAGCTGTTGCTTCGCGTTTTGTCACTGCATCCTGGCACGCCTCGTTTCTGCTTCCCTCGCTGGAGTCTCAGCTGCAGCTGTGGGTGTCAGAAAGCTTCATTAGCACATCTTGGGGCTGTGTTGAAGCCATGTACCGTGCTGGGACTGGTTGTGCTTCCCAGGAACCAGCCTTCGGAGAGAGCTTCCCCCTTGGCCTGGGGCTGGCCAGGGCTCAGAAGCAAAGAATTGCTGGGAGGTGGTGAGGTGGGAAGGACCTCTGGAGGTCAGCTGGTCCATTGCCCTGCTCAAGCAGGGTTACCTAGAGCAGGCTGCCCAGGACTGTGTCCAGGCAGGTTTTTTAGTATCTCCAAGGATGGAGACTCTACAACCTCTCTGGGCAACCTGTCCCAAATACTTAGTCCCACACACAGTCAAAAGGTTTATTCCTTTGTATAAATGGAGTTTCTTTTATTGCAGTTTGTGCCCATTGCCTCCTGTCCAGTCACTGGGTGCCGCAGAGAAGAGCCTGGCTCTGCCTTTACTCCCCACCGTCCGGTATTCATACGCATTCATAAGATCTGCTCTGAGCCTTTTCCAACCAGGCTGAGCAGCCCCAGCTCTTCCAGCCTCTCTTTGTAGGACAGATGCTCCACTCCTTTAGTCACCTTTGCTGGAGTTGCTCCAGTAAGTCCATTGTCTCTCCTGTCCTGGGGGGCACGCCGCACCAGTGCCAAGTAGAGGGGAAGGCTGCCCTCCCTCAACCTGCTGGCAACGCTTTGCCTAATGCAGCCCAGGAGACTGTTGGCGCCTTTGCTGTAAGAGCACACTGCTGGCTCATGGTCAGCTTGGTGTCCACCAGATCCCTCAGGGCTTTCCCTGCCAAGCTGCTTCCCAGCCAGCACGTACTGGATTGTTCTTCCCCAAGTGCAGGACGTGGTATTTCCCATGAAGCTGAACTTCATACTGTTCCTCTGTCTGTTTCTCCAGGCTGCTGAAGTCCCTCTGGATGGCAGCACAGCCCTCTGCTTTACCAGTCCCAGTTTTATATCATCTCCCTGCACTGCGAGCATGATTCAGTGCAGCATCCATGCAATGAAACTTCTGGTATTTAATACTTGTTTGCACCTTTGTCCTTTCCCTCCCCTGGAATAATCCAACCTGTTCTTCTCTGCCAGGCAGCCCCTAGCTGTCCCTATGTGATTCTGTTGGGGGGGTGGGGGGGCCTGTCTGCTGGCCAGGAAATATTTGTGGAAGAGGTGCTTTCCAGCCTCTCAAGTGTATATGGTTCACATTATTTTCTATTCGCATTTTCTATTCACATTTTCTAAGGTGTGGTACACCCCACCCCCTCATACTATTTGTATTTAAGAGATGACAGGGTAATAAGATAATTCAGGGTGGAAGGGGCCTCAAGAGGTATCTAGTCCAATCAGACTATAACTTATTTTTCATTTAACTCAACGTTTTACATTTTAAAACATAGATGATGTCTCGTTGCGCACTCCCAGAATGGCATTTTCTTCATTTCAGACCACACAGTCTTCAAACTTGAGAAAGGTTTTTGAAAGTTTGGTGAAAACCCAGCTGTAAAGATTAGTGCACAACCTGTCCCCAGAGAGACTTGATCCTTGCAGACTTATCTGTACTATGGAAATGGTACTTCCACCTAACTGCACAAACAGATGCCAGCGACAGTGAAATTTCTACTCTGTGTGTATGTGTGGGACACGGTCTCAGTTCAGCTGCCTCTGAAGGCTTATAGGCTTTTCTGCACTTGCCAGTTGGTCCTTCCTCGTTCAAAAGGTGTTTGCTGTGTTTGTGCATGACAAACATTAATCCCTGGCTTGGACCGCTTGTGCTACGTGAGAGCTGAAAAAAAATCCATGTGAAAAGTTAGGAAGGTCCCTGAAATTGTACTAAAGCAGCTTTCAGATGTGGCTCTTGGTTTCCCAAGGTGGCTTTGAAACATCAAGAGATGTTTCTTAGAAAAGCAGAGAGGAGAGATGTGTTTCTTGTCTCCGCTTACCTTTTGCATGCTCGATGGGAAAGTCTGCTCCGATCCTTCGGCGGAGGGTTATGGGTGCGTGGGTCACCCAAAACACGTTGCTGTTTCTGTTGCTTGGCTGGTTTCAGGCTGACGCTATGCATGCCAGCAAGGCTCTCGCTCTTTAAGTGAGAAAAACATGCTGGTGCTTATCCCCAGCTGTGGGGCACCACACGGTGCCGAAGGAGATCAGCATGGCATCGTCCTTCCCAAAACACACCTGAAAGAGCCGGTGTTGTCTCCTCTTTCATGGATGATGCTAATCAGCTCTGTGAGGGTTACTTGATGGGAAGCAGATTTCCTGTGAGCTTGGGGCACACCACTGCGGTGGATGATGCCAGAAAACATGCGTCGTCTTCGTGAGCTCTGATAGGAACCACGAGTCCTTTTTTGTCATCAGAGGAATTCCACAGGGGTCATTTTTTCCCCACTCTAGCTCATGAGATGATAAAACAGTAGCTAACATGCTGTAACTCTCTTCTCTGTGCATTTGCTCGGGTGGAAATAAGCCTAAAAATTCTTCAATGAACTTTTTCCCATTGAGGAATTGCACTCAGCCGTGCTTTCCTGGGGATGGGCGAGGGTGTTTGCCTTTGCAGAGGCTGTCGAGCTGATGACTGCCTGTCACTGCAGCAAGGGGGACGGTTTTTTCGCACCTCCCAGCACTGAGTAGCTTTTGGAGAGAGGTTTTGCTCTTTGGCCTTTTCTCTTTCACAGGTTTGGAAGATGGAAGCAGCATCTCCTTCCTGGCTGCGTGCCAGGGCTGGGTCTTCTCTGGCTGTCTTGAGCATCAGCTGCTCAGCGTAAGTTCAGACTTGCCGGAAAATTTTTTCAACAGCTCCATCTTCTCCTGGCTCTTGTCCTGACAATGTAATTTTATTGAAGGCACCCTGTTTGCTAGCAGGTTGCTTCTGAGAAAGCTGAGCCTGTGAGTTTGGCTTCATGAGATTGGTGATGGAGATGGTGGGTTTCTGGTCCAGCTTTCTTTTGATTGCCAGGGATATTTGCAGCCCAAAGGCAGGAGGCTCCTCCGTCATCCTGCTTGCTGGTACCGTGGTTGCTGTGTTTGTCTGACTTGAGCCTTGCAGGGCAGGCAGAGGATCAGAGAAAGCACAGATGATCCCTGGGCATGGACCTGCCTTTTGTGGGGACGAAGAGGAGATCTAAGGAGGAGAAAATCTTCTGCTGGCTTTGGCAGGAGCTATCGCTGCTGTGCCAGAGGGGTCACGAGGATGCTGATGGGGAAAGTGAGGGATTTCTTCTGCTTCAGGTAGTGCAGAGGTTGAAAAAATGCCTTTAAAAAAATCCCTCTCCAATCCTTTGGCAGGCTAGAAATAAGCTTTCTCCTGTTGACTGTCTATGGCTGGCCCTGGGGATGTCTTTTTTTTGAGCTTGATCTCCTCATTCCCACGCATGCATAAAGCTTGGTGGCTTGTTGTTTCGGCGTTCGGCTGTGGCAGGATCTGCCCCCTCGAGCCCTGTGCTTGCAGGGCTTTGGTGGCAAGAAGGGAAATATCCCCCCGGGTCTGTGCTCCTTCCCTCCCTCCTCTCCTTGGTCTCCTCTTATCCATGCTGCCCAGTCCCAATCCTTTTGTCAGGGTCATTCTCAAAGATCCCTATTTTTTTTCCCATTGGATCCTCTCAAGTCAGCCTCTCTGGAAGTGCAATGCTCAAAACTGGACCCATCAGAGACAGGGGAGGATGGAGAGGTTATATCTCACCTGCTGCCAGCTTGGTTACTGTGGGGCTGGGATGCTTGGCCAAGGGGAGAGATTGTGCAGAGGGATTTGGGGGCTAGATGCAGGGATGGAAATTCGCTTTAATCTGATGGAAAAAGCAGGGGCAGGCGGATAGCTGTTCTCTGGGAGGTGGGATTGCTGCGTGCCTGCCCAGAGCAGCCGGGATGCGGCTGCGAATGCTAATTAGAGCCTGACTCGAAAGGCTAAATAAAGCAGCAGGGCACTCCAGGCAATTTATTAACGAGTGATTATTTCAGGCCTCCTCAGCTGAGCTGCGAAGCCTCCCAGCCTAAGGCAGAGAGAGGTAGCCCAAGGAGCACTGTGGTCGTCAGAAACACTCAGCGTGGGGTGTTTCAGTAGGAAATAAGAGAGCGGGCAGCAGCAGGCCAGGGGATGCTTCCCTCCTGCATGGCATTGCTGCGGCCAGCACCAGGGCAAAGCGATGCTGCCTCTTGGCTGCAATGTTTTGGGGGGACCGGGTCTTGCCCACCTCTACCTGAGCTGTCAACAAACCCCTTGTGCTTGTTTGGTGGCATACACAGCTGCAAAGGTGGCCCTAGGCTTTGCTTTGGGCTTTTTGGAGAGCACAAAGACCTGTGCAGCCCATGGGGAGGTGGGTGAGTGCAGACACCAAACTTCATGGTGGATGCCTACAGCCCTATTGTGTCCCCATAAATGCACAGGACCAGAGGTTTCTTGGCTGTCCTCTAAACCTCTCCCAGCTCTTTCAGCCTGCGATCATTTGGTTGCTGAATCCCCCTTTGATTCAAGACACAGCATCCTTCTATTTTATTGGTAGCTCTGACGTATGGGCTGCTCCAGTCCCACAGCAACGCAGTGTGGGGGAACATCCAACTTCAAGGCTCAGTGGTGCATTTGGGCACTTTTGGTGGCTTCAAGAGGTACGTGAGGAGTTTAGCTTGATACCAGGGCACTGTGGGCAGTAGTGAGCCCCAGGGCTCGGGCCACCCGAGCAGGACCTGGTGCTGGGCTGCAGCGCTGGCATCTTGTCACGCCCGGCCTGCACCGAATAGCACTTAGGGAGTGCACAAGAAGCAGATTATACACAGCGCCTGATCCCTGTTCTGACATCCCGCCTGACTTGCAGAGACACCTTTAGCATGTCTCTCCTTTGCTGACACAGATGGATGTCACAACAGATCAGCCACTGGGAAGCATCTGCATGCGCGCAGTGAGGGGAGGAGGAAAAAGGATGGAGGCTCACTGGGTTTTCTCCAGGCTCTGCCCGGAGCTCCCTGAAAAAATGTGGCTAATGCATGTGATCAGCTCTGGCATCTCACCCCTAGAGAAGCTGGGGACTGGTGGGCCCTGCTGAGATGTGGTGGGACGTTGTGGGTTTGGGAACCTTGAGTGGGACCTGCTGGGAACTACGCTCATGTTTGTGTGGCATTTTGCTTCAGGTTTGCGTTGCATTTTGTTTGGCAGCAGAACTGGCAGGCATTTTAAAAAAAAAAAAAAAAATGGGCCCAAAGATGCTCTGGGCTGCATTCTTTTAGGCAAACGCAGAGAGGTTAGGAAAAGGGATCTCTGTGGTGGGAATGCAAGGTATGCTGCATCTTGTGTCTTGGGAAGGGGCTGCAGGGGGGAAGGCTGGGTGAGAGCTGCTATGGCACTGCTCCTTCTGCACCTCCATCACCTGTGCTCCTGCTTGCGAGAGCTTGTTGGAGGGGAGATACAGCAACCAAAATCCACATTTCCAGAGGGTTATTCCTCGATCCCAGGAAAGAGAGCTTTACAAGATTGTTATCCCATTGATTTTAAAGATGCCAAGACTGGATGTTGGACTCGTGTCTTGGTAATTAAAACCAGCAGTGTTTGTGAATACGGGTATGTTTTATGGCAGCATGCAGCAAATTACACTTTCAGTTTAAAGCAGTTTCAAGTTTTTCTGCCACCGCTGTTGTGTGACACCTGGTATGGCTGCTTCAGCCGAATGACCGGGAGGCGTTTGGTGTAGTAGCAGTTGCTTAAATTCGGATGCATAGTTTATAGCCCGGTATGAAATTTGCTGGCTTTCGCTAGTCTTCCAGCTGTCTAATTTCTCGGTGAATAAATTACGGTGCTGACCCTGAGAAGTCAGCCCTTCAGGTCTGTGTTGGGGATGTGTCCAGGCAGTTTTGCAAGAAGATGATGCTCCGCTCTGTCTTTTGTGCTGAGGAAGGCACGTTCCGGTGAGGCAGGCAGCTTGGAGCGAGCAGGCGTGGGGAGCACTCACTTGGGCAAGGCTGCTACCAAAAAAAGTGAGCAGACAGCAGAAAGGAAACACTTGCCCTGGCTTTAGTGAGAGTTGCCTTACTGCAAGGCAGTGCAGACTTTCTGCAGTGTAGCCGAGGCTGTTGTGCCTGGCCTGGGGCTTTGTTCGCAGGAGAGATACCAACAGGGCTATCGTGGCCCATACCGCAGCTGCTAAGATCTGCACAGGTGAACATCAGGCAGAGACTGGTGTGGTACCCTCCTCTGGAGATGCCATCCTGGAGCTGCTTGGACCTTCTCCACCCGCATGCTGGGTGTCCATGGGTGAGCTGCACCAGCCCGCGGATTCTGCCTCCCTGCTGCAGAGGTGTTTGGCTTGGCAGGGATTCCCCTTTGTAAATGGGGAAAACGTCTCTTCCTAATCCAGCAGGTAATGAATTTGTTCCTGGAAAAAAACCCTTCCATTCCTGCATGGTTATAAACATGCTTCTGAGTCACAGCTACCCAGCCCCAATTTGAAATTTGGCCAGAGCACCGTAAATGATTCTCATTTGATCCTATTTTTTTTTTTCCTCTCAGCATAGCTAAAGCCTTATTTAAAAAATAAAATCAAATCAGGATGCCAAAAGCCACTTTCTAAGATGAGTGCAGCCCATCAGAGCTCCTGGGAACATCAGTCACCAAAGCAGAGCCTGTCCCCCCCTCTTCAGACGCTGCCTGGGCTGTGTTAGGGATCTGTCCCCTACAGCGTGATGCTGTCCCTGAGATGAGGAGCAGCCTCTGGCTTTCTGAGCAACCCGGGGCTCTGCAGAGGATGCTTTTAACGATATTGCCAGTACCCAGAAATGCATAGGTGGGAGATTTTGGGTTGCCTGGGGTGAGCCAGAGGCTGCTCCAGTGACAGGAGAGCCGTGGGAAGGGATGCAATAGCTGCGCGGGGGACTTTGTGCATCTGCTTCAAAGCACCCCGCGGGAAGGGCGGGCAAAGGGAGGGCTCGGCTCGGCTAACCCCGACTGCAGCCGGGGGGAGAAAAGCCGAGCCCCTCCGCCTGCTGCCGGGGGGCTGGGGTGA
>NW_008824411.1:6883749-6885445 GCF_000699105.1 Pygoscelis adeliae | reverse complement strand
CGCTTGGTCCTCCCCTGGGAAGGGGTAGCCCAGTGTCTCCGGTGATGCCCTGCCGTGCAGGGGTAGTGGCGTGGCTGGGAGAGGGGGGAAAAAAAGCAAGGAGGAGGCTTGGATGGCAATATCAGCGTGAGGACGGGAGTTAGCCTGTCACTGTAAAACCCAGCACGTCCAAAGCACCTTCCTGTCCCAGCACCCGCTGTTGCCCTGTCTTCTTGGACTTCCTTCATTCACAAAAAAAAAAACCCAACACCCAACCCCACATAGCCGGCTCGGAATCTCTGTGCCATGTTGAATCATGCGGGTACCAGCCACGCTTCTCCCTGACTCACCGATCCCAGAGTGCTGGGGTGAGGGTCAAGACGAGAACGGCAATAAACATCCTGGGAAACCGAGCCTGCATCTCTTGGCATAGCCGGGGACTTTTTTTTTTTTGCGCTTTCAATCTTCTCTTAAGGAGCTGCTTTCTCATAAATATCCCATCCTTTAGCACCGTCTGAGCAGGAGAGAGGCTCCCAGTGGGGTCATCCTGTGCTCTGCTCTGCAGCAGCAAATACAGAGTAGAGCCAAGAGTGAACCCCTGGGTGCAGGGCATAGCCCGCTGCCCCAGCAGAGGTGTCCAGGTAAGGCTTGCATCCCTGCTTCAAAGGGGCAGGAAGAACACTGCCTTCCTCCTCGGCTCCTTGCACCGAGCGGTGAGGCAGGCGTGGTGCCTCTGAGCCGGGCAGGGGATACAGCGGGAGTGCTGCGTCCAGCCTTCCCCACCCTCCTCAGCCTCCAGGTACCACCCAGAGCCTGAGCATTTAGGCTGGGTGGAGGCTTGCCTACAGGCTCAGGGGGATGGGAGAGGTCTGGGGGGGTCAGGGGGGAGCTGAGGCAGGAGCTCTGCAGGGCTGAGCATCTGCTCCTGGCAATCGGCCCAGCCTTGGGCTTAATTAACAGTGGCTTAAAGGGTTGAAAGGTGGGAAGAGTGACATTGCTCCTGATGCCATGCTGGTGGTGGGAAGGAGGAGGTGGCAAAGGGCATGAGCCACAAATCGTAACCGATTCGTTTAGGGCAGCATCTTGCCTGGAATGAATAGAAGGGACTGGAATTAGTTGGTAGCTGGTGTCGTCTCCTTGCTGCCCATTGTTAGTGGAATGAAAGCCCAGGGTGACTCTGGCTTGTGCCGGGGCCAGCCGGTGGTCTGGGAAGCATTTTGGGAGGGCTGTGCCCACCCCTGCTCCACTCTGTGCTGCAGTGTGGTGGTGGCAGAGCTGGGGGGCTTGCTGAACCCCCCAGCTACACCCACATCTGCTGTAAGGCTAATTGGAGGAGCAAAATCAAGCAGGGATGCAGCAGACGGGCATCATGGTGAGCTGGTGGGCTCTCAGTGTCTGGGTGAGGTTGGGGGAATGATCCCACAACCTGTTTGCAAATCTTCCTCTGTTATCTTGCTGTGGAAGGCCTAATCCTTCCTCTTCCTTGCCTGGCTGGCCCGAGGGCTCCTGGCAATGCACCTGTGAGAGCTTGGGCCAAAAAGTGAGCCCTGTGGCCCTGCAGTCATGGTAGTGCCTGGAGGGTGGGGAAGTCTGTGGTGAGGTGCTGCCAGGCTGCACCAAGGGAGCAGCCCTTGCCCAAATGGGTTAACGATTTATGTGATTAAGGGCTTGATTTTTTTTTTTAATTTCTTTTTTTTTTTTTTTTGAGCGGCCCCCA
>NW_008824411.1:6882545-6883643 GCF_000699105.1 Pygoscelis adeliae | reverse complement strand
TGCTGCCGGCTGGAGCTGTGGGCGCTCTTCCTGCGGGAAGGGCAGGTAGCGAGCACCAAAAGTCCTGGGGAGCCCTTCGGACGCAGGGTTGAATGGGAGGGGTGGGGGATCCTGCGTGTGAACAGCTTGCAGCGTCTGCTGAGCAGTGAGGCCAGTGCCCTGCCTGTTGGCTAGGGAGGACACTGGGGATGCCCCTGGGGAGCTGCATGTCCCCTGTATGTGCTAAAGGGCAGGGTGGGTTCCCCCAAAGGCAGGTGGGCAGGCAGCCCCCGTGCCAGGGTGCAGCCCAGCCCAGGGGACCCTGAGCATCCCTGGGCGACCTCGGCACCCGCATGGCTGCGGAGGCGAGGGCACAGCACCAGCCAAGTCCCTGGTCCTCCACCTGTGGGATGGCTGGGGGAAGTGGGATCAGTGCCAGACTGGCCCTGGGGCCAGCCCCCGCCCCATGGCAGCTGCTGCAGGGACACATCCAGACCAGGTTGTTTACACCTCTCCGATGAGCTCCTGCTTCTTCTGGCCAACATCAAGCATCAAAAAGAAAATACTGAGGCGGGGGGGTGCTAAGGAGGCTGATCTGTATGCGAGTGAGCAGGAGGGCTCTCCCCGGGCAGCTGCTGGCATCGGGGTGGCTCCGGCGGGGAACCAAGAGCCCCAAAGTTTCCCAGGGATGGGGGGGACGGTGCGTGTGGCCGGAGAGGTGCTCAGTGTGGGCTGAGATGGGGTGAGCCTCTTGCCTCCCCTGCAGGCAGGGGGGAGGCAGAACCCCCTTTGTCCCCCCTTGCCCCCCAATTTAGCCACTCACCTAAGAACACCCCTGTGCTGGAAAGCCCTCTGCAGCCGGGGTGGGGGGGCTTCTTGCAGGCTGGGGGCTCCCCCATTGCCTTTGTTCCCTTCAGACCCTCCCCTTGCCTCTGACTTTCCTTTGCGGCAGCTCCCGTGCTTGCCAAAAGAATGCACTGGATGGAGCGAGGGAGCGAGCCGGGCGTGCGTGTGTGTGTGCGCGCTTGTGTGCGCGTGTGTTGCCACTGACTTCATTAAAGCAAGCTGTCCCTGAGCTGCAGAGGCGCGGCCGCCTTTAATTTTGTTGCCCGGACCCTT
>NW_008824411.1:6881963-6882468 GCF_000699105.1 Pygoscelis adeliae | reverse complement strand
GCCTTTGCACGCTCCTGCCCTGGCAGCGAAGGGCTGAGCATCCCTGCCACCGCAGGTGCCTGCCTGGGGGCTCTGCTCGCCATCCCTGCCCGCTGCCCCGGGGAGCCAGCTGATGGGTGGCCGGGCTCTGGCACACTGCTGAAGATGGAGTCGGGAGGAGGGAGTTGGACACTTGGCTCCAACTAGGCTGGACCACGCTGCAACCTGTTCCCCTGGCCTCCCCTCTGCTGCGCTGGGTGCTGTACCAAATTGCGTCTTCTTTTGCGACGGGGCGGATGGAAGGACTTGGATCCCAGCCCTTTCCCTGTCTGATCTCTGCCAGCAGGCAGTCCCTGGGCTTGTCTTGCTGGGCGGGGGTGGGGTGGGGGTTAAAAGGGGGCTGGTTTGGGCTTGCAGGCAGAGCGGTGGGAAGGATGTGGCTGGGTTTAACCCCTTGCTTTGTGGCGGAAGGGGCTTAGGGACTGAGCCCTGCGGCCTCTGCTGGGCACGCAGGGCGGCCCCCCGC
>NW_008824411.1:6881194-6881767 GCF_000699105.1 Pygoscelis adeliae | reverse complement strand
GGCTCACCTGTGTGTTTTCTTCCAGGATGGCTCGCTTTGGGGAGGCGGTGGCCGGCAGGCTGGGCTCCGGAGACGGGGGGTCCGACCAGAACCGGAGCCGGCAAGGACCTCCTGCTCCTGCGGGAGGGACCCCGGGAGCCTTCAAGCAAACCAAAGCGCAGAGAGCCCGGACTATGGCTCTGTACAACCCCATCCCTGTCCGGCAGAACTGCTTCACCGTCAACAGATCGCTCTTCCTCTTTGGGGAAGAGAACATAGTCAGGAAATACGCTAAGAAGCTCATCGACTGGCCATATCCTTTCTGCGCCCCCCATGAGCCCCCCCCTTGCTCCCTGGATTTGCCTCGGTGGCCGCCCAGGACACGTGTGTGTGGCACTAGCTGGCAGGTAAGCGCCTGCCTTCTGCTCTGCTTTGGCTTGTGGCGAGGGGTGCCCCGTCCCCTGGGGATGCTCTCCTCGCCCTGTTGCAGCTTCCCCTCCTGTGCTCTGCTTGGTGCCTGGCAGGGAGCTGAGCCCTTTCTGCCCACAAGGACTCCCCCCCCCCCAGCCCCCCCTCCGGCTGGGTCTCGGAAGT
>NW_008824411.1:6877793-6880757 GCF_000699105.1 Pygoscelis adeliae | reverse complement strand
GACGGCCCCCGGCCCCCCACGGCAGCTCTGGGAACTGGCTGCCCCCTCCCTGCGGCAGAAGGGAAGATGCTGAAAACCTCTGGCTGTGCCCCATGGCCCCTTGGGGGGCTGGCGCAGGGGACTGTCGTTTATCCCAGGGACGCCCCTCCTAGGGCTTGGTGGAGGGCGCAGATCTCCCCGTTCCTTCCCCTGCTCCTCCATCCTTTCATACAACTCTGCGTGCTTCTCTCCCCTCCCACCCTCCCTGCAGGTGCCCCTGGGCACCCTGGCTAGTGCCCAGCACCGCAGCACGCAGCTACCCATCAGCCTGGGCTTGGTGGTCTGCTGCCTCCCGAGACCCCTCCCGGGCTTTGCCCCCACTGAGGACCAGAGCCTGAAAACTTCAGTGTGGCCATGCTTTGGCTTTAGGACCCTCCCTGTGCCGTTTTCTGCAGTGGTGATTACATGCAGCTCTTGCTGCTGCTGCTTTCTTTCCTTGCAACTTGTTGGTTAACTTGCTGGCTTCTCCAGTGGGCGTGGGAGAGCTTGCCCCGGTGCCAAGTAGCAATGCCTTGGTCTGATGCAACAGGTACCTTGGGGAAACCCTCTGGTGAGATGCAGGGATGCAGGACAGGTCACCAACCCTGCTGAGCAACACCCTTTGCAGCTCCCACACACCAGGTCGAGCCTCTGCCGGGCAGGAGCTGGTCCTGGCTGGGGAGCTGCAAAGCCCCCAGGCTTGGGGGTGGGGGGGTGACCTGGAGGTGAAGGGGCAGCTCAGGGGGGCTGAATTCCCCGTGGCATCCCTAAATCTGCCCCTGCTGGCAGCATCCCCTGGGTGGGCGGCTGCAGGAGCATCAGTGCTGTAACCAGGATGGGGACGTGGCAATTCCCCGTGGCATCCCTAAATCTGCCCCTGCTGGCAGCATCCCCTGGGTGGGCGGCTGCAGGCGGATCACTGCTGTTGCCAGGGTGGGGGCGTGGCAGCTCAGCTCGGAGCCCTGCAGGGCAGTGGCCAGGCTGGCCTGCCTGCTTTTCCAGAATATGACAAATTCTTGTGCTTTTTCAGCACGGTGTGGGAGGGCCATTGCCCCTTCGGCTTTCATTTAAAGCAAGAAGGAGCTGGGGTGTTGCCGCTGGCCCGATGTGGGCCGGGGTCCCGTGCTGGTGTGGCGCAATGTCTCATCTCCAGGCAGCCGCTGTCTCCTAGAGACTAGAGCTTCACCGCCACGCGGTAAAAACTCCCTAGCATTATTCTTTCCTGGAATTTACAATGCATGAGGGAGATGGGCTCATTTTATATTTTTTTTTTCCAGAAGTAAGTGACATATCCCCATGTGAGTGCTGGGAATGGGTGTGCTCCAGGTGTGGGAGCTGAGCATCCCTGGCCATCCCCTGCCTAGCTGTCCTCTCTTTCCAAGAAACTCATCCACCCCAGAGCTCCTCTGCACTGCTTGAGCTCTCGAGGGCTTGGGGATGGACAAGGCTTTTTGGTGATGAGCTTGGTGATGTTGGCCAGGCAAGTTGTTCCCATCCTTGTAGTTGTAGCCTGGCACATGCAGCCGGTGCCTTTCGGTAGGGCCAGGGAAAAAGTGTGAGCATCTCAGCTACCTGGCCTGCAGCCCATGGCATCGCTCCTGGGCGAGGGTGGTTTGGGGAGGTGAGCGTTGGCTTTCAGCCACAGTCAAAGAGAGCTGCTGGCCTCAGGAGGGAGATGGACTGGTCCCGGCACTGCGGGTCAGAGCAGGCACGGCACTGGGGAAAGCCAAGGAGGCTGGGGTGGAGTGTGGGAAGGGGTGGAGGCTCTTCTTCATCCAGCTCCAGTTGACTAGGTAATAGGGCTAAAAATAACTGGTGATTCAGGCCTGTATATCTGCTGGGTAACTGTATAATTATAACCAGCAGCCTCTGCAGTTTGGCTTCCCAGTGTAAATAGGGATGATGCATGGAGGGGAAGGAGGAGAAATACGAGCAACTGGGATTGGGATGCTGCTCTGTGGGGAGATGAGTCTTTGCCGCTGGAAAGCGCAGTGCATTACCTCCACTGGAGCTGCTCTTTTTACTGGTCCTGCTCAAAACATGAGGCAGCTGCTGGTTTGGCTGTAGGAACATCTACTCCTCCTTTGGAAACAAAGCCTCGTCCTTCCTGCTCTCCTTCTGCTGATGGCCAGGCCTTTAGCCCTGATTTCATTTGTTTGGCTGCCTGGAAAGCTGCAATTCAGTTAGCACATGAGATGGGCTGCAGCTCATCTATATCTGCTCAGTTCTTCATCCACTTAATCACATTTGACCTGGATAAGATCCCTCTCCTGCCCCAGAAAGGCCAGATGACATCGTGTGGCTCTGGCTCTGTCCCCAAGGACAGCCTCTGGCTGCAGGCGCACAACGTTCACTGTACCTGTCCCCCCAGTTTAGCAGGGGAGAGCGATGTCCACCAGTCAGTCCTCCGGGGACCCTGCTGTTCCCTGCAGTGAGGGCTTTCTCCTATCTCAGCCCCTTTGAGGACCAAATCTGGTGTTGGGCTGGCCAAGAGCAGCCGGGGTGTCTGCAAAGCCGCAGTGCACATCCCTGGTCCAACACACATGGGGATTTTGCTCTGTGGGACGCACACCCATGTGTGCCTGAACCATTTTGCTCGTGATGACTCCCACTTTGACTCGGGCTTCTCTGCTGTGCGGGCACTACCCCTCAGGAACCCTGGTAGTGTTATGCCACACCTGGGCAAGCATCTCCTGCACCTTTGCTTTTGCCCAGCCAAGATTTCGGCAGGTCTTGCCTCCCCACGGGAAGAGCTGCGCCATGTCATGCTGTCCTTGGGCAGCTCCCTCCTTGCGCTACCCAAGAACATATCTTCTTCCCGCGCCCCCCCTCCCTCCCCCCCAGCTGTTTTCTGTGCCCTTCATTCATCAGATTTTTAAAATGTTTTTTTGGGGAGGGGCGAGTAGGTGTAATGGCAGGGGCCGCTTTTTTTTAGCCCGGGAGGGG
>NW_008824411.1:6797329-6877711 GCF_000699105.1 Pygoscelis adeliae | reverse complement strand
AAAATTAATTTTAAGGCAGGAAAATCACATGATGTGGTTCTTTTTTGTTTAAAAAAAAAAAAAAAAAAGAGGAGAGGATTGAGATTTGATTTCCAGTTCTTAAGTGCAGGGTGAGGTGGGGGAGAAGATGCTTCTCCACGGAGCTCTTTGCACGTGGCAGGCAGATGCCCTGCATCCCTACGGGAGCGGCAGCAGTGTGGGCAGCTCTGCCCCAACTGGCTCCTGGCTGATACTGCCTTCAGTTTAGCCCCTGATGGAGACCAGACCACCACGTTTTGGAGTTGTAAGCAGTGACGTCTATGGCCGCAGATACTGAGTGGAGTCTCCCCAGCTGAAGCATGTCTGTGCAGTGAGATTTAGGCAGGCTGAGCACCTTGCCTGGGTGCTCCCTGTGAGCTGCACAGAGACATGAGCACAGCCCTGAGCCCACAGTCGCTCTCCTGAGCCTATTTTGCTGCACGTAATGGGCACGCAGGAGCTGGCTCACATCCAAAGCATGGCTGGAGGATTTGGGGTCTGTTGGCACCTTGTCCCTCTGGACATTACTTTTTGTCAACCCCAGCAAAGCATGGATGGTCTGGGAGTGCTGGGTGGCATGACGCAGGGATGGGGATAGCCACGAGGGGCCACAGCTCTACGACTGCTTGAGGGAACTGGATAGCCTTATCTGCTGGGGGAAGATCCCCTGTGTCTTCAGGGACAAGCCGGGGGAGGTGCTGTGGGGCTGGGGAACCCCGGAGTTGAATTAGGACCACTCATGGTCTTTGCTTCACTTGGCATTTTGGTTTTCTCTTGGAAAACAACCTTGGAGAGGAGGTGCTTGCTTTTCTGCTGGGGTATGGAGCTGAGAGGAGGGAGGTCAGGACATTCTAGGGATGGGGATGTTGAAGAGGTGGGTGGGTCTTTCTGTCACGCCATGTCTGTGTGGGACAGGCAGCAGTGGTGGGGTTGGGACCAGCAAGATAAGTCCACAGATGTAGGAACTGAAGCTCCCTCTCATTGACACCTGGGGAGCAGGGAAAGCTTCTCAGTGCAGCAGGTCCTAGGGGAAGATGGGGGAGTGGTAGGAAATGTAGAGTTAAGTTTCTAGGAGATGTTGGAGCTGGGCTGGGTGATGCAGGCAGGGTGAGGGGTTAAATCATTCCTGCCCTTCTTGCTGGCCCTCTAAGGCAGACCTCCCCTCTGAGGTAGGCTTCAAGAGTCCTTTTGGAGATGCCCACGTGGTCTCACTCCTCTGGCTCTTCTGCTCCCTCCCCACCTGCCTGCCCAGGAGCGGGGAGAAGGCATGGTCACTGAAGTGGAGAGATGGAGGGGGCCTCTCCACAGCTCCCGGCCCTTGCCCGCATCCAGGGTGGGATTTATCTTGGACCCAGCCTCTTGGGGAGGTTGCATCAATGTGCCATCAGCACCATAAATCCATCTTCAAGGCTTAGAGCTGGGCACACTCCCTGCGTTAGCGATATAGATGTTCTGGGTGGGCTGGTTTTGGCTCCTGGCTGGGGAGGAAGGAGAAGAGGAAGGTCACAGCTGGAAGCAAGGATCCACTGGTGGCTGGACATCTCCCTGGTTCTCCCTGCCAGCTCCTGCCAGACCCACCAAGGAGCTCCAGCTCCAGGCATGGGGTAGGGGGTTAGCTCACAGTGCCTGCTCCGGGTGGGCGGGGGCATGGGTCGGGGGGGGGGCTGGTGGTGGTGTCCATGTGGTCTGGGGGCACCTTCCCCACCTCAAATGCACTGGGAGGGAAGTGTGGAGCTGCAGGTGTGGCATGCACTGGGATCGGCCGAGTTGCTAAGGAAACAATTCAACGGTGCAGGGGAGAGAGCGTTGGGTAAAGGAGATAAATCAATAAGAAAACCTATTTTTATCGGCTCCCTAATGATCCTCCAGGAGAAGCCAGACGGAGGAGGAGGAGAAGGCTGGAGGGAGATGGGCTTTCATTACCGGGCTCGGAGGGAGGCAAGTGCTACTCTGCATTTTGGGTGGCTGGAAGGTCGTGTAATTAGACACCTAATGAGAGAGGAAACAAAGGAGTGATAGAGCATCGTCTGGTGGGCTCCAGCCCTGAGCTGGGAGGATGCTTGCTTAGCATAAGTGAAGTGTGTGGATAAAATTTCCCCTGGTTCAGCCAGATGTTCCTGCTGTCCCTTGGGAGGGTTTTCTTACCCTTGGCCTCTCAAAACCTGGCACAGCTGGAGCTACAGGGGCTTGTTTCTGTGGGGTTGATGCCTTGCAGCTCTCACCCAGCTCCAGATGCGATAACCCATGCTTGGGTCCTCAGAAAACTGGGCCAACGGGGTTTGGAGAGTCACTTTTGGTAGCGACCTCGTGCTTAGGTCACTACTTAGGGCAGCGATTGCCCTGTTTCCCTTAGACTTCATATCTGCTGTGTGCAGATGTGCCTAGTGCCTAGGGAGCTGGCGGCGCCGCCCCACTAACATGCTGTTTTCTTTTAAGCCTGTGCTAATTGCTTGCAGACTTTCAGGAAAATGAAACAAAAAGACCCCAAATAGGCCAGTGGCTCGGGGCCAAGCGCCGTAGTCTGCATATCAGCTGAGGTGTGCGGCCAGAGGGGGGAAGCAGGGAAAGTATGTGGCTTTCGCAGGAGCCATGCAATGAAATCCTCACTTGTATTAAGCCTCAGAGGAAAACTTTTGGGGTCTGGCTTTCCCCCACCAAGCACAGGAAGCTGCTCGTGATTCGTGCCGGGCTGGCACAGAGGTCTGAGCCTGCAGCGGTGAGCTCTGCAGAGGTCTTCCTTTTGGTTTGCCTTTAACTTAACAACCATTAATTTCACTGAGTGGCCTTTTAAATGCCTTGGCTGAATCTTTCCTGGCTCTTCTCCCTACCAGGCTAAATACATCCCAGCTCCTGCAGGCTCTCCTTGGCTGCCCCTCCTGGCCAGCTCTCCAGGGACCTGCTCGGATGCCCAGCCTCACTCCCAACTTGCCCGTGAGCCGCAGTGTGCACGGGGTCTCTGCTGCCAGGGTTGCTGCTGCCGGGGTCACTTCATGGTTTCCGGTTTTCCATGCTCGTGGCCAGCACAGGGATGTCTTCTCTTGCCCATAGGCTCAGGACCACTGGTTTAAAGCATCTTGCTGTAGTCAGCGTCTTCGGCGGCCAAAAGGCAAGGTTGCAAAAGTGAAAATCATCCCTTTTCCTGGGGGTGATGGCACGGGCATTTGGCACCTCCTGGCCTGAGCGGTGCGAACCTGAAGCTGCTGGGTCTGGAGAAGCTAGGTGTGGTGGGGAAGGGCTCAACCGGGGCGCTGCTCCCCATGCCGGCTTGGTACAGCAGGAGTGGGATGATTTCTTTATTGGCAAATCCATCCCAGGTGGGATCACATCCCTTTTCCACAGACCCAAGCCTTGGGAAGGTGGCCATCCCCTCCCAGGGGATATATAGCTGTGGGTTTTTGGCATGGAGGGAGCGGAGAAGGGGTGTGCTGCCTGCTGATGAGTCTCGCCTCATTTTGTTATTGAGGACAACAGGGCTTTTATTGCAAAGATGTGGTAAAGATGGATGGGAAGTCAGAAAGATATGGCTGTCCTGTTGCTTGGAAGTGCTTTGTTTTCAGGGCTTGGCAGTGGGCCAGGCAGGAGGAGGGAGCTCCACACCCCTGCCTCGCTCCTGGCAGCCCCTGTGAATCAAAAGGCAGGAGGGGGCTGAGTTTGGGGTGCTTTCCTGGGTGTCAGCATGCCTTTTCCTCTGCCTCCCCACTCACTCAGGTCCTCAGATCCCAGCATCTGCTGCGACTTGTCCTGGCGCGGGGTTGCTCCTGGAGAAGGGTGTGTAAGCCCTAGACATGGCTGTAGGATTTAGGACGCTCGTAAAGGTCCAACCAGATCCTGTTGATAAGGTGCCACTACCCCTTGGGGTCTTGCTGAAGTGTGGCCGAGCTGGGATGTCTCTGTGGGGAGTTTCAGCCCTGCCTGAACTGGAGCTCAGACCCAGGCGTCATCAGTGTCTTGAGTTGTGAATGCTTAGCCTGGTGCTCTGCAGCTCCCAGTGCTGCCTGGGCTCACCCTGCCACCCACAGGGTGCTTGGCAAGGGAGCCACGGTTCCCAGGGCATGTCCACCTTACCAACACGGGGCACAGGGTGGGCTGGTCTGGGTTGGGTCCCCAGGACCTGCCAGGGATGCCCTGTCCTGCTCATGCTGTGCAGATAGTCCCTCCCACAGGGATGCTTTAGGACCAGGGTTGCTGATAGCCCATGACACCCCATCTCCTGCTGCTTCATGATGGAAGGGAGAAGGCAAGCAGCACGGCCATGGTGTGCAGGGACATGCCAGCCCTGGCCACCAGCATGCCGTGCCAGGGAGAGCCTCCCTGACACAGCCAGGGACCACGCCAAGCCCTTTTACAGATGAAGCCCAACCTGGTCAGAGCCTAGTTGTCTACCTTCATACCTGTGTCTGTCTTCTGGGCTCCCACCACAAGCAGCATCTCTCTCCCAAGAGAGTTCACAGCCCAGCAAAGGCTGCTGGTTAAATGTCCCATTGCCTTGGGAAAGAGGTGATGATGCTCAGCAGGTCTCCAGTGAGGAAGGTCCTGGGGACTCTCAGTTCCTGTCACACTTCCCTTTTCCAAACACCACCAAGGTGGGCTTCACCCACTTGTCCAGGAGCAGCAGGAGCTGAAAGCTGGGCTGCGTGTGTGCATGTTCCTGCGGGGAAAGCGATGGTGGCAGCTAACGAGCAGGTGAAACGAGGGATGGGCAGGGGTGGGCTGGCAGGTCGGGGATGTCATCCACCTCTTCTCTGCTCCTTAACTCCCCTCCACTCCCTTCGAGTACATGATCCTGGCGACCATCATTGCCAACTGCATTGTGCTGGCCCTCGAGCAGCACCTCCCTGAGGATGACAAGACACCCATGTCACGGAGATTAGTAAGTACACCGTGTCCATACGTCTCCGCCCCGTGGGTGAGCAGGGGGACCAGCTGAGGGGAGCCACCCCATCCTACCAGCAAATTTCTGCTGGTTTCAGGGTGGTAGGGCAGGAGGTTTCCTCCAGGACCAGCCCCTCCAGCCTTCCTGGGGCTGCTGACACATACTCCTCCTCCATGGAAAGGGTTCAGGAAGGTTTAAGCCCCTTAAAAAGTGGTGTAGAGAAGGGGGACTGGGCAACTTGAGTGGGTCGTAGCCCCCACTTTTTGTTTCCAAGGTTGATGCTGGCTGAGGAAGGGCTGGGAAAGCTCCCAAAGGGGAGGATGGGGCTGGGGAAGGTGGGATGGGATGTGAGTTGGGTCAATGTGGAATGGCTGGTGCTGTGCTTGCCCCGTCTCCATCTCCCCCTCTCACCGTGTCACTGGTTCCCCTCCGGCAGGAGAAGACGGAGCCCTACTTCATCGGGATTTTCTGCTTTGAGGCTGGGATTAAGATCGTGGCTCTGGGGTTTGTTTTCCACAAGGGCTCGTACCTGCGCAATGGCTGGAATGTCATGGACTTCATCGTGGTCCTCAGTGGGTGAGTCAGGTGGCGCGGGGCCGTTGGTGGGTTTGGGCAGCCGGGCACGGGGGCTTGTCCTGGTGGAGACATGAGCTCCAGGATGCAGGGCAAGGCCCTGGTTTGCTGTTGTCGGTGGTGTTTCTTCATCCCAACGAGGGAGGGGAGGATGGTTCCTGCACTGGAGGCTCCTGCATTGGCTTTGCTGTGGGCAGCTGATGGTGGGACAAGGTTTCCCATCAGGCAAGGACGGCTGGTTCTGAGGGCATCGTGTCTAGCTTTCCTCAGCTGGTGGCCTGGCGTCTGTCATCCGTCTGGGCATGGGGTGAGGTGGGGATGGGGTGGGAGTATGACCTGATGAGCGACTGGACATGGTTTGGGAGAGGTCTTGGTAAAAGCCTCCAAGGGAAGAGAGAGAATCTCTTCTCCTCTTGCCTTCCCAAGAGCTTTCCAGTCTTGGCCCAGTGCCGGGGGTTTGAGAACAAGGTCTGGGTGGGGCTGTGTTCCCAGGTGATGCTTGTTCAGCATCCCAGCACGCAGTGGTGATGCTGGGGGTGGTAGTGCACAGAGCTTTGCGGGTGCTGGTTGTGTCACTGGTGGTGTCATCTGCCGGGGACATGGCCCAGATTTGAGTCCTGCTTGTGGTATGATGGGCTGTGCTAGTGACATAGGAACAAACAGGGGCATTTGGGCTTGTGCTAGCCAACGGTGACAACTGACTTGAGCAGAAGCCTCCCAGGGTGACCTCCCAGCACCTCACTGTGTTGGAGGGCAGGTGGGTGCTTGCAGCCACCCAAGGGCCCCAGGGGAGTGGTGCCTGGATAGCAGCCGTTGCTTTTTGCATGCCGATGGAAACACCACATTCAGAGGAGCTGGTTTGATGCATACAAACAGATGGTGTCTGTGGATCTCTGAGCACTTCATGAGCTTTGCTGGGTGCAGAGCAGCTGCAGGGCTGGCCGGGAAACTGAGGCATGGGAGCCAGGTGAGATAGTAGGGGTCTCTCCTGAGTTGCTTGCTGTACAGTCCTGTCTCTTGGCTTGCAGTCTTCTCCTGAGTGGTGGCACTGTGTGGGACATGATACCTGTTTGGGTGTTTGGAGGAGGAGGGCGATGCTGAGCCTGGTACTGCCAGGGATGTGGTGATGGGTGCTGCTTGTCTGTCATGAAGAGGTGCAGGTTGGGACTGTGCTCAAGAGAAGGCTTGAAGAGAACGTGGCCGGGAACATTTTGACTCCCTTGGTCCAAGGCAGACCTGGATGATCTCGCTGGGGAGTGGGACTGTCTCTGCCTGTGAAGGCAGGGTGTCTCTGTGTGCTGGTGGTGGCGTGATGCTTCTCAGTGGGCAGCGAATGGGTTGCCTGTGGGTGGTGCAGCCATCACACAGGATGCTGCTGGCTCTTCTGCATCTGCAAAGTGACTCTCAAGGGAGGGCTCTGTGGCCAGGCAGGCTCGCTGCTGCGGGGAGAGCGGCCGGGCACAGCTCCTGGGCTAGGCAAAGGTGGTCACATCCCTGGTCACATCTCTGGGGGCAGTGTGGGACACGTGTCATCTCTGGTAGCAACAAGAGGGGATGTCTCGGCCTCACTGTGCAGCTGCGATGCTGGGCTGAGTGTGCAGAAAGTGGCTGGGTGGCTGGGAAACGCCCATCGGCCGTCTCCTGGCCCGGGCATCCTTTGGGGCCTGGGCCAAGGGGAAGCACTGGGCTGAGCGGGGGGGGTTGCCGCGGACCTCTCCCTGCCCTCCCCGCAGCTCTGGGCAAGCTGACTGTAGCCGATCTGGTGCTGAGTCAGCGCTCGGCAATTACTCACTCGCAAAAGCCTCGCCAGCTCCTTTCAGTGCCACGCTAGGCCCTGTGCCAGGGAATCAATTGTCCATGAAGGGCTGTTAGTGCTGTGCCGGCCGTCCTGCCGGGAGGTGCCCAGGTCCCCCTGACACTGCTGGTTATGGGATGCAGACCTCTGGGGTCTGCTTCACCACCATCACCCCCCTTGTATCCTGATGTTTGCTCCAGCAGGACAAAAATCTCTTCAAGAAATGCCCGATTACCTGCCGTCTTTGCCCCAGTGGTGCCAGTGCCCGCTGGCATGGGCTCACTGGGCTTTCGGGGTGGATTCTGTTGTATGATGGGTGGAGGAGACAACCTGCAGATTTTCATCCTGGACCGGTTTTGGGGAGGATCGGGTCACTGGGGGATCAGCTGGACCAGGTCATGGGCTCCTCTGTGCCGTTCAGCTCTTGCTTTTGCTGTGCGGTGCTGGCAAAGCTACTGTTCTTCAGCGCTGTGGTTGCACCTCCCTTGCAAGAAACTCTTGCCTGTTTGATCTGCTGAATTATTGGCAAATTTCTTCAGTAAATAATCCTTGGCTGGCAAATGACTTGCAAACAGCTTGCGGGAGAGGGTTTGCACTTGGCGGTTCACTCTGCATCGGTTGCGTAAGGTGGGTGGTGGAGTCTGCACAGGGGATGTGTGCGGGCAACTGGCCGGTTCAGGGTCATCTTTGCAGACTAAAACTTTACACTTGATTAATATGTGAGTGTCTGGACAGAGACTATTGAGCTTGGGAGAATTAATAGTCGTTGGGATCTTGTCACGACTTAGCAAGAGGCAGTGGCTGTGGTGGAGGGGATGTTGTGAGCATCAGAGGTGTAGGGTAGCGCTCACGTCGGGATGTGCTGACCAGTTTGGGATGCTGATGCATCCCATGATGATGGACCAGAGATGATATCCACGTGAGCAGGACCCATCCTATCCCTGATGGACCCAGACGGACCCAGCATCAGGCTTGCTGGCCCTTGTCCCTCCAAGGGTGACACAGGGTATTACTCCTTCTTTCTGGACTTATTTTTTGCCACATGTCCAATGGGAGAGGTGCTTAATGCAGGTGGTGATGCAGCGTTGGGGTTTCCATGAGCCACGGGATATCCTGGGCACACTCTCCCTGGTGTTAATTAGCCTAATGAGGGGCTGCTGCCGCGAATGGCCTCCTGGGACCCTGTGCAGGAACGGACGGCACTGACTTGGGTTCAACTGGTGTTTTCTTCTTATGTCAATAAATCCAGATTTTTTCATCTCGGTGGAAATCAACGCCCACCTAAAACTCCCTGATGCTAAAGCTTCCACTGGGGAACTAATAGTCACATTTGTAAACCTGCTCTGTTTATAACCTGTGGTTTCCAAATCATCATCGCTGCCTGAAAAAAACAGCCTGTTCTCCCCCAGCTAAAAATATTTTTCTCTGAAAACGTGCATAAAATACTGGCAGAGCTGGGGAGGGGAACGTCTGTGTTTCCCCTGGGGCTTGGGGATGCTCGCCTTGCCCATGCGTGAACCAGACTTGGCTGGGTGCTGAAGCTGGACTCGTGACCTGCTTGATGCAGTATGTCCTGGACCAAAAAGGGGAAAACTGCTCAGAAATGGTCAGAAGGGGCAGCGGGACCTTGGCGACCTCTTAATCGGTGGTTCCAAGAGGGACACATTGAAGGAACTTCAGCCATCAGAAACTGGAGCATCAGCTCCCTGCTCCCCGGGTGCCGTTAGTGTAACAAATAGAGAATAGACCTTACACCATCCCGCCTTGTCCTACACCTTATTTGAAGGAGCTTGTGGGAAAAGAAGGGTTAAACTCCCTCTGAAAATATCCAGGTGGGTGTGTGCTTCACACACTCCAATGCCTGAGCATCATAGCACCACAGTGGCTTTTTTATAGCAGTTGCAGCAATAATACAATAACACCTTATGTGAAAGGTGAAGGGGTGGGGGAACACTTCTAACAACAGGAAAAAATCAAAATGGAAATCAAAAGGCCCTTGTTTGTGAAGTTGTGCTGCTCAGGAGCCAGGGAAGCAGCTGCTGAAAACCCAGGATAAATACACTGGGGTCACTAAAAGGAAGAGCTGGCATCAGGGTTTTTTGGAGGGTTTAATAACAGCTGCTACACCTGGATGCCTTTTGTGAAGCCCTTGGGCACTGTAGTTTTCATTAAGGGATTTTGTGGAGTGGAGTGTGGCCAAGGGAAGGCAGGAATGAACGATCGCTGGCAGTGCCTGCTGTGCCCTTAGCAAACCCAGAGCCGACCGGAGGGGCACCAGCCCATGCCGGCAGAGGAAAGCCCAGCTCTCCAAGCCCTGACAGCTGGCCCGAAAACCAAAGTCCTCTCCCTGCAAAGGCAAGTGGCAGTTGTGAGCCCAGCCTCTGGCCTCCCGGTGAAATCCTGTACACACCCGTGCCCTGATTTTCAGCCGTGGCTGGGGTGAAGCAGGAGAGAGCAGTTCCTAGGAGACTGCTTCCCTCTGTGCTGCCAGGTTGCGACGTGAGCATGGGGATAAGGAGGGCAGGTTGGCTTATTGCTCACTGTGGTGCTGCCTGGATTTTGGGATGACTGTCCTGGAAAATGCCCAGTGCCCTTTTTGCAATGCCCTGAGCTCCCGCATGGCAGAGGCGAGGATGCTTTGCCCTCTGGTATTTTAGTGCACCTTGTGCAACCCAAGTTCTGTGTGTCTTAGCTGGTGGGGGGTGGGGGGGGGGTCCTTGAACTGGTGCTGGCTGAAGCTCTGTGTGGGAATATTCATATGCTGCATCTCCTTGTGGTTTGGGGTGTCAGCCCCAAAACATGCACAGGACACCTGCAGGCAAGGAAGTTTGGGGGAGTGGATACGAGGCATGGAGCACAAGTGCAGTGTCCTAACAGGATTATTCTGCTGGAGCCTGTACACTGCAAGGACTCTACAGGAGCCTGCAGGGAGTGTTGTCCTGTAGGGTAAACCAGTAAAGAGAGAACCCAAGTCCAAAAGCAGAGCAATGCTTTGATCGTACCAGACAAGACTTTTTTTCTTCTTCCCTTCTTTTTCCTGCACCCAGTCTCCAACCTGATGTCTGCCCCATCTCCCACCCCCTTCCCAGCTCTTTCCTTCCAGGACAATTAGTAAAGCATTTGGTCTTTCGTTTGGATGAATAATTAATTCCCTAGCTTTGTGAATGATTCATGTGCCATATGCCACGGTGACAGGACGTGCCTGACATCGACACCTCGTACAAAGGGCAGTGCCGTTTCCCTGGCCCGATGAGGGGACGGGGTGGGTGATGAGAGAAAAGGCTTTGCGCTGCTGGGGACGGGTGGTGGAGGGATGTGGGGTGACCCCCGGGCAGGCAGACCCCCACAGCTCTGACTTTGGGGGAGACAGGCATCCTGCCTTCCCGCCGCACAGGATCCAGCCCACGTGCAGCTCACGTGCTTCGCCTGATCCTTCCCGGCTTCTCTTCCCCGGCGGTTCGTTTCCCGCAGCCCCTCCGCGGTGGAGTGAGTCAGTCCCTCCCACGTGGCTGCCGGTCCCCGGGGGCATCGCCTCCCCTCCCAGGCACCCCTCTGCCCCATGCAGTCCCCAGCGGCTCCTTCCACAGCCCCAATACCCCTGCTCCGCATTGCTGGGTGCAGAGCTCCCGGGCTGGGGTGAAGCCCTCGTCCTCCTGGGGGGTAAAGCCTTGGGCCAAGCTGCAAAGTCCCTGTGCACCATTTCTTTGCACTGCCATGGACCTCGCTCTGGGAGAGGAGTTGCAGAGTAAAAGCCTGGCTTGAGGGAAGGGGAAAGGGGTTATTTTCCACCACATCCTCATGTGGGGAGGTGGTATCACCCAAGCTTGGGTGAATATCCCTGGGGTGTTGGACCTCTCCTTTGGCATGAGTTCAGCCAACTCCTGCCATGCTATGCGGTCGCGTGTGCTGTATTTGTCTTTGCAGGGCCAGCTCTCCAGCCTCCTGGCAATGACTTCAGGTTTCCACCAGGTCCTATTTGTGCAAACAGTTTCACCAGCATCTCCTCCCCCTGCGAAATCCTGCATCCGCTGACAGGCGTCGCAGGGGCTGGAGGGAGGCCACAGGGTGGGCTTGCAGAGGGGATGCTCCATTGTGTGCCAAATCCTGGGGGCTTCTCCAGGAAGAGGTGGCCTTGGGGGATCATTTTGTCCCCCAGATCGAAGGCTGGTGAAGGCAGATTTTGTGTTCGCCCTCATCACACCTTGCAGGGAGTCATTGGTGCCCAGCTCAGGGCTTTCAAAGCTGCCAGGAAAGATGGGATCAGCAGCTTTGCAGCAGTGCAATCCACTTGTGTCATGGCCCTGAAACCTGGAAAGAGCAAGTGGAGATGATGGAGGCTTTGAGGTTGCTCTGAACTGTGCCGAGGGCAGGACTTGGGCCTGGTGTTCCTGTCTCCTGGCATCGCCAAAGCAGGAGCACTGTGCTCTGCTGGGGCATCCTCAGGGTGGGCAACCCGATCCCGCTGGCCCTGCCTCGAGCAGGGTTTGGACCAAAGAGCCTAGAGTCCAGCCTGCTACTCGTGACGCTGTCTGCAGAGAGGGGAGGGATTGATTCACCAGCAGAAAAGGGCAAGAATGGGGTAAATTCATCAGGTAACTTACTTTCCCTGAGCCGTTTGACCAGTGTATTAATTATGAAGTAGTCTCCCTCATAGAGTCAGGTGGCAGTGCAGGCCTTCAGAGGCCTTTCCACTTAATTATAAATATTAATTTGCATGTCAGCCAGCCAGCCAGCACCCTCCCTGCCCCAGATTTTGAGCTGAGATTAGTCTGTCTCAGACGATCCCTCCCTCCACCCAGCACACCCTGGAGCTGCCCTTTGCTGGGGCGGCTTGTCTGCATGTGCCTCTGCAGCGGTCCCTGATGGAAGTGGTCGAGGGATGCTCAGTTTGGGGTGAGGGGATGAATCGAGGGTTGATCTGATTATTTGGGGTTCAGCCTTTGCTTGGGCTCCCCGGTGCAAAGCCCTTTGTGGCATGCCCCGAGCTGTGTGTGTCATCACCAAGGGCTGAGGCTTCAGGGCTGCTGGTGCCGCTCCTGATGGGATGATGGGGATGGGAGTGGGTGCGATGCGCAGCCCCTGGCATGGGCAGCGGAGGCACGGTGAGTGCTGTAGTGTGTGATAGTGCCTGAATTTGGTGCTGGCTCTGTGCTACTAAAAAGGCTTTGTGTGGGCAGGGTCACTGAGCATTGCTCGTGGTTTATTCTAAGTCCCAAAGAGCAGAGAGTAATTTTAAATGTGATTATTCTTTTTTTTTTTTTTTTTCTTTTTCCCTTCCCCCTCCCGAGAAGAGAAATCCATAGGTGTGGGTCTTCAGTTGGAGGCGAGGGCGTGCGCTTTGCTCAGCTGCTGTGAGCTGGAGCGGTGCCCGAGGGCTAAGTATCACTCTGCCGGCAGCCAGCCCCAAAGCCTGCAGGTGCGGCGGGCCCAGCAGGAGCTCCCCCTTCCCCCCGCAGCCTGTAAATAAATAAAATAAAATAATCATCATGGCTGCAAACACAAAGCATTGGATTTT
This sequence comes from Pygoscelis adeliae, assembly GCF_000699105.1. Lineage (NCBI taxonomy): Eukaryota > Metazoa > Chordata > Aves > Sphenisciformes > Spheniscidae > Pygoscelis > Pygoscelis adeliae. The sequence continues at coordinate 6,864,937 of NW_008824411.1, read as the reverse complement.
TTTTTTTTTTTTCCCCGCTGAAAACATGTTTTTGTCTGCCGGTGATTGCTCACTATTCAATTATACTTTGGGGATTAGCATATATTTCCCATCCTGCCTCCTCTCTCATTTGCATTCTTCCAATAGCTCCTCTCTGCTCTTTTCTCCACCTGAAGTCTCTTCCCCCTTTCCTCTGAAGAAGTAAAACTAACCCCTTTGCCTGGGTGACCTATAAAAACGCCTTCATTTTTTTTTCTTCTTTTTTTCTCCAGTACATATGATGAAAAGCATGAGATCATTGCGATTTTTATAGCCCAATCTGGCAGCTTTTTCAAATAACTTGGATGGTGAGATGTAATTTTAGTTTGGGTCCTTGCCTAAAAATAAAGAATAATTATTAGCACATCAGACGTGGATATTGTAAGTGTTTGAAAAGGGTTTAAATTGTTCTACAGATACCGGAGCAGCCACCCTGTGTCAGCACAAAGGTCTGTCACAGCCCGAGTCCCGTCTCTGTGCTGTGCATCCCGAGGAGCTATAAGAAACCCTAATGTGTGTCAATAAATAAATTGGAAATGGGTTGTGCTGGGTGATATGGGTGGCCCTCTGGAGAAGAAAAAAAAAAAAAGGCATGCTTAGAAGGTTAATAAGCAATTAACAGGTGAGATGCTGAAGTCCAGAGCAGGAAGGTGTGTTTTGAGCGTTGTATTTATTATTAGCGGTAACGTGGTGGTGGTGTCTGTGTGTACTAGCGAAGCCTGGCTGTCGGGGAGAGGGGATGTTTGTTACTTAGAGCCACTGAAGGGCTTGGGAAAAGCAGGCAGAAGCCAGGCTCGTGTGCCTGGAAGCTTGCTTAGCTTTTTCCAGCCACCTCAATTGGTCTAAAAATGGCCCAGGGCTGCTCAGACCTTGCTCGGAGGCTCTGGGGTGCCTCGGTGCTCTGGGATGGATGGGTTTGCCAGGAGCAGCTCCAGCAGCATGTGCTCCTAGTGCATCCACCCTTGCCGGGAGACGCTGGCTGTGCCTGCAAAAGGATGCGCAGGCACCTATTTCGTAGCGGTGGGTCATCTTTCTGTTGACGGTCGGGAGACACGTCTGCACTGCAACCACCTCACTCTGGTGATCTGTCCAAACCCCCTTCCGAAAGAGCTCGTGATGTCCCTTGTCCCCCAGCGAGGACAAGGAGCATGTCACCTTGCCACAGAGGAGTCCCATTCTTAGCAGCTAATTTAGAGCACGGGGAAGTAGTGCCCTGAAATCGCCTGAACCTTGCCTGAAGGCTCAGTGCGACGGCTCCTGAGCCCTTCAAACAAATCTGGGTTAGCAGAGGACTTTGCAGCCAGGGCGCTCTGCTCCCCTCTGCCGCGCCGGTCCAGGGGTGCCTCAGGTGATGGACCTGCCCCAGGGAGATGATGTGCGGTGGGGCTGGGAGCAGTGATGGCTCCACCTCCATCGTTCCATGCGGCTGTGCAGGACCACGGCTCGTGCTGCTCCGTGGTGGTAGGAGAGAGCTGTCAATCCCACTCTGCTGCCAGGAGCTTTCCAGCTGGGCTTACATCAGTGAGCCCTCAGGAGAAGGGCTGGAGCCCATGTCCAGCCCAGGAGCATCCATGGCCTTCTGCAGATGCTCAGCCTCAGCTGGAGTCGGTGCAGGGGCTGCAAATACCTTTTCCCTGTCCCTTTGGGAGGCTGGTTGGACACCAGGTGTTGGGATGTGAGGAGCAAAAGCTGAAGGAGGGTCTCAGGGTCTCCAGCGCGGCGTTGGGCACAGCATGTCCTCTACACCGGTGTTTTGGGGAGTACTGGGTTACTCTGCTTTCGCTGGCAGATTGCATGAAAGAGATGAAAGCACCCGTGCTCTTCTCTCTCCCACGTGCTGCCGAGTGGCAGTGCTTTATCATATTTATTGATTTTGATCTTACAACCAGTTTAACAACGCAGCTCTCCCTAGCCTCTGGGTGCTTCTGACTTAATTAAGTGTCCCTTTTCTGCTCTCCCATCAGCCCCGTGGGTAGCAGGGGCTGGTCACGGGCTGGGGCACGGGGGAAAGGGAACGTGCCATCAAGGGTAAAAGGTCCTCATATATATCGAGGGTAAGCAGCCTGATACACGGGGAGTTGTGGGCGATGCTGGGGTGATGCATCCCGGCTGCTGCTGGGATGGATTTTGCAGCTGACCCCTTGTGCCTGGAAAGGGAGGAAGAGGAGGCTAGGAAAAGGAGTTGAAACAACCTGGTTTACTGATGTGAGAGCATTTCTGCTGTCGGGGTATCCTAGGAAACCCAGCTGCCTTTCTGGAGGGGCAGGTTGGTACCTGCCATACCTCGGGGAGAGGGGGAGAGAAAGAATGCTAATTGCTCAGCTCGCCAGAGAGCTGCTCTGGCCTGTAATTAGATGAATTAGTGGAACAATGACCCAATTTCCCTCGGTTTTTGGATTACTGCAAACAGCCCTGAGGTTGCTGCCTCCCTCTGTCCTGCTCTCCTCCCCATCCCCTCCTCTCCCATCCCCTGCTCCTCCACTACAGCCCTCCCTCCCTCCTCCTCCTCCTCATCCAGCGCCTCAGGGACCAAGCCCGGATGGGAGAGGAGGCCATGAACTCTGGCACTGCCATATGTGCTCCCGCGGCTCTGCCAGCATCCCTGAGCCGCAGCATCCCCGTCCCACCAGCAGGTACAGGGGCCCCAAGTATTTCCACTGCTGGACTCAGTGTGCACCCACTCCCTTCTGCCCCAATTTATTTTCCAGAGATGGGCTTGCAAAAATCTTCGTGTTTTAAAAGAAAACCTCTGGAGTCTTTCCTGTGCCTGCCGGTTGCCTTCCAAGGTCATCAAACTTTCATTACTATAGATTTTTGAATGCATGTGAGGTTCTCTGCTCCTTCTTGGCAGTCCCAGAGGTGGGACTTTAAGGAAGCTCCATGTGTGGAAAAAGCCGGAGCAGCTGATGGCTGGTGGTGCTGCCAGGGGAGCATGGGTGACCATCAGGGGAGCAACCCCCATCTCTGGGGCACCGTCTGTGGTCCATGTGCCACCTGCCTGGAAGAGAGTTTAAACCCATGCAGCTGTGATGAGCACTACATCTGCAGCGTTACTGCATGGCATGGGTGATGACCAGCACTGCGGTGTGGGGCTGTCCCCAGCCATCCTGGTACACAGGGGGCATCGATGGGGGGCTGCCAGGGCTGGCTGGCCCCTGGGTGGCTATGACTGGCCAGAGTGGCTCATGAGCTTTGGTGCCAGTATCAAACGGGGCTTGCTGGCATGTGGGTTTTGGGAGGTTTTGAATCTCTGTATCTGCCCAGGGACATGGTGCTCCTCACGGCTCCCCCTGGCCTGGAGTGAGAACATGGCTTTTGGCACCGGGGTGGCCGAGGGCACTGCCCAGGGTAACTCTGCTCTCTCTCTGTCTGCCCGCAGCATCCTCGCCACAGCTGGGACGCACTTCAACACCCACGTGGACCTGCGGACGCTGCGGGCTGTGCGCGTGCTCAGACCTCTGAAGCTTGTCTCGGGCATTCCCAGTAAGTTGGATGCTCCTAGTCCTCCTCCCGGGGTGTCCGCATCCATCCCTGACGTCCTTCAGAGTGAGAGGGGTCCTCGTGCCACCTCAGAGACATGGGGTGAAATCAGGGAAGAGGGGGACAAACCTCCCCATGTAGTGGGAACTCTAGGATAGCAGCATTTGTTGTCCCCGGGTGGCATTTCCCCCCACCCAGCCTGCTCTGTGTTGGCACAGGCTGGGCTCGGCAGCTGCCGGGGCCCGCCAGCAGCTCCGCTTCCCTGGCCAGAAGGCGGTGGGTGGATCCTTTTAGGACTGAGGTTTATTCAGGGGAAATTTTGGGGGTTTTGCAAGATTTCATCTGCCGGCACGGGGATAAATAAAGAAACTAGGCTGCTGCAAGCTCTGGTCCTCCTGCCCCTCCTGCCCTGGGCACCGGCTGGGCGGTGTGCTGGATCTGTGCCCTGGGGGCAGTGAGGGGGACAGAGCTGCATGGGTCATGTCCCACCAAGTCCGGATGGGACAAGGACAGGCAGGACACCAGAAGGGGGACCAGATCCAGAAACCAGCCCTCCTGGAACCTTGCTCTGCAGCCTGGCCCTCCCTGCTCCCCCTAGGATGGTGCTTTCCTCCGTGGTCCTCAGCTGCCTAAAGAGATCCTCCAGGCTGTGCTGGCCTCTTGCATCTGTCTGATGACTGTCCATCCTCTCTGCTCACTGTTCTCCTCTTGCCAGTGGTGGGATGGACGTGCCCCAGGCAGGGGGCTTGCATTACTGTGCTGAGCTGTGCTCTTTCTTTCTTCTCCCAGGCCTGCAGATTGTGCTGAAATCCATCATGAAGGCCATGGTGCCTCTCCTCCAGATTGGCTTGCTGCTCTTTTTCGCTATCCTCATGTTTGCCATCATTGGCCTGGAGTTTTACAGTGGGAAGCTGCACCGAGCCTGCTACACAAACAATTCAGGTGGGGAGAAGGGCTCTGCACCTGCGCCACATCCCACAGGTGGAAAACAGCCAGGGCAAGTGCATGTTGGTATTGTGGGAAGCCCAGGGCTGAGAAGATCCTGCATTTTGCTTTGTGCACACCAGGCATCACCCAGTTGCGTTCAGGATGTCTCAGTTTCTTACGGGAGCAGTTTGCGTGCAGCCAGGGCTAGTCCCAGCAGGGTCCCCTGCTCTGCCCCAAGCCCGTCTGTGTTTAGGCTCTTCCCCTTGTCTGTCCCCTGCCTCTCTCTTATCTCTGCCTCCTTTGGCTCTCTGCTGTGTGCTTGCAGGTGAACTAGAGGAGCTGGACCCCCCCCATCCGTGTGGGGTCCAGGGTTGCCCCCCAGGCTACGAGTGCCGAGAGTGGATTGGTCCCAACGATGGGATCACGCAGTTTGACAACATCCTCTTTGCTGTGTTGACTGTCTTCCAGTGTATCACCATGGAAGGGTGGACCACAGTCCTGTACAATGTGAGTAGCACTGCTCTGGGGTCTCTTTGGGCAGCTGGAGATGGGGATGGGGAGCCACAGACAGGATTTCTGTGTCCTGGGAACTTGTGAGATGCTGAGTTTCCTTTGTGATGGAGATGGGGTCAGTCCATCCCATTTGGGCAGGAGATGGGGAATAAAGAGGTGTGTGTTACATGTCTCTGGGCAAAGGGAGCTCTAAGGGCTTTGGCCCCCATCTCTGGGCTGGTTGTGCAACCCGTTGCAGAGAGCAAAACCTTGTGGGCATGGGCTGCAGCAAGCAGCCAGGCTGTCCCTGGGGAGCGGGGAGGCATTCTTCCTTCCCTCCTCCTCCTCCTGTGCTCCCTAGGGCAGCTCTGTAAGAGTGGACATGGTTTCTGGGCACTGTGCATCTGCTCTCCCTGTGGACCAGGTGGTGGATGTGCCTGCATCCCCGTGGCAGCCTTGGGAAGCCCCTTCGGTGGTCTCGGACCCCCTCCCTGGGGCAGGGGCAGGGGCAGTGTTTCAGTGTCTGACAGGGATGTGAGACCTTTGGTATTCGTGCTGCAAACGTCTGTCGGTGCTGATGAAGCTGTGCTGGGTTCCTGTGGTTTGCAGACGCTTGAAGTTGCTGATGCCTGAGCTCTTGGGGTACGCAGCGAGCGAACTGTGGGCAAAGCTGGAAGCAGGAAAAAAAAGCTACAGGTGATCACAGAGTGCAATGTTGTTGTGGGTGATTGGCCATATACGTACATTTTAGTTTATGGGTGAGAAGCAACCGTGCCAGTTCTGTTCCCAGCCTAATTTCAGCATCAATTTTGGCATCGTTGCACTGGGAATGTTTTTATACCCTGGTTCCTATAAAGCCTGGAGATTTGCAGAGTGGTATTGCTCTGCGGGATGCAAATTGGATGGCTTGTGATGGGGAAACATGCTTCAATAGTTACTTCGTCATGAGCAGAAAGGCTGGTTTTTAACCCCAGGCAAAGGCACTGTGCTGCCAGCATTGGGGTCCCCCTCCTGCTCAGTCTCTCCCAGGGTCCTTCTGGGGGTGCAGGATGGAGTGCGCGGGCAGATGGATCATGAAACCCAGGCTGGGGTAGAAAGGGGAGAGTTGGTGGCAAGGGCTTGACCTTGCCACGAGGATTTGGTTTTCTTCTTCCTAAAGGAGATGGCAGTGTCTGGATCTTGCTGCTTTGACGGGGGAATTAGGCAGGATTGAACCACTTGGGAGTTTAGACCGAAAAAAGACCATTTCTTGGCTGCTTCTGGCGTATCAATGAGATTAGAGACTTGACTGCAGCACCTATTGCCCAGGCATAATTGAGTATTGTAGGAAAGGTGAATTTTCCTGCCTGGCGGTGTGGTTCCCCTGCCTTTATCGTGGCTGCGCAGCTGCTGCCTGCTCACACTGCTGTGCCGCAGCCCGTGCGTGCCCAGCACTGCCCATGCCTGGCACCAGCGACCTGCCCTGCACCTTGTTTCTTGCATTAATGACCGGCTCTCTGCAAAAGCCACGGCTGCTTCCATCGGCGCTCCTCATGTGCCCTCGTCCCCGTCCTTCAGCGCCTGCAGCAATTAGAAGCAGCGCTCCCCATGCTAGAGCCCCAGTTGCCGTGTGCGAGGAGCCGGTGAGCTACACGGATGGGCAATTTATGGTCTGATCGACCTCATGGGTTTGTACCGGCAGTTCCCGAGAAAGTCTGGTCTCCTGCCATTTAGGGTGTCCTTACTGGGAAGGCTGGAGCTGATCCATTTGATATCTGGGATTTGCTGATCCACCATCTGGATCTTACTGGGGGGTAAGAGTGGGAGATGCTGCTGGGAGCACTGATAACCACGCTTCGCAGTACCTACCCACGGGATCCCCTGTTTACCACCATAGCTGCTAAATCAGGGGCTCTCTGGGTCACTTGGGGAGCCACAGCCCTCGTATCCGAATGCTTTTCCCAGCACCAGTTGCAATGCCGGGCAGACGTGCTCTGTCACGGTGTCCCTGATGGCTGGGACCGTAAGGTGCCTCCCTTTCCTGCTCCTCTGCAAAGAACCAGCTATTACTTATCTATAATGGAAAGGATTAGGAACCTTCCGTGGCTTTTAATTGAATGAGGATTTGGGCCTTGGTATAGTAAAACACTGCTGATTCACTTTGGGAGGCGTCGAGGGACAGACACTGTTCCCAGCACTCTCGGGCTGTGACTCCCACCCTCCCCAGGGACAGGGGCTGTCTCACAGGGTGCCTCTAGGTTATGGGTGCTCGGTCCTTTTGCTGCTTGGAGGCAGCAAAATGGGCTTTTGCCTTTTTTTAAATAGAAAAATGAGTCATACACATCAGGGATGAGGTCCCCAGGGGATGCTGGAGGAGGGATGGGTGGGGTGGAAAGCCACTGGGATGCTCTGCCGTCATCTTCATCACTTGGAGGAGCAAACCAGAGCAGGCTCCCACTGCTAACCAGTGTGGACCTTGCCCGGACCTTGCCCAGCACATGCCCCAGGTTTGGGGGGATTGGCGGGGGACTCTGCTTTCCCACCGGAGTAAAGCAATGGGAGGCTGTGTCCTTGCAGGTTAAAGCTGCGGAGGAGAGGGGGATCGCAGGAAAACCACTTTAGCAATCTCTCAAAGAAATTGCTTACTATAGTATTCCCCTGTGTAACTGTATCGTGATTTTAAGATCCATTTTTCCACAATTTTACAGGGTCTAGAAGAGTGGCTCCTGGAATTTGTAGATAGCATCACGAAAAGCTAATCGGCCCCATGGTACTTTCCACATGTGTTATTTCATGGATGTGCTTGCCTTTTGCCTTGTTTTCATCAGCCCTGCCTGCGTCAAATGCTCTCTTGCTAGGTAGAAATCACAGTATGGGTTAAAAAAAAAAAAAGAAAAACCCTCAAATTGTGGAGTGTTATGGCTTTTCCAGCTCCCGTCCTGGGAGCCTGAAGGACTTCTTTAATTTCTTTTAGAGGGGAGTTTCAGCTTTGTGGTTCCTCTGGCTGTCTCTGTGGTCCAAAACAGAGGCTAAGGAGTATTTTGCTTTTCTTCTTATACTGGAGCAGATGCCCCTTCCCTGGGCTGGCTCGAGGCCAAACCTGATTTCTGTAGGGACCAGAGGGAAAAATAATGCTGGCAAAGAGGCTCGCTGTCCTACTTCTCTGCCTCTACCGGCGTGCCGGCATGGGGCAGGGGCCGGGTTGCAGTTTTGTCATTAAACAGCAATGGTCTGGGAGGGGTTGGCTGTGTGGTGAGGGGCTGCCGGTGCGTGCCACGGGCAGGCACGGCACAGGCGATCGGTGGTGCTGGTGGCTTCAGATGCTCAGCCCGGCTCCCCCGATCCCGGAGAGCAAACAGGAGAGGAGTCTGAAATCGTTATTTCCTCTGAAACGCCGACTTGAGAGACTGTATTTATTCACTGAGATTGTTTATTTGCTTTCCCATTTGGAAGCGCTCAGCCGCTGCGCCTGCAGGTAGCGAGGAGGAGCCTGGCTTGCTGGGAGCTGCCACTCTCCTCTTCCCCCACGCTGCCAGGAGCTGAGATGGGAAGAAAAACACCCGTGGCAAGCATGTGCTGGGGCTGTGGGCTGGCCTGGTGGGCTCTGCAGGGACTGGGGTCAGCCCTGCCTGTCCCGGCTGGGTCCCTTGCCCGGAGCACTGCTCTGTGCTCTCCGGAGCTGGTAACACCAGCCACGTGGCACAGGAACTGCAGCCCCCAGTTGGGCATTAGTGTTAGGTTAGTGTAGGACAAACAACAACACAAGTGCACGGAGAAAGCTGCTGTTTATAGCTGTGGGAGCAATGCGAGACAGATGCAGGCAGAGGAGCCAGGGCTGCCTGCTCATCCTGCTGGCATTGCTCACAGGGTCTGAGGCTGCCGTGAGGTGCAAGTGGTTGCAGTTGCGAGCGGTTGCTGAGGTTGCATGTGGTTGCAAGGGGCCACAGGTACAAGCATGGACACGTGTCCGGCTGTGGCCCCGGGCACCCTCTGCTTGCACCGGGAGAGGCTCCGAGTGCTTCACAGGGACAGCACAGCCAGTGCAGAGAACCAGAGCCTGCTGCGTGGGGAAAGCCTGTTTCTCTGCATGGATCTGGCCGTCAGGTTGAACTCCTGATTCTAATGTTGTGGCTCCAGTAAATTACCGAGAGTCGGGGCAACCACCAGACAGGCAGGAGAGCCTGCACGGCAGTGATAACCAAGCTGCAGCTGGGCCATGCAAAGAGCTGACTTGAGTTTGCACAGGGCCACGGCTATTAGCAGCGATGGGTAAAAACATTTGCCTCCTAAGCACACACATTAAAGCAGCACTGGAAGAGCATCCATACTGCTAATTAAAAATGCATGGCAAGGCCTAACAGGAGCTAGCTGGCCACAGTTTCTTGCTATAAATCCAAAAGGCCTCTCGTGGCACAAGGGATTGGGACTGTAGGGAAGCAGGAGGGCAAAAAGGTACAGGGAGCCTTAGGAGATGCCAGGGCTGAGTGCGGAGAGCCTTCTGGGTGCTTTTGCAGCAGGAGGAGAGCGTTTGCTGGGGGAAAGAGAATCAAGTCCTTGGCAGCTTCCAAAATACCTACCAAAACGCAGTGGTTGTGGGCAGATCTGTGTGCCATAGCCTCAGAGGAGATGGGGTGTGCAGGTCTTTTAGCCTCGTGCAAAGCTGAACAGCCGCCTGCAAGCAGCCCAGGCGGTTGCAAACACGCTCGTTAGGTGCGAAGCGCAAGCCGTGCATGCAGAGCCTGGCAGCACAGACTCTGCAAGAGCGGCTGTAAAACGCGAGCTGCTGCAAGGAAAGGGGTTTGCAGCGAGCGTGACTCAACTGCCATGTGCTTCCAGCATGCCCGACGCGCTGCGGCCAGGAGGGTGCAAGGGGAGCCCACCCTGCGGGAGCGCTGAAGACCAGTACCACCCCAGTGTTTGGGATCTCCTCTAAATGTGGGGTGCAAAAGGGCTGAGATGAATCTCACCACATGCACAGGTCGGGGTTTCATGCTGCTGAGTGCAGGGCTGGATTTTGAAAAGCTGGCTTGGGCTTGTTTTGACCGTGAAGCACCAAACCTGAGATCTTCTGCTGGAGCCTGGTTTTCAAATGTGGTGAAACATTCATCCTTTTTGAAACAGGGACTGTTCAGGCAGCCCTGATTTGGGGTGCTGGGAAAGGGAGGTGTCTTAAATCACTGGCCGTGCTGGAGCACACAGATCAGAGATGAGTGCAAGGCTCGGCTGTCCTGCTCCCTGCCAGGTCCCCGGCTGCACTAGTCAAGCGGCCTTGGAGGGGCTCAGAGGAGGAATCTGTTTCAAAGCAGTCATTTTTCCATGTGCGTGTGTGTGTGTGTACAAAATTGCTCTTCACTTGTTGGCATAAATTCCCAGGGTGTCATGGTCATCCCTTGGGATGCTCAGCACTCAGCTGCTCTCCCCGAAGCACCTACGTGAGAACAGTGTGAGCGGGACCTGAGCATCGTGCAGGTCTGTGTGTGTTTCTCTTGCCTTTCGGAGAGCGAGGGCAGTGCCTGTCTTTATGTGGGACAGCCAGGGGCCAGTGAAATTAATGACTTGACCAGAGAGGAGTTTGATCCTGTTGGGGTTTGCTTGGACTTGGAGCTGAGCTTGGAAACCTCCCTGAGCCCTGGTGCTTCCGGGAGCTGTTGCAGCTCCTTTGGACATCAGTGCCTGTCCCCTGGGGTCCCTGCTCCCAAGGTGAGGGCTACAGTGGTGCCAGCCACGTGTCAGGGGTCATAGGGACTCTGCAGCAAGGGCTGGTGGTGCAAAGATCCCCCCAAAACAGCACCTGCCCTGACACCACGGAGGTGGGCAGAGCACACACTGGAGGAGCTCAGTACAGCAGTGGTCCTGCAGCTGGGGGCTGAGCTTGCCCTGTTGCTCCTTCGGGCCCTGTGGAGGGTGAAGCTGGGAGTGTGATGGGTAACGGTGGCTCCCAGCAAGGAGTGGCGCTGGCTAGAGATGATCTCTGGGCAGAGGAGGAGGAGGAGGGAGAGAGGTTGGAAAGCGGAGGAGATGGGAGGGATGGCGAAAGAGGGAAACCACGTGGCTTTTTAGGCTCTGTGCCCTCGGACATCGCCAGGCTCTCGAGCTGGAATGCTTGCAAAGGGAAAAGGAGTCCCTTCTTGTGTGTTTTAAATTAAAACGCAACACAAAAAAATATCCTGTCAGAGAGGTATGAAAATTTAATCAACACCCAGTGCTCTTAGCAGCTCGGTAGCAAGCACAGATCTTAATGCCTCTGCAGCTATTCCTGGCGGCTCCTGGCTGTGCGGGTGAAGCAGGGTGTGCTGTGTGCTGAGGGGGGACGGGGGCTGCCAAAAAGTCCGCAGCACTTGTGGCACTGCAAGACGGAGCCCCTTCCTGCTTCTTCCTCTGAAACGTTAAATGCTGTTTTAAATGCAATTAAGTTTGTGAGGACTTCAGAGAGGAGATTTCAAATTCCACCCCGAAGCTTTAAAACCTTCCTAACTTAACAAGACGATCTGTTCTTCCCCAAATGACTTCTGTTGGTGCCCGAGCCGGCAGCTCATGTACTGCTAGCCATGGGTGCTGGAGCCCATCCCCGATGGGCACGTGTGCAGCAGACAGCCTGCTTTACCCTCTTCTCCCTTTGGAAGAAACGGCTCTTTTTCCACACTCAGCAAAGCCAGACCTTCACCAGCTTGCCAAATGTTCCTGCCTTTTTTTTTTCCCCTTTTCCCTCTGTGTGTGCGCTGAAATGACACAGCAAGAAACAAACTGTGTCTGCTGGATCCCCAGCTTTGCAGGCATGTTCTGTCAAAAGCTCCCTGCCCACAGCCTCCTCCCTGCCCGCGCAGGAAAGTCTCGCTCCTAGACCGTCTGCCGGCAGGAGTGGGGGAGCCGAGGGGCCGGCGGAGGCACCGATGCTCCAGCACCGATGCTCTGGCACTGCCCAACAACTCCAGGCTCAAGGAGAGGAGGTAGCAGGGGGTCTCGGTGCTGCCTGGCCCCCGCTGCTCATCTTCATTAAGCCCAGGGTCTCTAATTTCATTAGCGATTTGGGGCTGAAAATTGTGCCAGTGAGGCTTTGCAGAGCTGTTTCCACGCCTCTGTGCTGGAGCCCTGTGCTGCTGTGCATCGGGGCTGGACCGGGGCTATTGGGGTGAGTTGGGGTCCTCGAGCAAGGTCTGTTGCATGTGGGTCTGTTGCCCCAGAGCATCGCAGCTGGGGATGTTCCTGCATTTAGGAAATGTATTGCGGGACCTGAGCTGCCTCTCTGGGCTTGCAGCATGCTCGAAACAAAGCAGGGATCCAGCCTGGCAATCACCAAGCCCCACTGAAAAAAAAAACCCCAAAGCTGATCTGATGAATATCATGCCCCACTGCAGCGTGCAGGCTCCAGGTCCAGCAGGAGAGGCAGCAGCACTGGCATGTGTCCGAGCCCGACACTGAGGATCTGCGCTGGGAACGCCAGTGCTGCCTTAGCCAAGTGCTGGGTTTGACGAAGGCTGCGGAGCTTTGCAAGTACTCCATCAGGAAAAGTTCATCCTGCCGCCAGGGCAGCTAAGGGGGTGCTGTCGTCTGGGGCTGGGGAAGATGCAGGAGGGGTCCAGGCAGGGGGGAGGTGGGGGTTTGGGAGCAGAGGTGGGGGCAGCTCAGGGTTCGCAGCAAGGGATGGCTGCGGGGAGAGGAGGCGGTACATGTGGGGTCAGGGTCTGCGGATCGATGCTGGGGCATCTGGGTGTGATTTTTGGGTGGATCAGAGAAGAACAGAGCAATAATTGGTCTCCGTGCCCATACCAAATGTTTTGAAAGCACTTGATTTTTAGTAACGCTTCTAGCAATGCATTTTTTGCATTCCATTTAGAAAACAGAAAAATGAAATATTCTGGGTTTTTTCCTATTTCCCCACTTCTTCCCCTTCCCCGCACACGCACAGACACAAGCATGCCCACACGCTGTGGGCTTTGATGAGCTTTCTGGGCCCCTCTGCAGGGACTCCTGCCTGCCCCTGGCACCCCGGGGCACCCCAGGGCCAGCGAAAGGCAGCACTACAGGCAGGGCATCGTGCAGGAGGTGCCCACCCTGCCTGGAGACCCCGGCGTGCGGCCGTGGCAGGATGCATCCCGCTTGCGGGCCGCACCCGGCCCTGCAAAGGAAATGTACCAATTTCCTCATTAACCTGATTTGGAAAGGCAAAGCATTTTCATTCAGATCTTGTCCAGCGCTGGGGTCGCTGATGGATACCAGGCAGAGCTGGCAGGGAGTGAAGCATGGCCCTGCATGCAGGAGATCAAATTACCGCTATTAAAGGGAAGAAAGAGATCTGTTACTGCGCTGGGGAGAGCGGCAGCGGGTGTCAAGGTCTTGAGGGAACTGGTTAGGCCAGGGATTCTGCTGTAAGTTATTTTTTTAATTTTTTTTTTTCCCTTTTTTGCTGGTGCGTGGAGATTTTGAGGCTGCTCCTGCTGGCCTGCATGTGTTTCTCAGCTGGATGCAGCCGTGGTTTGCAAGGAGGATCAGGTCGGAGGCCGTGGAGGTGATGCTGGGGGATGGCATCAGCCATGGCAGGGGCATGGTGGGTGTCACCACCAGGCAAAGACGATCGGGAGTTGCCAAGCCAAGGATTTGGTGTACAAATCATGGAAGCTGTGGTGTTTTCGCACCCGCTGTCCTGACAGGTCTGCTCTGCCCCCACGCCGGGCAGCAAGCCCCTGGGAAGTGCTGGGGAAGGCAGGCACAGAGCCCAGGGCAAAGCCTCCTGAGATCCTGGCTTTCCCCATCATCCCTAAACCCCCTCGCTAAGGGGACAGACAGACCTCTCCTGCCCAGCCATGGTGGTTGGGACAGTTTGGTCACCCCATCCCTGCCCGTTAAAGCCTGCCTGCAATGCAGGCAAAGCCGTGGGTCCCCACGGGAGCTCTCTGTGGGGTGGGAGATCCCTGGCAGAAGACCATGATGAGAGCAGGATGAGGCTACCTGTGCCACTGGAGGTCCCATGGATTTCCATGCCCACCCCCTGTAGTGCAGCGCTGCCGTATCCCCTGAGCAAGTCATGGCCAGTTGGTTACAGTAATGAATGTATATTACCCCAACCTAATGATGTGCCGTTTTGGTCCGGATTAAAACAGAAACCACAGAGGCTCTCTCCTAATGCGGATGGATTTTGAGAGGGGACTTGGCTGCCTACGACGCATTAGCACGGGCAGTTGATGTTGGCCGAGCTGGTCATGGAGGTCTCCAGGACGCGTCTCCTGCTGGGGAAGGGGCAGAAAGCTCCCCTCCTCTACTGGGAAAGCCTGAAGTGGGAGCTGAGCCATGTTACTAGACAACAGAGAATCAATAAGGGTGGATTGCTGTGTGAATGAAGTCCAGCAGCTCCCCGTGTCCTGCTGCTCCCTGAATGAGATGGGTGCCCAGAGCTTTGGTCAGCCTGTCCCCAGTTCCCCTCCCTGAGCTGGTGGGCAATGAGCGGCCATTAAAGGTGCCCTGCACAGGCAGAACATGCTCTCTGTTTATTTTTAGGTAGGAGAGATTGAATTTGTGGGTTTTTTTGTTGTTCCTCCCCCCTCCCCTTCCCCTACAGCAAAGAAAACCTAAAGTTTCCCATGTGAGTGCAGCCCGAGGGAGGGTACGTGTGGGCTGCGAGCTTGTGCTTTGCATTCGACTCGGGTATATATTTAGATTTCTTTAGATTTCTGGCCCCCCGAGTGAGACCTGCTTTTGCAGCTCCCCGCGCCTTTTCCTGCCCTTTGAAAAAAAAAAAAACAACCAACAACAACACAAGAGCTGCCAAAAGAATAACCTCGTGCCAGAGGTTGAGAAGTGGGAGCCGGCGGGGGCTCCTTCACTGGGTGGGGACCTGCCGTGCCGTCTCCATCACCCCCCGAGGGTCCTGCTCCCACGCCTTGGTGGTGTCGTTTATAGGCTTGGAGGCTTTGCCGGCAGCAGGATGGGTCGTGTCCAAGATGTGAGTGTGGTGGTTCAGCTCCAGCTGGGGGTCTCCACCGATGCCTTGGCATGAGAAACACCCTTGGGTATGTAGTGCCTTGGGGAAACTGTGGCTTCCGAGTCTTCACTGACAAGATCACGTTGGTTGTGTTGTTGTCTCGGGTATGCCTGGGGGCAGTAGCAAATGTGTTTCTTGGTCTGGTGGCCATGGGAGAGCCTGGGTGGTGGGGTGCATAATGAAAAGGTGGTTGTCTTAAAGGAAAGGGAAGAAGCAGCAAAGATCAGCCGTCAGGCAGCTCCTTTGTTTCCCAAAGGGCTTGGGTGAGCGATGGGACCTGGTCTGCAGCACAGGGAGCTGAGCATTGCTGCGAGGCTGGGGCAAGAGCAAGGAATTTCTTCAATAAAGGAGTTACCTCATTCATGCAATTTGGGGATTAAACTCCTTGTGTCTACCCTGACTTCTGCACATGACGACCTCCTGGTACCTTCAGCAAAGGAAAAAAAACCTGTGGGAAGGTACAGTGGACCAAGGTGATGAACCACTACCTATGGAGCGATATTAAGAACAAACGATGCCCCAAAGGGATGGGAAAAGGGGCTGCTCAGTAAAGACAACTACATCTTGGTGCCAAGAAGTTAGGAAGTGCTGCGGGAGCTGCCAAAAGTCATGCCGACATGGACCTCATGAAGGATGCTCAAAGGAGTGGCAAGCGGTTCCCCACCTCTGCAGATGGAAGCAAGGCACAGTGAAGTGACGGCTGAGGAGATTTGGGCAGAGATGGATATTTCACCCTGGCTTTTGGTCAACACAAAGACAGAGGCCATAAAAAAGCCTGGATAGTGGGAACGAGGACACGGCCACGAGCACAGCTGATGTGGAAGCCAAGTGCCGAGACCATCGCGCCCATCAGTCCGGTGCTCGGGATGGCTTCTCTCCCCTCCCTGCTCTTGGAGGGAGCTGGCACATGAAATGGCAGGTCTGGTAACAAGTATTTTTAACAACTCCGTCGAGTTGGGGGAGGCACCATCTGACTGGAGAATAGCGAATGCAATGCCTATATTTAAAAGCGGGGGGAGGAGAGGAAAAAAAGTAAGGCAGGCAGGAATAGGACTGTAAGCCTGACCTCGATTGCATGCCATTTCAGAACAGATTTGGAAAGCAAAAGAGGAAAATGAATCATGGGTTTGCCAAAGGTAGGTCACACCAGGCTAACCTGGCATCAGAGACCTGGAAACGTGTAGAGCTGCTCTTTGTAGTAAAGCTTTTGCTATGGGAAAGTGTTAATGAAGCGGAGAAGAGGGGAAGGAGAAGAGGAGCTCTGCGAGGCTGGCAGGGAAGTGAGCAGTGCCGGGATGGCGCTGGGTGGTGTTGAGGGGACATAGTGGCTGGTGGCGACTGGCAGGGCTCCTTGAGGATGAGTTACAGGCTTTCCTGCTTCCAGCGTCGGCTAGCTTCCCGGAGCTGAGGGGACAGAGGCTGCCACCCCGAGCTGGAGAAGTTTGAGGGCTGGAGGAAGAGATGTGGGATGCAGTGAGAAATGGAAAGCCATGTGCTTGTTGAGGAACAGCAAAGATATCTCCTAGGAGCCCAGGTCTTGCTGATTGGGAAGTAGCAGTGTGGAGGAAGATGGGATGAACGAGTGACCGCAGGGTGACCTTAGGCCAGCAATGCCCTGGAGGATCAAGGAGGTTTGCAGGCAGGATGGCAAAGTCTCGGTAGCATCGTGCAGGGGTGGAGTGGGACGCATTAGGATCTCTTACTCGGGTCTTCTGCATCCAGGGAAGATGAACTGAGCCTGGACTGGAGCAGGGAAGGGGCTACTAGATAAAATAGGGAGGGATAGCCAGTCATACAAGAGAGAACTGGAGGAAGCTTGCTTTGGCTAGCAAAGCAGAGGCTGGGGATAGCCATGATAGCTAGCTATAAATACATCAGGATGGGAAACAGTATTTCAGCCAAAGGCCAATGCTGGTAAAAGAACAGAGGGATATATAAAATGACTAGAAATAAATTTAGGCTGAAAGTTAGAGCAGCTGTTAGAGAATCTGCTTGAGGAGCCTTCCAGTGGGAATAGTGAGTTTTTAAGGTAAAGTTGACCAAAGTCTGGGGGAGATAGCATGATGCAAGGGGGTCTGGACTCAGCAATTCTGTGAGAACCTGGCAGTCTGCATCCTCTCTCAGGCAAATGCAGCCAGGTGTTGCAGTTCCTTTGATTTCCTGGACAGATGTGCTTCAGCTTTGGGAGTGGAGAGATGGGAATACATCCACTCGTGTGTATGCACACACGTGCATGCACGCATGTTGTTCTCCGTGCTGATGTCCTGCTGCCCTGAATGCTTTGTGGTCATGCTCTCCACCACGGGCTAGAGAAGCAGTGGAATATGCAGAGCCTGTGAAATGCCAAGCCCCTTGTGTTTCCTAAACAAGCCCCCTTGTCCCCCGAGCTGGGCCCTCTGCAGCCTGGGTGCTGCAAAGGTACTGGAGCAACTCTTCCAGCTCCTTGGGGAATAAAAGGGCAAATTTTGGCAGTCAAAGCGGCTGAGCAGGTACCAGATGAGGTACCAGATGATGGGCTGGAGCCGCCACAGCCTGGCTGGGCATCACCAGCTCCTGGTTTTGTAGGGAGAGTTGGGATGTGCCCTGGGAAATTTTACCTTGGGGCTGGAGGGTCCTGTCAAAGCTGGCACCAGCCAGGGGACCCATGTGGCTGCTCAGGGCAGGACTGTTCCTGAGCCTGCTGGCATCATCCTGGGTGGCTCGGACCATTCCTGAGCTTGCTGTGGTCAGTGGTGTGTCCTTGGGTATGTGGGGTCCATGGCCACAGCTCCCCATGACCTCTCACCTGCCCAGCAGTGCCCCTCCTGGAGCCACTGGCTGCTGGCAGTGCTGGACATGTAACCCCCAAAACCCCCTAAAATCTCTCTAATCCCCTTTACCTTCACCCCCGTGGGAGCTGGGTACACAAATGCACATAGAGGTGGAGATCGCAGACAGCCTGTCCTGGCAGGGCCCTGCCGAGCCCCTGCCTCAGCTTTCCCAGATGTGGGTCCCTGGTGCCACCAGCTTTGGCCATGTCCACAAACTGCAGTGGGAAGAGGTGGTCTGGGTACTGCTACTGGTATCGCTGGCTGATAACCCCAGGGAAACTGCCCTCTGCTCCATCTCATCCCTTACTCCCACTCCATCTCCTGCTGCGCATCACTGGAGGGCAGAAAGCCAAAGAAGGGGTGGTGGTGGCCCAGCCCTGGGGGAAGATGTCTTCTTCACCTGTAGGAACAGAGCTCATCTGTTCTGCATCCCCTGTGCCAAGGACCTTGGAGAAAGCCCATGGTTTTGGGGCAGGAGTCAGTTTCAAAGGCGAGTGATCCTGGCACGGGTGGCAGTTACCCAATGACATCTTGTTGGGGAGCTGAAGCCCAGCCAAGCTCGGGCTGAGGGGTTCCATGATGCCTTGAAGACTAATGCCATGGCAAATGGTGCTGTTAGAGCAGAGCGCGGTAGCCTGGGTGTCTCTGGAGGGTGGTGGTGAGCATGTGCTATACGGGATTCCCATGCATCATTCCCACCTCCCTGCGCTCGCTTCTCCCATGGCCCTGAGGAAAGGGGCTGGTGGTGGACTGGGGCTCTTGAAAGGTGCAGGACCTTGATAAGACGCGCGTGGTTTCCCCGGTGCCGAAGGAGGAGGGTGGTGAGTCTTTCCAGATGCTGTCCCCAACCTCAAAGTCCTTATTGTTGCTGTGTGCCAGGCACTCCTCAGCACTGGGGTCTGCCCACAGCATCCCTCTCCCGGTGCTGTGGTCGGTGCCTGCAGTGGGATGTGCCAGCACCGCCCTTCCTGCCTTGGGCTCAGCATCAGGGTGGTGGGGACACCCGGCTGAGGTTCCCACTGACACCTTGGTCACTGGAAGAAAACTCCAGTGTGGTGGCTTTCCCTCCCCCTCAGAGATGCACTTCTCCCCTTTCAGAGCCTTGTCTCGGCTCCTGCACTGGCCGACTGGGAGACGTGGTGCCAATGACTCAGACAAAGATGAGGGCTTAATTAGCATGGGGAGAGGGGGGAAGAGATATAAAAGAGAAAGAGTCTTTCATTGCAACAAGATTGATACCACCTCCCCCAGACAGTCACGTTCTGCCACATCACCCTCCAGCCCGGTGTCATGTGCGCTGTGCCTGACACCGGAGGACAAATGGGGCCTGGGAAGCGGCTGTGAGGTACAGAGGGGCACTGCTTTATTAAAAGCCTCAGTGAATAGATGTCTGGAGATGTAGAGCAGGCTTGCCAGCAGCCTTTTTAGCTGTTGGGCTTTGCCCTGCGGTTAGAGTGACCCTCCGCTCTCAGCTCCTTGGGGTTGGGGTAACGCACCTGGGGCAGGAGGGTGTCTGCAAGGTATTAGCAATGATGCCGTCAGCAAAACGCCCATTTGAAGGTGTGGGGCTTGTCCGCACCAGCCCCTTTCCCCCGTGCATGGAAGGACAAGCATCTTCTGTCTCTTCTTTAGCTGCCAGCTTCACTGGCCCTAAGGCACCTTACAAATCTTTCCCTCTTAACCTGCACCATGCTCAGCAGGCACTGCTGCTGCGAGGCTGCTTTGCCCTGTCTCGGTGGGATGTGCAGGCGAACACCAAATCAAGCTGCCGGGGGGAGCACACTCAGGGTGGCCCCTGTGCCCTCAGCACCCCGATTTCAGGCCGCAGGGCCCTGCACCTCCAACTATACCATTGTCTTGCAGCCCTTGTGTCCCTGCAGGGATGGTAGGAGGAGGCAGAGGAGAGTGGTCCTGCCCAATGAGGGCTGGAGACTGTGGAGGAGAGCATGGCTGTGGTAGGATGCAGAGGGGCATCAGGGCACTGCTGGCTGGGAGCCCCCATCTGGGCATACCTGCCTGCACAGGCAGCTGCCTGGTGCCCATCCAGGCTTGGCAGACGTGGCCACGACACCTCGAGGAGCCTCGCGTGGTCAGCCTGGAGGGAGAATCGCCACCGCGCCTGAGCTAACGCACCCTCCCTCTGCCCCGGGTGCTCGTGTTGAACATAACGTCACACATGTTTTTTCTTTTCCCCTCCAGACCAATGATGCCTTAGGAGCCACCTGGAACTGGTTGTACTTCATCCCCCTCATCATCATTGGATCCTTCTTTGTCCTCAACCTTGTCCTGGGAGTGCTGTCAGGGTAAGCGAGATGCCATCCTTCTCCTCCAGGCCGTGCCTGTCCCCTGCCTCTTAGACCCAAGGTTGGCAC
This sequence comes from Pygoscelis adeliae, assembly GCF_000699105.1. Lineage (NCBI taxonomy): Eukaryota > Metazoa > Chordata > Aves > Sphenisciformes > Spheniscidae > Pygoscelis > Pygoscelis adeliae. The sequence goes on along the minus strand of NW_008824411.1, from coordinate 6,844,883 downwards.
CCAGTACTGCTGTGCCCCCCAGGATCCCAGTAGCTGGTTCCCCCCGTCCCCTCCATGCCTGCCTGCCCCACAGTGAGGGATCACTCCCTGGCTCTGCTTACCTCCTTCACTCCCTGAGGAGCCAGGAAAGGGGCAGCGTTGAAGATGCTTTCTCATTGTTTTGCCTTGCTGAAGAGCTCACGGGTTTGGTTACCTGCAAGAAATGGTCAGTGTCAATCTTCTGGCTGCTTGGGACCTGCTGGAGGGGAGAGACGTGAGGGAGCCGTATGGAAACGTGCTTGAGTCTAGGATGCGTTTGTAGTGGGGTGCGCGTTTGCTGGCTGATGGACTGTGGTGGACATGGGTTGGGATGGGTTTGGGGCATGCGTGGGAGCGATGCAGGGCACCTCCATGCTGTGCGGGCCGTGGCTGGGAGGATGTGCCTGGCGCCAGTTGGGGGATGCACAGTGGTGAGAGTAGGGGTGCCTGGAGTGCATGTGGACAAGCCGGGGACATAGGGACAACGAAACTGCCCCTGTTCTGCTCTTCCTAGGGGAAAGGAGGTTTTAATCCAAGCTATTAAGCTGGGTTTGGAGAGAAAAAGGCTTCTTGTCTCCATGACAATGAACTGTGGTTGCATCCACACAACCTCAGCTGCTGGCAGGGGTTGGTGCATGGGGAGAGCATGCCCTCTCCTACACTGGAAGTGGGATGTGGGCTCCTCTGCCCTTGCTGCAGGTGGCAGTGGGGACCCCGTGCCCAGCAGCAGGTAATTTTTTTCCTAATTGCCCCTCATGGCAAAAAAAAAGCCACTGTGGCACTGGTTTGGCCAGCTGGAAAGCCCTTAGATGCTGGGATCAATGTGGAGACTGGCCCTGGTCATCTCTGTCACTGTCCTGTGTCCCCGTGAGTTCAGGTGTGATGGTGGTGGTTTCAGGAGCGCTTCTGGAGCGGCAGGCTGGGCTTCAGGTTCTGTTGGTGGGTTGAATTTCCCCAGCTCTCAGTCTGGGGTCTGACTGAGTCCAGGGACCCTGGGGACAGGGTGCAGGAAGGGCTTCACGTTGCCTTGCAGGGAGGGAGCTCTTACGGAGGCTGAAAACATCCAAGCAACGTTGGGTGGCTTTTGCATTTCTTATGCCACATCCAGCTTGGGGATTTGAGCAAAGTCCAACTGGGTGTCAGTGTCAAGCAGGGGCTTTCCTACAAAAGCCCAGAGAAGGAAAGTCAGGAAGCTCAGAGCTAGGCAGCTGGAAAAGCCCCTTATTGCAGTGTTGAATCGTGCCAACATAGTGTGTTGTGTGGACACTGAGGCTTTTGGTGCTGGTGTGATGCTAAGAGCAGCCTGGGGACACAGCAAGGTAGTACTGCTTTGGCCTACAAGCTAGCCACTGGCAGGAGGACCACAGGGTGGCTGGCAGGATGCCCAGCCCGTGTCCTGGTCCACGCTCGGTGCTTGCCTGTGTGGGGACTGCATGAGGCAGCTGTTCCCGCGCCCGCAAATTGGATGCAGTTGTCTAGGGCCCTTCCCAGGCACCGGCTGGCATTTCAACTGTTTGTTTATCGCTAATAGGGTTTGTATTGGGGAAGGATGCAAGTGGGTGGGTGGCCTAATTGGCAATGGAGATGCTCTTGTGGTGTGCCAGATACCTAGGGAAAAGCGTGACTGCTCAGCTCCCCGGAGGGCTGAGTGAGGTGAGTGGAGGCGGCAAGCTGGGCTCTGCCACACGATGGCAAGGCCACCGTGCATGCCCTCCTGCCTGGCCATGGCCACAGACATCCTTTGCGGCTCAGTGGATGCAGTACCTCGGTGGCGGTGAAGCATCCTCTTGCCAAAGCTGCTGCCAGAGCCGTGGAGGGGTGTGATGTGAGGCAGGAGAAGGTACTTCTGCACACAAGCAATGTGTGTCCTTGAGTGCAATAAGAAAGGCTTCGTTCCTCGCTTTGCTTGCTTAGTTTTTATTGTTTTTAACACTTCTTGCAATCCTCTTGTGCTGGAGAGAGCACTAGGCTCTGCTGCGGGAGGGGAAGGGTGACCTTTCCATTTCCCAGCCTCTGAGCTGGATGAGCAGGCAGGGTCTGGCTGGATCCCCGTGCACGCCCCACGGCTGGGCTGAGCTGGGAGGAGAAGGTCAGTTTGGGGATGAGCTCCATGGAAACACCTCTACGTGAAGGAAACCTTCCCCTGGCATTGTGGCACTGCTTTGGGGGAAGACAGGCAGCCGCGCCCAGCTAGCTGAAATCACAGTCGCTCTGTTAACTTGGGGCGCAGTGATGAGCGGCGAGCCCTGGTAGCCCGCTTGCAGAAACCTGGACCCACGTTGCCTGCAAACTGCACCATCTGCACCGGAGAATAACGAGGTCTGCTCGGGATTTCCAGGCCTCTTCTCGAAGTTCACGCTTACGAGCTGCTGCAGAGCTGCCTCTCTGCCTCTCTTCATCTCAGCAGCGGTTTTCTTTGAGGAAACAAACACTCGAGGCAGGTCCTGGATGTGAAGAGGCTGCAGGAGGACATTTGTATGTTTAACTTGCCACCATCAGAAGTTTGCCGGAGCCCAGATTTAGCAATCTTCTGGTTGTGATGCGCATCTCTCCCAACAGTCAGTTCCCCAACTGTTAAGCTGAGGCATGACCTCCGTGATGTAAACAGCCTGGATCCATCTGCTCCTAAGCACAAAGTATGTGGGAGAGGAAAAGAAATTATTTCCATCATAACGAGACTCCTTGATTTTTCTCTCTAAATACTAACACGCACACATGCACTGGGATTGCATGCAACGCTGTTAAGAGGAGATGGAGTCACTCCAGGCAGGGGCTTGGAGAGCCAGTTCTTCTGGGGCTTTGGCATGTTTTACTGTGTCTGTTAACTTTCCACCTCTATGGGTGCAATTACGGATCAATTAATTCTAACTGAAAGCAGGGAAGAAAAAAAATTGGCCCTGTTCCTCTTTGAGAGCAGGTATGAAGCCCGAGGAGATGTGACTGTTCAGCTACACAAGCTACTGAAATAATCCTGGCAGAAGAGAGTCAGTGGGAGCGAGCAAGGATGGAGCATCAGCTGAAATGCCCTGTTTTCTGCTGCGTGGCAGCCGGTGGATTTGGGAGCTTGGGAAGATGCTGAGAGTCATATCAAGTGTTGCCTGCTGCCGTCTTGTGGCCTGAGGTTGGTGTCATCCAGCACCCTGCTGAGGTGTGGCAGGGCGCACCTGCAGCCCTGCCCCCCTTTTCAGGGGGGACCGCTGTAGTGCAGAGAGAGAATTGCATGCTGCAGGAGGAGTTAGGAGGGGTGGATGGGACCTCCTCCTGCCCTGCGGCTGATGGCCCATTGCGGACGGTGCCCTGCGGTCGGTCGATTCCAAGTCCGGGGGATGCAGAAGTTGCATGTGCCCTGTGATGGAGATTTGCAAAGGTCTGCTCTCCCTTCTTTGTGAATTTTTTTTTTTTTTTTTGGCTCAGCTGTTTCTCATGTAAAACGATTTGGATCTCTGTGTTTGGGCTGCATCTCCAGAGCAGCAGAGACCAGGTGAGAGCCACGCTGCCCCGTCCCTGCCGCCTGTGGCATGCGTGGTGCTGCAGTGGGAGTAATGCCATCCCAGTAATGACCACAGCTTGTCACTGGTCCTGTCCTAGCTACTGCAGAGGTCCTGCCTGCTTTGCCCCTCCTGGCAAGAAGATGGCTTATGTTTAGCTTGTCGCTGGGAGCAAGAAAATGAAAGAGTGAAGATAAAAAATAAGCCATGCTTGGAGGTATAATGTTGAGGACTCATGTGGAGTTTCTGATACCAGACAGGCTGTGTTTTGACTCTTTTCCATCTCCCTTTCCCCAGCCCCTACAGAGAAAAAATGGTTTGTAATCACCCTCCTCCATTCATTGCAGCATCTGTCCTCCTGATGAGGGCTGGTAGACTCCTTTCCCCTATCCAGTCTCATACTTCCAGCCCCTTTCCAGGGTGACAAAGCTGCCATAATCACTGGTATTCATGGTCCGCAGCAATAGCTGAGTGGGTGCAGAGTGGAAGGGGATGCTGCCTGACCTGGGAAGGCTACGTCCTCGGGTCTGCCAAGGAGAAGACCTCTGGAAGCTGATGGCAAAGCAAGAAGTTGAGCACGATGGCAAGAAAAATGAAATCCATCTGCCTTGTACCAAACAAGAGAGTAATTTAAATCCTCCTAATTGCTTCCACTCATCCTGGTGTTGTTAAGTCTTTTCTCCCTTTAAGTCTTTTCTGCCCCCCACCCCCAGCTCTTGCACTAAGCCTTTGAAAGAAACAACTAATGTTATAATTAAAGGATCAATTTGGCAAGATTTCTTTGTCTTAAGATCTTCTTTCTTTCAGGTTGGGTTAGCGCTGCGTTCCCAGTCTCCGGAGAGTTTTCTTCAGCTCCTTCAGGAGCCTTCTGTACCATCTCTGAAATCTTTTCACTTCACTTAATTTGAATTTTTTTCCCATCCAATTTTGAGGCATAACAAATGATGAATAAAATTAAGTTTTATAGCAATTAATAATAAGGGCGTTGAAGGAACAAATGTACGTTTTCAATGGAGACAGGAGTTTTTTTGCTGGCTCTACGCAAAACCTGGGCCCCGTGCATTCGAGCTGGATCAGGTGGTGTGAAGCCAAAAACACTGGGAAGAGGATTAATGTCTCGGAGGTAGGCGGTTTGTGGAGGGGAAAGCAGGGAGACGCGTTGCCACAATGCAGGAAGGCTTGTGGGGAGATCATGAGGGATAGCAAGATGCCAACAAACATGCTCGAGAAATATTGCATCGGAAGTGTGAAAGCTTGGAAGCATTGGTTTGTTTTTTTTTCGTTAATGGTTGTAGCATCTCAGGGAGTGGCTCGGATGAGATGTAAAATGGCTGTGCCCATTGTGTGTTTGGGGATTGACTAGTTGGAACCACTTCTGAATGGAGGTGTGGGTGTAGTGGGGAGGGGGGCTGTGATGCCTCCTGTCAGGTCCCCCAGCACCATCATGGGATGCGCGTTGGTCGGGCCACGCTTGGTGAGAAACGGCCATGCTTTTCACTTTGTTCTGGGGAAGCTCTTGTGTCGTTGACATGGTATTTGAACATGAGTGAAGCAAAGGAGCCTTTGAGATCTTCGTCTATATTCAGCAGCCAGGTGGGCATCCATATTCAATGAGTGCCTCTCTGCCTTGCTCTGTTGTACCACCTTTCTGTGGAGGGCCTCCAAGCCCATTGCAAATAAGCTGCCTGACAAGAGACACGCGTGTCTGGTGTGCTGTATCCCCCAGTGTTACAGGGAATAACGAATCCTCTTACAGCCAGCCGGACAGGATAAAAAAAAAAAATCCAAAACAAAGAGATGACTTGGTGACTTTTCCCTTTGATTTCTCCCTGCAAATTATTTGCTAGTGTGTCTCAACTGCTTCAGATTTGCTCTTATTCATGCTTACTTGCAAATCTGCTCTGTGGACTGCGCACTGTCTGCAGACTGTGGGTGAAAAAGCTCATTTTTGATCCTCTTGACAAAGCACTTGGCAGATAGTTCTTGCTTACAGATTGCTTTTGGAGTTGCTTGTTCCAGATCTTCGTAATTTCCCTCATCCTGGTTAATGACAGCAATCGTGTGGCCATGGCTGCAGCTCTTTGACTTGGCGGATGGCTTTGGAGATGCCCAGTTCCTCCATGACCAAATCCATGCTTGCAAGAGGGTGCTGGGCACTCCTGTTGGGTGAAGTAGACAGGATGTCCCAAATGAATCGTGTAGCATTATCAGTTCTTTGTACATCGTGGGCGGCTGTTTGTTTGTTTTGCAATGGCAAAGTGACATATCTAGCAGTTGCATTGTGGGTTTCACACTTGATGGTTGGTTCTGAATTCATTGTATCTGTGTGTTAAAGGCATCAATTAGAGTGCTTGAAAGTTCCTGGGAAGTTAACGTGATGAAATGTTGAAAATTGGTGATTTTTTTTCCATGCTGTAACTCACCTTCAGTACTGGCCCCGCACCTTTCATCTGCAGATCACTGTCACTTGCAAAGAGGGACTATAAAACTGTTCTCCACTTACAGAGGATAAAAACTGGAACATAGGAGGGAAGGGGAGGAGTGACATTTTCCCAGCACTGCATGAGCCAGTGGGAGTGATTGCGAACAAAGCCCAGGGCTCTTGAAGCAGTGAAGCTGCGCTGCTCATACCAGCCCTGCCTGATAAGAGTGAAGTAAAATCCAGAGCTTCTATCTCTGCTTCTTGCTGCTGGGGCTGCCAGACCCTATGCCACCTTTCTGTAGCTTTCTTGCAGCATGGGTTGACGATGCTATTGCTGCCTTTGGTGCAACATTGCAAACAACAGACTTCTCTGGGCAATGGGGACAGAGATGCAAACCTCAGCATCGTTACCCTTGGAGAAATGTTGAAACTGAGACTTTACAACTGGAATGTTGGTGTCTCCCTTCTCCCGGTGATATTTGTCCTCTTTGTCATTTATTTTTCTCTACTTCAAAACGATAAGCTCTCCAAACTGTTGGCTGCTCTGAGCCCAGCCCAAGTGTCGTGGAAAACCTGTCTTTATTTTAAAGGTCACAGCAGGGTTGAGCTGAACACAAAGCAAGCATCCACGCATGCTTTTCCCACTTTGACCATGGAGTACTTCTTATTCTTGGAGAGCATGTGTGAAGGGTGTGGAGAGGCATCGAGCTGCCTGGAGCTGATCCCACCCTGAAATGCAGAGGCTGGACTGGACACCTGTATCTCTGCTGGGATCCATCAGTGAGGGACAGGCTTTGCCGCAACATACAGCTGATGCCCAATCATGTTCCCAAGAAATGGATGAACCTGCTCTTGGATGAATGAGAGCCTGTTGACTGAAGCTAACTGTAGACAAGAAACGGGGGTTACTGGAGAGAAGGGGGGAAGTATTTAAAGTCCTTGCTGTTCAGTGGGCTGCGTTCCCCATGAGCAGATGCAAAGTCTGAGTTCTCCCGTGTTTCTCACTGTTTTGAATCATTTCAGTGTCTCATTGCCGCTCTGGCTCTGCAGCAGATACCAATTATTCGAATTCTTGAAATTCATCTTCAAAGCTGCCCAAAGCCTGGACCCAAGAGATCTCCAGGTTGTTTGATCTGTCCTCCCATTGCCTGTTGGCAGCAGCACCTGTAACAGAGTCACTCCTTGGGAAGAGCGCAGTGTCCCATAATGCAGGCAGCCAATGGTGGTCCTGTCCTCGCTGCTTTGGGCCCTGTGTGGAGCCACAATGGCCCATATCTTTTTGAGGGACAAGCTTATAAAAGGAGCTCTTTAGTGCTGGGAGTCTTGACTTTGCTTCTGGTGGCTCCTCATCTGGAGCCCCTCTGTCCTCTCCCCACTTGTGGAGACAGTTTCCCATTTGGGCTGCCTTCTCCCTGTGTCTTCATGTTGTCATTGCCTTTCCCTTCTGCCTCTGTTTTTGTTCACTTCTCCTGTTAGCGTGGGGTGTCAACGCAAACTAGCATGGCAAGGTCTTTCTGAATTGTTCATGCTGTTTGGTATCAATCCTGTCTAATACAACCCCCTTTAGGAACTGGTGGAAGTGACAGATGTCAGCGAGTACCTATAAGAAAATCTGGTTTAAATCACAAGCTTTCTCCAAGGTAGAAGGTAACCACCAGCATCCGCCCCTTCTTAAATGGGACGGTGATGTAATGGGTAATCTCAGGGCTGGTATCTCCCAGCTCCTTCCCATTTTACCATTCGATGTCGCCAACAGCTTGTCAGCTTTTCATTCCCCAACTCGTGTGTCTGCCGGCGCTCTATAAATATGCTCTCTTTAGCATCATCAGCTGTATGCTCTGTTTCTTGCTGCAGCTTTGTCACAACGCAGCGAACACGTAGCTCTCGCCAAAGTACACAGGGATGATGAAAAGCTAACAGCCATTGCTAAAAGGGAATACGAGAAATAAGATGTTTCTGTTTTCCTTTTTTTTTTTATTCTTTTCACCAGTTAGTGCTTCATGGGAAAACTTTCTCGAGGCAATCCAGTTTTGTTAAGGAATCGTAGAATCATAGAATAGTTTGGGTTGGAAGGGACCTCTGAAGGTCATCTAGTCCAACTGCCCTGCCGTGGGCAGGGACATCTTCAACTAGATCAGGTTGCTCAGAACCCCATCCAATGTGACCTTGAATGTTTCCAGGGATGGGGCATCCACCACCTCTCTGGGCAACCTGTGCCAGTGTTTCACCACCCTCAGTGTAAAAAATATCTTCCTTATATCTAGCCTAAATCTACCCCCCTTTAGTTTAAAGCCATTCCCCCTTGTCCTGTCGCAACAGGCCCTGCTAAAAAGTTTGCTGCCATCTTTCTTATAAGCCCCCTTGAAGTACTGATAGGCTGCAATAAGGTCTCCCCGAAGCCTTCTCTTCTCTAGGCTGAACAAACCCAACTCTCTCCGCCTTTCTTCACAGGAGAGGTGTCCCATCCGCCTGATCATTTTCATGGCCCTCTTCTGGACCCGCTCCAACAGGTCCGTGTCTTTCTTATGCTGAGGGCTCCAGAGCTGGACGCAGCACTCCAGGTGGGGTCTCACCAGAGCAGAGTAGAGGGACAGAATCACCTCCCTCGACCTCCTGGCCACGCTTCTTTTGATGCAGCCCAGGATACGATTGGCAGATGTATGAAGCACATCTTCCCCCGGCAGAGGTTTTTGTACCTTTTGGACTCCCTACTCTAGCCTTTACTATTGGTTCAGTGCAATAATCCCGGTCCGCAATGCCAGTTCTGCTGTGCCTGCTTGCCACTGTCTGTTTAAGTTGAAGCACCAAGTTACAGACTGCACAGTTAGTTCAACACTCTTACTTTAGTTCCTTTACACCTCTTGGATAAATACCATCTGATCCCCCTGGTTTGCAACTGTCTCATCCGTGTTTTCCAAACCGTCTGTTGTCAGTTCTGTCCCATAACCTTCCCTGACACCCTCCTGGAGTCGAAGGCGGTTTTTGCTCAAATTGTGGTGCTGAAAACTGAGTCGGAGCCATGAGCTGAGACCTCGCAAGTGCTGAGGAGAGCAGCAGTATTACCTGATGTCTTACAGATGGTGTTCCTTGTTATACGTCCCATTATATATGTTTTTTTCACAGCAGCACAGTACTGCTACCTCATCCTCAGTGTCTAATCCAGTATTTCTCCTCTTGCCACCTCATCCTTTCTGCTGCCTCGTATCATTTTAAGACCTGTTTGCTAACTGGTTTGTTGGAGGCGTCTTTAGTGGTGGCAAAAGGCGATTAATTGATGGATTTGAAGATGTTTGGCTTGTAGTTTCAAAGCGTGGAAGCCACAATGTTGATATGACCAGTGCTATATACCCGCTTGGGACTCAAAGAAGATCCAGAAAGGATACATGTGGGTTGCAAGATCTGTGATATTTTTTTCTTAGCTAGTTTTTGGGTTTGGGTTTTTTTTGTGGTTGGGGGTTTTTGGGTATTTTTTGTTTATTTATTGTTTCTTCATTTGTTTTTTCACAAAAAGGGACCCATTTCCAAGTTGGATGCTTTCACATGGGTTCTTCTCCCAGTAAAACCAGACCTGGGCTCTCCAGCCCTTTGAGCGGAGCACACCAATGTAGTAAAAGCATCACTGCCCTGGTGCGAGTGAGGGCATGGGAGCCCAGGGAGGAAGGCGGCCGAGCGCGACGGTGTCCCCCAAGGTCTCCTGCTGGGAGCAGAGACGCTCTCAGGCCGTGTGAGGGGAATGCCAAGGCTGTAGAGGAGAATTTGCAGGCAGAGGAGGAGCGAACCATCTGTGCTCCAATCGCCCTGGCAGGCTGGGCACGGCGTGAGGATGGATGGTGCCCTTGAGTGCAGGAGGACAGATGGCACACTGCTCCACAGCTCCCACCATGACCTTCAGCGCTCGCCTCCATTGCTCACTGTGTGTCTTTGGCTTTACGAGGCTGGACGGGGAAGGGCTGCAATGACACAGGGTCGGCATGAGTGGAGCTCGGCTGTCGTGGGTGGACGTTTTCATGCTGGAGGCGTTAGGATTTGGGGCCAGGAGAGCCAGGTGGACAAACAGAGGTGTGGCTGGTAGGGACCGTGCTTTCTGCTGGTGTCCTCTGAGCCCTCTCGCAGGGATCCCATGGGACAGCACAGCCTCAGGCTCTTTGGAAGGCAAAATTGGGCCATCCTTGGCGATGTAACCCAAACACACTGGGGAGCAGACCCCTTCAATGGGAGGCAGGCGCCCGGCTCTCTCAGCGATGCGATGTCGCCCTGCCTGTGACTTGGAGCCTTCCCAAGCGGCTGTCAGTCACCGTTGCTGGCCCTGTTCTCACTCACATACAGTATTATCTCTACCCGCTGCTGCAAATTGGCTCTGAGCAATCCTTGATCTGTCAGCATCGCCTACCCACTCTCAGATGTCACCAACCCCCGCTGCTGCCCTGCTCGGTAACGTGTCTCTCTGAAATGTAATAATTCATTAAGCTGAGCTTAACTTTTTTTTTCCCCTTCCCCTTTCTGCCACCCCTTCCTCCTTCTAATGGACAAAAGCAATTAAGCTCCATTAGGGATCACGTGTGTAGGAAGCATCTCCCTCGGAGACGCTGCTGCAGCTCCACAGACCTTGTCCCTGGATGCATGTGGCACCAGCTTCTTGCAAATTAGGGCTCCGTGAGCAAACAGTTGGGCAGAGGGAAATGGTGCTCGTTGAGGGGGTCACTGGAAAAGATGATTCCATTCCCTCCTCTGGGAAAAGGTGATCTGAGGTTCAGCTTGTCCTTCTGGGTTTCATTGTGGACACATGATGATGGCTCCTCTCACCGAGCAGCAAAAGGTGACACTGGCCTCAGCAGAGGAGGAGCTGGAAGGCAGAGGGATGGGCAAGCAGGAGGCGGCAGAGAGGGGCCAGATTCCCAGCTGGTGTAAATCAGGGAAAGCTTTCCAGGTGTTTCCAGTTGCAGAATATATCTGCAGGGTCTAGCTGGCAAAACTTCTGCCAAGGAGCTGGCTGGTGTGAGGTTATGGCCCATGGAGCAGAGGTTCAGCGCATGGGAGGACCAGTGGACCAAACCAGAGGGAGAGAGGCTAACTCTGACTGCAGATGGCATCTTCTCATTTCTTGACATCCAATTTGCTAACAAACAAAGGCCGGTGGGGGATGATGGCACAGCCAAAATGGTCCTGCCTTTCCTCCAGCTAGGGCAAGGAGGGTTTTTGGCATGGCATGCCCAAAACTGAGAGTGCGTTTTGCTGTTGGCTGTGGGAGGTCCTTCCTTCTCCCCCGTCTCCTCCTGCCCTCCTTCCCTCCACTTAGCCTGCTTTTTTCTTCCTTGCCTTTTGTTCTCTCCCCCTTCCCTGCCCTAAGAAGAAAGTCTCTTTTCAGTCTGAAAGCCCGCGATGGAGGGGGAGAGTCATTTGATGCTTAATGCCAGAGCGGCAGGAAACTTCACCTTCCTGGGGTGGAATTAAAAATGCTTGAATTGTCTGGGGATCTTAAACAAGAGATGCAGGGAACATTCAGGGCTTTTCACACAAACATGCACATATACACACATGCGAAAGCCCACACAGCATTAAGGGTGTAATAGCTCAGCTGGGGTAATGCACTTGAACTCTCTCTGCAGCAGACAGACCAATTCTTTCAGTTCTTCTGAATATTTTTTTTTTTTTGCTGCTAGTCTCCGGGGAGAGAGACATTTGTCTTGCAGAGAGAACGGTGCCATTTGTTCTTCACAATCACGCTTTCCTGGGACCACCCTGGGACCAGGAGGGGGCTGAGGGCTCTGCAGCTGCTGGGGCTCGGGGATGGGATGGGGAGCTGCAGCCAGCAGATTGCATCCCTGTGATGTAGTTGCAAGGAAGGAAGGAAGGGTGTGCTTGGGGGATGTCTGGTGTCAGGGATGCTCCTTGTGTGCAAACGTCAGTAGAGATATAACGTGCGGCTCGAGATGCCCCAGGTATGTGGTATGTGTGAGCAATGGGTGTGGGACATCCTAGAAGCAGGTCTGGCCATGTTGTCTCACGTATAACCCACGGTGTGGGTGGGAGATTTCCTACGTTGCCACCCCTGTGTTTCCTGCCAAGTATTTCCATTTCTCTGTGTGTGATGGCCTTTGCATACATGCTTAGGGCTTCAGGTGGTTCTTTGTACAGGGTGGGTGAAAACCTCAGGAGGGCAGCCTGCATGGGCCTTCTGTGTGTGGCCATGAGCATGTGTATACCAGAAACCAGACCATGCTTACCAGCGTGGTCTTGTGTTTTATCTGCACGTGAGAAGGTATATATAGCCCTAGCTGCGTATGGGTGTCTTTGGACAGCTCTGGGCTGGGCTGTAGGTGAAATCATATATCTTACGTACTGAGGAGTGTGTTTATGATTGTGCCTAGGAGTGCATGTGAGCATGTGGATGCTAGTACATCTGTGCACCACGTGTATTAGAGGCTGCATGAGCAGTGGGCACGGCATTAGCTCCGGCTGGTGTTGTTCAGTGTTTGGCCCCAGGCAGGCAGGTGTCTTTGCCTGTGCAGAGCCCATGAGGTCCTGCCTGCCCTCCTGCCTGCTGCAGCGCCAAGCCAAGCTGTTGTCCTTCTCTGGACTGGTCATCATGCCTGGACAGTTTGCATGAGACACTGAAGTCCAGAGAAGGACAGCAGGGATGTCTCAAGTCCTGGGAAAACCCTCCAAGGAGAGGCTGGAAAGAAAAAGGATTCAGAGGAGGAGATGAAGGCAGGGTACAGGACCTGCCCTTCTCCATCGCCTTGCTGCCTCCTCACGGTGCCCAGTTTTTATTCCCTGAAGGGACACACAGAAGCTGAACTGGTGCTGGAGTTGGGTGGTGCTGGGAGTATCCTCCCCGAACAGCAGCACCTCCCAGCCGGGGCATGCGGGGCTGAGTGACCAAGCAGGGGGTTTGCTCACATCTGTCTGCACCTTTCCTCCTGCAAAGAAGCTTCTCCTCCTCTCTGTTCATTCATCCATCCCCTGGCCATGCTTTGGCTGGGGATGGCCATGCATTGCCCCAACATGCTCCAGCAGCCCTTGGCTTGTGCTTGCCCTTGGTCCCTGCCTCCCCCTCCCTGCCCCGTGGTGCCCCCAGCCCCCCGCCTCCCTGTCCCCTTCTCCAGGGAGTTTGCCAAAGAGCGTGAGCGAGTGGAGAACCGCCGAGCCTTCATGAAGCTGCGGCGCCAGCAGCAGATCGAGCGGGAGCTCAACGGCTACCGGGCCTGGATAGACAAAGCAGGTAAAGGCTGGTGGGCCAGGGGGGCTCCCAGGTGGGTGGCGGGCACTGAAGGGTGCTGGTCATGCAAAGTGGTGGGGACGGGAAGGGATCCCTGAGCATCATCCAGTACAACCCCAAAGTCGCACAGGTGCTCACATGGTGGCATTGGGTGCATGGGTGAGCTTGGCCCCAGGTGGTGTGATGGTCCGGCCAGGCTGCAAGCAAGGACATCGCCAACAGCTGATGAAACCTGTGGCATGAAACTGTCCTGTGTTGAACATGAGGCATATTACATCTCCAGGGAAGGCTGTGAGCATACTGCTGCGAGCTTTGCTCTGCCATGGTTTCCTTTCTCTTGATGTTTGCTGGAGTCCCCTGCAGTGGTGGGAAAGTAGAGCAGTGAACCGTGACAGTGGTTTTCCAGTTAAACCTGCTCCTGGAGCAGGCTGGAGGGGATGCACTGGCTAGTTCCCAGCTCAGGGCTCCCACCTGGACCTGGGTGAGGGCTGGGGATGGTGGAAGTTTCCACGCTTCCTGCTGGCACCCAGCCATGCACAACAGCCCATGAGTCCTGGTCCCCAAACTGCCACAGCCCCTGTCCTTGCTTGCACCCTGTGGGGATCAGTTCAGTGCGTTTGGCTCTGGGAAGGGAAGATTTACACTTTCATCTAGTATTCAGACTTGAAAAAGGATGGTAACTTGAAACGAGGCCTGAGCCCCAGACCTCAGCTTTGGTCCTGGGTTGGGATGTTGGGCCCCAGACCTGCCTACAATGTTTAACTTCTTTAGTGCGGTTAACTACAGTGGAGGAAGAAGGGTTGATTACAAGTAATTATTCTTTCTGATGCAATGTGTGGTAGCTGCCACTTGCCACCCTCCAGAATTTGCTTTTGGACACTTAATCAATACTTGACAAGAGTTTGCAACTAGAGCAACCACCTCCAGGTTGCTTAGGTGTTTAGGTACAAGGCAGTGAGGTCTGATGTGCTCAGCCAACTGTGTCTTGTCTCCTGATGCTGAACTCTGTGTTTTGCGTAGAGGAAGTCATGCTGGCTGAAGAGAACAAAAATGCTGGGACCTCAGCCTTAGAAGGTAAGACAAGCAAAGTCCTGCCTAAGCACCTGCCTGCCCTTCCTTCTGCCTGTCCACTGCAATGAGAGGAGGGAGGTTTGGGGATGCCCCAGTGAGGTCCATGGCCTGAGAGAGGGGTGTGGGGAAATGGATTGACAGCATAACCCCTAAGAGAGCATGGAGGCCAGGAGATGTCTGGTCCCACACAGGGATATTTCTGGACTAGGGTCACCTGGGTATCTCCATCCTGTTACCAGGCTCGAGTTAGCCAAGCACTGATCACCAGGTCATGGTCCAATGAGCTGGCTACTGTCAGAGTTGGGCCACCAATACCCCTTCCTCTTCCCTTCCCAGTGCTCAGGCGAGCCACCATCAAAAGGAACCGGACGGATGCCATGAACCGTGACTCGAGCGATGAGCACTGCGTCGATATCTCCTCCGTGGGTGAACGGAGGCTGGCACAGAGAAGGCCTCTTCATCCAACCTTGGGTTAGTGCAGTTTTGAGCTTTCCTCCCACAAACCTCTGCCAGTTTATTGAGTTGCGAGGGTCATACCTGTCATGTGGAGATGGTCACAAATCAGCCATCTCTGCTAGTTTGACAGCAAAGGGGGCAAACCACCCACTGCCCCCTGTACCATTTAAAAACTATGTGGTTAAGTCATGTCCCATAAAAACAATGTCTGTGAACCATCTGTCCTGTCTCATGTTGTGGAGAAGGCTGGAGCACCCAACTCCTCCTCTCACCTTGATTGGAGCACCCAACTCCTTCTCCCCCCTCTTTTCCCTTAGGTAACCCCTTAAGTCACTCTGGCCTCAAAGGCGCCAGAGTGGATGGTGCCTCCTACTTTCGGCACAAGGAGCGACTCCTGCGCATCTCCGTTCGCCACATGGTGAAATCCCAGGTCTTCTACTGGATCGTCTTGAGCCTGGTGGCTCTCAACACTGCCTGCGTGGCCATTGTCCATCACAACCAGCCAGCCTGGCTCACCCACTTCCTCTGTGAGTTCCTGGGCTTTGTGTAGGTGTGAGAGCACTGCGTGGGCAGGCAAAACCTCCTGCAACCTTTTTATCTCCAGCAGCCAGAGGTTGCAGCACGTCTTCGCTCCTTGCCCCAGGGCACATGGGGATGAATCCCACC
Source organism: Pygoscelis adeliae (assembly GCF_000699105.1). Taxonomy (NCBI): domain Eukaryota; kingdom Metazoa; phylum Chordata; class Aves; order Sphenisciformes; family Spheniscidae; genus Pygoscelis; species Pygoscelis adeliae. The sequence continues at coordinate 6,829,543 of NW_008824411.1, read as the reverse complement.
AGAGTCATGCTGGTATGGAGCTGGGTGGGGAATAACCTGAATTACATTCACTGTTGATAAAAAAAGGACTGTGTACAGCCATTTAATACAGCTTTGCCCTTGGCCCTGTGGCCACTGATGGCTGTCTCAGCCCTATGGGCAAATGTGGAGGAGTTTTAGTGGCCTCATGCCCTTCAGGTCCGATGTGTTTGTCAAGAGAGACAAACAGACTGCAGGTCTCAGTTGCGTTTATCCTAAAATTGTGAACGGTGGTGATGGAAAGCTTGCTGGAGATCCATCTTTGAATGCCCACAAGCAATTGCTGGAAAGGCGTGAGTTTGCAGGCATGGGACTGGTCATGGGAGAACCCCCTGGTTAAAGTTTTGGTGCAGAGCATGGCATGGGGATCCCAAGCTTGAAATCAGTTACTGGAGCATCCCCCAGTGCACCATGGGCCATGGTAGAAGGTCAGGTCTTGGAGGCAGCACACCCATGTCTATTCTAGCGTGGTGCTAACTGCAGAGCAGCGTGGTCAACCCCATGGCAGCCGTGTGTTACTCCTGAGCTGCTGCAGTAGGGACAGTGCTGCTTTCTCAGCCGTGTTATTTTTACTCACCTTGAAAACGTCCCCGTCAAGCACCAGGCCTGCCCAAATTTGCATTAGCACGCTCAGGCCTGCCGGGATCCCAGCACGCCACGGTGTGGTACGGCAGCTGGTCGTGGTGAGAAGCATCTTTTGGACAAGGTGAAGAGCCAGACTCTTGCCTGCTAATGTTCATGAAATAGCTGGAGAAGCTTTTCACTGGCTCTTGGCTGTTCAGCTCGGTTACCCTGGCTAAGTTCCAGCCATGCAATGATTTAAATCCAGGTTGCTAATATTCCCCTACAGTGTCGTGTGGTTAATGTCTTTGCAGATGCCTCAACAACTGTCATATAATGCTAAAGAGCTGCTCTACTCCATGCCGGCCATCTCTGGTCTTCTCAAACCTGTGGGACACTGGTGCACCTACCCTGAAAGATTAACTTGTGGGGTTGCTGCTCTGTTATACATAATTTAGCCCCTCACAGACAAGCTTCCCTCGTCCCAAACCCTGAGGGCTTGGGGAAGCGGCGTGGTCCTCGACTTGTCCCATCTCTGTGGTGTGCTATATGGGCCACTGGTGGGTGCATGCAGGATGCTCTGCATAGCTCGGTGCCCCAGGGTTAGCGCGTTTGGGTTTTCTCTTCCAGACTATGCAGAGTTCCTCTTTCTTGGGCTCTTCCTCCTGGAGATGTCCTTAAAGATGTACGGGATGGGGCCACGCCTTTACTTCCATTCTTCCTTCAACTGCTTTGACTGTGGGGTAAGCAGCCCCAGAGATGCTGTGGGTGTGGGGGGAGATGTTTGGCAGGTGTCTGCAGCGCAAGCACCAAGGGGGAGAAGAACGGGATGGCCCTTGCAGTGGGCAGGGGAGCCCTTTCTGCTGGGACAGCCTGCCTGTGCCAGACCGAGACACCAGGTCTTGGGCAGGGTGGAGGGTGCCTCGTCTTCAGGCCCGTGAAGATTTCCTGCAACAGCCCGTCCTGAGCCTGTCTTTGACTCATGGCTGTGTCTGCTTCTCAGGTCACGGTGGGAAGCATCTTCGAAGTGGTTTGGGCTATCTTCAGACCAGGAACCTCTTTTGGGATCAGTGTCCTACGAGCCCTTCGTCTCCTGCGAATATTTAAAATAACCAAGTAAGTACCAACCATCTGTGCCTGTCACTCTTCATCTCCGACTGTGGCTGCAGCCCAGATCCAGTCGCTCCTGCTCTCCTGTCAGCATCACTGCGAGTGCTCCAGCAATGTCTCTGTTTTCTAGGTACTGGGCATCCCTGAGGAATTTGGTGGTGTCGCTGATGAGTTCCATGAAGTCTATTATCAGCCTGCTCTTCCTCCTTTTCCTCTTCATTGTAGTCTTTGCCCTCCTGGGAATGCAGCTGTTTGGAGGCAGGTAGGTCGTTTCAAGTCTGGGGAAAAGGAATTTCTTGGTGTAAAGCCAAGTGATGACACCCTCTTAGGTGCCTAGGAAGACTGTAGCCTTGTCCCTCAGTCTGCTGCTAACAGTGGTACTTCTCCCGTACAAAAGCCCCTGCTCGAGGGGTGCCTTTGGGCTGTGTGGGTCCTTCTGGCCAGGAGACCTTTTGAGTTCTGGCACCAAATGCTCGGGAGACCTTCCTTAGCGTGGGGAAAGGTCCTCCTAAGCACAAGATAGCTGATAGCACAGCAGTCAGGGGTTTGATGACCTTGGTACTCCAGCCCATTTACGTCCTCCTGGTTCCACTTCCAGGTTTAACTTCATCGATGGGACGCCGTCGGCCAACTTTGACACTTTCCCTGCAGCCATCATGACGGTGTTCCAGGTAGGAGCTGGGCTGCAAGGGGACACAACCAAAGGGACTTGGGACCACCTGCTCCCTGCCCCCTGGCTGGAAGGGGCTTTTTAAACCAAACAAGTTCCCTTCCATCAGCTGTTAGGATATAACTCGCTTCCTCCCTCTCGCCTGTGCAACACAGTGGATGGCAAGAGATGGAAACTCTTCCACCTGTGTTACAGAAGGTGGAAGATTTTCAAAACTCTTCTGAGGATACCTAAATCCTCAGCAGTGTCCAACATCATCTCCCTCAATTGCTGCAGCTGTAGAGCTGGGTTATCCACCGCACAGGGTCTCTGTACTTGGCTCCTGTGCATCTGTGGGATGGATCGAGGGGGCTGTCCAGGTGATGAGAAGGTGCAGGTGACAGAGCTGCTGGCTTGCTTTCCTGCAGATCCTGACGGGTGAGGACTGGAACGAGGTGATGTACAACGGCATCCGCTCCCAGGGAGGCGTTCGCTCAGGCATGTGGTCCTCCATCTATTTCATCGTCCTCACCTTGTTTGGAAACTGTATCCACCTGGCTGCTGTTCTTTTAGTGGAGACAACCCCATCTCATCTCCCTCTGGAGGCACCCCCTCCCCACCCACTGCACCTTCCTCCTCTCCCAGTTGAGGGAGTCCCATCACATGTGCAGCAGCCCTGGATATCCCAAATGCAGAGAAGGAGCCCTCTGGAGGTGCACTGGGGGCTGTATATATGGGATGGGTGAGGAGTTTGTCCCTCTGGCTGCTCCTCACTAGGCTGGTGAGAAGCCATCAGGGCCACCCTCCCTTGGTGGCTGCAAACACCCATGTCCTTAACACATGCCTTGTGCATCCTTAGCTGCTCACAGATACTCTGCTGAACGTGTTCTTGGCTATTGCGGTGGACAACCTGGCCAACGCTCAGGAGCTCACCAAGGTATGTTCCAGTTGCTCCTTTTTCTTCTCTTGCTGGTGTGAAGAGAGTGAAGAAGAGGGCCAGCAGGAAAGGCACCAGAAGCACTGCCTGTGACTGTTCTCACTCCAGAGCCGGGACCACCTTGTCCTTTAGCTCAGCCTGCTTTGGAAAGAGGTCAGGTCAAATTGCAAGTGGGGGCTCTTCCTCCAGGAGGGTGCACAGGGTGCTCCCCTGAAACACAAACCCGTATCGCTGGGCAAAGCCATTTAGACTTTGATACAGGAAAGCACTTAAACCTGCTGGTCTCATGTCTTTCCAGGAACAGCCACACTTCCCATCAAGTGTGGCTTAACTATTTCTCCATTTAAACTCCCCAGTTTCGTTTACCTCCGGTCAGATCGAGATAACCCTCATCTATCTGATGGGGTCTGATGTGGGGACGGTTATTTGCCGAAGCACTCTGGAGATGCGGAGCGGGAAGCGCTTTCCAGTGGTGTCAGTATTTATTCCCCATCTGCCCGCGGGGCAGTGGACGTGATTTAGGATGCAATTTAGGATGGTGCTTGAGAAGGTTATTTGGCTTAGCTGTTTTTAAGACCGTGCTGGGAAATATTTGGGGAATGCTAAAATGTTGGGCCACCATCTGGATAATGGTGAGTAGGCGAGAGCTGCAAGGGTCATTGCTGCTCTTTGGAGGGAACCAGTGATCCTGCAGTGCCCGTTTTCTTGCAGAGCCCATGCCTATTACTCAGGTCCTTGGGGCTTACTGAGAGGCCTCCACACTGGTGTAAATCTGACCTGTTAGCAGCAAATGAAATGGGGCATGGTGCTCGTTTGCCTGAAGGGTGTGTGCGGGGGTCCCTGTCCTCCTGTGGTGGGTGCAGGTGGCACTGCTGGCTGCCGCTGGGGTGAGAGGGGTGGGAGAGCCCCGCAGCGTACCAGCAGTATCAATTAAGAGCACGCTGAGTTTTTGAAAAGGCTGAATGCATTCTAATGACTCCTAATGACATTTTTTGCTCCAGAGACACAACCATACTCATTAAAGCAATACGGTCTCTGCCGGGGTCATTCATGGATGCCTTGCCTCCCACTCCATCAGGGGGACGCCTGTCTCACTCCTGTGGCTCTGAAGAAGGGAGGGCTGAGTTGGTCTACACCATCTGGGGCTGTTCTAGTGTGCACAGCCTGGCTCTTGCCTGGAGTGTGCTGGGTTCACTTATTTAAGTAGCACTGACACCTTCAGTAAGATCTGGCGTAGTGGGGAAGTTGCATCCCCGTAATAAAATAAAGGCTGTCTCTGGAAATACAGGTGCCTGCTCCCCTTCTCTCCCGCACGCCTTGGTATCTAAGGTAGCCCCGTGCATCCTTCGCTGCCTCCGATGGCTGCACCTTCCCTTGAAACCCCAGCATCCCACTAAGCAACTCCCCTCTTTCCTCTGCAGGATGAGCAGGAGGAAGAGGAGGCCTTTAACCAGAAGCACGCCCTTCAGAAAGCCAAAGAAGTCAGCCCCATGTCCGCCCCAAACATGCCTGCTATCGAGTGAGTGACCCTCCCCGACCACTACCCCGGTGCCCCCCCAAGCCCAGCGGGGCTTCTCAGCAGGGTGGAGAGCTGAAGCAGAGCCTGGCATGGTGGCTTGTGGGGCTGCCGCAGTAAAAAGGGGTCCCCGCACAGTGTGACTCCCTCTCTAGGTGTCTTCCTGGGGATGGATGGAGATCTAGGAGCATGCTCCCCGTGAGCAGCAGTGCCTTCGGAGAGGTGTCGGAGCGGGGACCAGCTCACCCCGCAGGACCTGAGCTTGCTCACCCTTGCCCTGAACAGCAGCCTCAGAGCTTGGGCATGGCAGAAATCCACTACAAGAAGCTTTCTGCCCCAAATATACAGTTCAAACACTCAGGGCTGCTGCTAGGGGTGGGGAAGGAGGCTGGGAAGGAGGAAGGTGTCTCATTTTTTTCTTGAGGAGGGGTGATATTTGCTCCTGGGGAGCGTTTCTTCATGGCAGAGCTGCGGGATTGCAGCCAGGGCTGGGGGAGAAGGGAGCAGCGGTGTCACAAATCTCCCCCAGGCTCCTTCCCTGGTAGTGAATGCAGTTATGAGAGATGGAGCAGGTTTGCAAAACCATGTTTGATTGTACAGAAATTTGATTTGGGCAAGGAAAAAAAGCCCCAAACCACATAAACCCCCAGCATGGTGTTAAGGAGCCTTGTCTCTGCGTTTCAGCAGAAGAAAATTCTGTTTTTTCCTTTCTAGACACCTTTTTTCCCTTTATTGTGCAGTGTCATATGGTCTAAATCACATAAAACTTTCAAAGTCAACATTGGAACGAGACGTTTTGATTTGTTTCCCAAAACAGTACATTTCAGTACGGTTGAAAGGTTGTTTTTTTTTTTCCTTTTTTTATAGAATCCCTTCCCAGGGAATTTTAGGTTTCGTTATGCTTTGAAACCCAGCCAAGCTCGTACACGGCAGAATCTCTTGCAGATTTGCCGAGAGAAACCGCTGTCTTCAGGCGAGCACTGATCTGGGGGGGGTTGGAGGCAGCGTTAGGAACGGCCCCAGCTCCCTGGCTTGGTAGCGGTGGGATGCGATGGTCCCCCATCCAGCATGCATCACCCATGGTTTTAGGGGCAGCAGGAGCTGGGGGTACTTCTAAGTCCTGCCTGGTCTTGCAGCAGCCGCAGATATCACCGTGGTTTGGGGGTGATGGGACGTTCATAATAAATCTGTGCCTGGACAAGTACTGGGGGGGTTTACAGGAGAGAGAGCAGAGTCTGTGTGTCATGACCGTCTCTGGCTACCAGTGGGAATGTATCGGATAAAGCGAGGGAATAAAGGGATATAGGCAGCAGAAGAGGCTGGAGGATGGGCAGATAGGAGAGAGAAAGAGGGAGAGATGGACTATGTTACGGCATTAAAGGATTTGCCCACGCTGCACATCCCTGCTAGAGTTTTCTAGCCATTGTCAGATATAGCTGGTTAGGAAAACAGATCTCTTTAACCTTTTGTTGTTGTTCTAGTGGCATTGAAATGGGAGGTATTGATATTTGCAGATCTTTTTTCCAGCTCCTCCCCCTCATCAGGATGGATAGTGTCAGTGGCAGGAAGGGGGTGCGATGCCATGGGGGTGACCATCTCCAGCATCAGGTCTGATGTGCCTTTGGCGGTGCAATACTGATGCCAGCAGCCGGGGAGTGCTGGTGGGGACATCATAGCAAGGGACAAGCCAGAGCAGAGCCGGTACCAAAGGGCTGTTGAAAACTCGGGACGGTGAAGCCAAGCCGGTCTCTGCGTTTGGGTGTGCGCAGACACAGATGGCTTCATTTCTATGTGGGTACCCAGCGCAGGCAGGTTTGGAACACGCGTTCCTGCCTGCAGAGAGGTCCGGTGGTGCTCAGGGATGAATGCTCCCACGTGGCCAGGTTGGCGTGGGTGGCTGCGGTGCCGATCGGAGTATTGTATTTGTACATGGGCGCCGTTGGTGCAGATGGCTCGGAGCTGTTTGACGAGTGGGCGGCCAGATGGACGCATGCGGATGCTGTCATGTGTTGGTGCATAACGTGGTGCGTGGATGCGTTTGAAGGCTCGGCCACTTGCTGCGGGGATGGCGGCAGGTGCCTGCAATTCACTCTCTGCCTTGAGCATGGCACCGGGCTGTTCCCATACACGTGGCCATAAGGAGGCAATCACCAACGTGATTCACCCAGGGGCTGAGGGTATCGTTGCACTCGCAGGACGGCAGTGAGATGCACCCCGTCTCACCTGCGTGAGCTCTGCATGCACGCGGGCGCTTAGTCCCGTGTGGTTGGAGTATATTTGCTTGCATGTCCTGCACACACACACGACATTTGCAAAGAGCAAAACCTGTAAATCACTGCATGCACATATGCTCGTGGCTGTTTGCTTGGAGCTGTGCATATCTGAATCTTTTCTGTGGTGATACAAAGGATAAAGCCTTGAATGTCCCAGCTGCCTGAAGTCGGTGGGGGTGAAGGGCTGACAGCCCTGTTAAGCTTCTCTGTGTCAGGGCTGCTCAGGTGACAGGAGCTCTGTGGCATCTCAGCCCTGGGCTTGTGCCTTTGCTTTTGCTGAGGAGCTTCACGTTCCCCTCTGCAGTCTCAGGGCAGCATCAACCCATGGCGACGGCTCTGAGCAGCTCAGGGCTGGCCTCTGACACATTGCTTCTGCTGCAAAATTGTCACACGTTGCTCGGGAGAAGTGAATTTGGAGGAGTTTGAAAGAGCTGTTAAATATCTAAGGATGTACCAGGGCTTCTGAGGTGCTGCAGCCTGCACTGCTCTCCCCATGCCACTGCTGCACAGCTGGCTGGTGCAGGGAAGGCTCTGTGGCTTCTGATCCCATCCACGAAATGGATCTGCATCCCCGGCACGAGCATTGCTGCATGCATCTCCCTAGATGGCAGTGACGTGTGCCATGGTGGGATGTGGGAATCTGGGTGCAGCACGTGAGTGTGAGCGCGGGCAGCCCTGCAGGCAGCTCGTTGCCGGTGTGCAAGCGTGTACGTGCAAGAGGTTCGCTGCTGGCTGCTACGCTCCAGCATCCCAGCAGCCTGTGGCCGATAGGCAGAGAGATGCTGGCTGCCCGGGGCGGGGGGACGTCTCTCTGCCTTGCCCACACAAGTTAAAGGAGGGGTGAAGGGGGGATTGAACCCATTTGTTTTTCCTCCCCAGAAGAGACAGGCGAAGGAGACACCACATGTCGATGTGGGAGCCACGCAGCAGCCACCTGTATGTGGGCCGCGGGGGCGTGTGTCGTCTGTGGCTCCTGTGCTTTCTGTGTGTCCATGGGGCCGGGACACACGCCGCTCCCCTCCAGCCTCCTCGGTGGGGGGGTCGTGTGTGTGCCTGTATTCAGTGTGCTACTTTGCACCCCTGTTTGTGTGCGTGTGCGCGTGCATTCGTGGTTTTGTGCGTGCCTAACCCGCTTGTGTGTGTGCCGTGCAGTAAGTGTGTGTCAGTGCGTGCCGCTACCCGTGGATGTGCTCTGGGGGTGAGCAGTGTATGTGTATGCACACGTGGGTGTTTCTGTGTGCCTCGGTGTGTTGGGAAGGGCACGTCTGTCTTCTCCAGGGTGTTTGTGTGCACGTTTACGGCACTGCAAAGGTTTCATGGCATAGCCCAGTCCTCCCTAGAGCACACCTGCAGGAACATAGAGAAGCCCAGTACAGCTCCTTCCCCCACCAGCAGCCAAAACTGCTGTTCCCTGAGCCTCGGTGCAGGCCTCCTACCCGGGATGTGCTGGGCGAGGGGCTGTCCTAGCCGAGCATAGCTGAGCAGAGGGAGGGAGGGGGCCTTCTGCGCCCAGTGACATTCTCCGTTGCAAATGTCTCAGAGGGCCATCTCTCACTGAGAAAGGCAGGTCTTGTACCTGGCATCTTTTTCCCTCTTACCCACTGTCCCCGTCCCGTCAGGACTTCCACCCTTGCCAGCAAACTGGCTCTTGTGCCAGCGTCCCCTGCACCGTCGTTTGTACAGTTAGGGCAGCGCTGCTCTGAAAAGAAGCCTGGCTCCAAGGAGCTGGTGATGCAAAGACACCCCCAGTGCAAGGAGGGATCCTCGGCTGCAGTGAGAGGGCATTGCCTATATTTAAGACGGTGTCCCCAGGCAATCACACAAGAGGAAGGTGGTCACCCCCTGGTTGGGATAGGGCAAGCCGGGGTGCTGGCTGCTCCCAGCAAGCTGGGCATGCTGCCTAAAAGCTTCAGGGCAGCTGTGAGGCTGCTGGGGCTGGTCCTCCATCAGCCTGATGTGTCTGAAGGGGCAGAAGTACAGTTTCAGCCCCATTTCCAGCCCCTGCCAGCACCAGAGGGATGCTGGAGGACTGAGGACGAGGCAGGAGCCCAGCCCGTAGCCCTGGGGATGGCATTTCCTTCTCCCTGGGATTCCCAAATTAAATCCAGGTGGATGCTTCACCGGGGAGGGGGTGAAGCACCAGCAGCAGGGTGGGTGTCCAGGACGCAGACCCCTCATGTCGGTGTGGGAGCAGCGCACCAGCCAGTTGCGCCGGCACATGCAGATGTCCAGCCAGGAGGGCATCAACAAGGACGAGCCACCTCTCATCAACCCCCACGCCAGCATCTTCCGCAGGAAGAAACCCGGGGACGGCGTCACCCTGGAGAAATGCGCCGAGGAGCAGGGTGGCAAGGGCGAGCGGCCGCCGGCTGAGGGCCCCGAGCAGCCGGCCCCGGGGGCCAATCCTGGCAGTGGTGAGGACAGGAGGAGCCCGTCACCCCGGGCCAAGCGAGACAAGGAGCTGTGGCACCAGAAATCGTGCCACGGGAACTGTGAGGCGGGTGAGCAGGATGGTGCAGGAGGCAGCATTGGGAACAGGGCGCGGATGAGGCAGAGCCAGCGGCGCAGCCGGCACCGCAGAGCCCGGATGGAGGGGAAGGAGCCAGCCAGCGCTCTGGGGAGCCGGTCGGCTAGCCAGGAGGTGGGTCTGGAGGAGGCCAGCCCCACAGAGGGGGCGCAGGATGGGGACCAGTGCGGTGATGCGGCCGCAGCGGAGGCACTGATTCAGGGGGATCTGGAGGCGAGCGGAGAGCCCATCAGGTTGGTACTCAGGGAGGGCATCTTGCATTTCCCACGGCTCCTTGTCCCCTCCCCTTATCTTCTCGCACCTCTTTTCATCCCACCTCCCTCCCCCAGGACAAATGGGGTCCCTGCTAGCGATGCCGAGCTGGTTGGGACCACCGAGGAGGGGAGCCCCCTGCAAGCGGTGCCCGAGCCCCCCCGGCGGAAGACGGGCAGCCTGACGGAGCAGGACTGCAGCAGCCTGGACACCAGCGAGCAAGCGCTGCTGGAGGCCAGCCGCACTGTCAGCCGGAGCGAGCCCGACCTCTCTTCTGTCACCCCCAACACCGAGAAGGCAACGGAGAGCACCACCATCATGATCGATGTCCACGACTCTGCTGTGGTACAGAGTGAGGACCCGTCTCTCTTTCCTGAGCCCCTCTCCTGGCCCTCGGGGACTCTGGGGTGGGATGGAAAGCCGCTTGCATGGCTTTTCCTATTCGTATCCATCAACTGGGGGGCTTTCCGTGCTGCTTCTTGCAGCACCTCTCTCCAGCACTCCAGTTTTGCAGGGGAGCCTGAACACAGTGCTGATGTGCCGCTGTCCCCTGGGGAGCTTCTCGCTTTCTTCCCTCCTTCCCACCCGCCCCTTTGCCTGATCCCTCCTTCCCTCTTCCTCCCTGACCAGGCAAAACACTCACATTCCCTGTTTTTCTTAACACATCCGCAGCCCCCGCCCAGCTCGCTGCCACTCAAACCCCTTAACAGCACCCTCGCTGTCAAGGTGAGCTGCTTTAAATGGTGTTATTAATTAAACAGCACCGTGAAAGCTGGCCTTGTTAAAACCTCTTTCGTCTGCTTCATCCCAGCAGCTTGTGTCTTTTCTTCCCTTCTGGTTCCTCTCCCTGTAATGGCACGGGGATGCAAAGCAGAAACCCGGGGGGGTTGCACGTGCCTGGGTGGCAGGGACACCCCAGGGTGCTGCCGGGGTCCAAGACCAGGCAAAGGCTCTCGCTTTCCTGCAGTTAGCAACAAGACAGACGGCGAAGCCAGCCCCTTAAAGGAGGCCGAGGCCAAAGAGGATGAGGAGGAGATGGAGAAGAAGAAGCGGAAGAAGGAGAAAAGTGAGACGGGCAAAGCGATGGTGCCACACAGCTCCATGTTCATCTTCAGCACCACCAACCCGTGAGAGATTTTTTGGACCATAGGAGCCCTGGGCTGGGGAGGGCTGCAAGGGGGAGGACCCTTAGATGTCACTGAAAACCGGCGACCCCCCTTGGGAAGGGGGCTGTATATCTCCCAAAGAGCCTGGATAACCAGCCACAGTGTTCCCCAAGCCCAGGGAGCATTCTCCCTCTGTGCCAGCAATGCTCGTGGCTTTCTCTTCCGACTGCTGACTGCTAGCTGTGATTTTTATTCAATGTTTGTTGCATTTTTCTGCAGTTGTCTGCTCCCCTGTAGATCTTGCCCGGCTCCAGCAGCCTAGAAGAATAAGCCCCCCAGTTTCTCAGGGACTCTCCCTGGCTGGCCACAGGGTGTCTGGGGGGCTGGGACAGCCAAGCAAAGGGGTCAGCAAGCCCAAACCACCCTCGGGCTCCCTTGTTTTGCTCCTCAGATTTTGCTGCCCATCTTTCTGCTCTGGAAGCTGGCGATGTGGGGTCGGTTTTGCACGTGGGCCATGCCTGGGGCATGCCAAGGGCTCACAGGTCGGGGTGCGGGCTGTCTCCCTGCAGGGTGCGGAGGGCTTGCCACTACATCGTGAACCTGCGCTACTTCGAGATGTGCATCCTCCTGGTGATTGCCGCCAGCAGCATCGCCCTCGCGGCGGAGGATCCCGTCCTTACCAACTCCGACCGCAACAAAGTGATTGCAAACCTCCCCTGCTCCCCCCATCCCGCAGGCAGAAGTCCTGTAGGATTTTAGCTTCCATGGTGGGGCACATGTGGGACATGGATCAGGGCAGCTGGTGGCAGCACTTGCACCATGCCATGGGATCTGACTTCTCCCTCCATTGCCTTCCTTTATAAACCCTGGAAATCCCTCTTAGCCTCCCACACGCGGGGTTTAGAGCCTGGGGAGCCGACCAGCGTGCCTTGTTGATAGTAAAGTAGCTTAAACCGGGGAGATGCTGATGTGCACAGGGACTGGTATGGGGGAGCATGATTTGGCATGCTCCAATGATTTCAGAGCTGCTTGCACCATGCACGGAGAATGTTTCTTTCCTGCCTACGCAGGCTGGGTTTATGGCTGTCCTGAACTCTTAGGTGACAGGCTGGGTTTGGGGCAAGCAAAACTGACCCTCCATTTGCACCTGAGCCAGGCGAGTGCTGGGTGCTGGGCAGTAACAGGGTCTGGGTGGACGCCAGTGAGCCCGTTTGCTTGGCAGCGGCTGCAGAGTGCCCGTGCCCTCTCTCTGCAGGTCCTGAGGTATTTTGACTATGTCTTCACTGGCGTCTTCACCTTCGAGATGGTTATCAAGGTAAGAGCCTTTGCAGGGGTGCGCTGGGGGTGCTGAGTCCCGCAGCGTCCTTGCAGTGGGTAGGAAATAGCTGTTTTTCGGTTCTGGTCCTGAATTTGGATGATGGAGACTTTAAAGGCTGGTTCTTAGCACTGGGAGTCGAGAGTGCTCAGCACCAGGCTCCTGAAATATGATGCTCCTTGATATATACCTGGGTCGCAGGGACAGGTCCGCTGCTCCCCAGCAATGTCCCTGTCCCCAGCACATCCTGCCTACAGCTGCTTCCACTTGATGGCCAAGCTGCTCATTCCCTGCCTGTTTTTCTCACCATTTCCCCCCCGCAGATGATTGATCAGGGCTTGATACTGCAAGATGGTTCCTACTTCCGAGACCTCTGGAATATCCTGGATTTCATCGTGGTGGTGGGAGCGCTGGTGGCTTTCGCCTTGGCGTAAGTGGCCATCATCCTTGTCAGCTCTTTGCCGTCCCTTGGCGGGGGAGGGAGGAGGATGCAACTGTCTGTTATGGCTACTAGACCCTGATATTTTTTTTTTATTTCTCTGCACCCTTCTGCTCTGCTTCTGGGATGGCTCCTGGCAGTGGTGCGCAGCTGCTCCAGAGATGTATTTCTCCTTGTTTGTCAAATGCTGGTGAGCAAGCAGGCAGGGGGCAAGGCAAGGCAAGCTGGAGATGCTAGGAAGAGATTGGTGGTGAAAGTGAACTTGAAAGAGGGCAGAAGGGGCTGTTAGAGAGGGAAAAAGACGTAAGGCTGGCAGAGCTGGAGTTATATGCCTACTACGCATCCCGGGGCACACAGAGACAGCAAAAGCAGCAGCCTGCCAGGTGGAGCTGCCCTCTGAATGTGTTTGTGCTGGAAATGGTACCCGCAGCTGGTGGCTTTTCCTCTGCTCCAAGGGGGAGCACTGCCCCGAAGCCCTGCAGGGATGGGGAGGCAGCCGGTGGGGTTGGTGCCTGCATCCTCTGCAGCATCACGCTGAGGGCAGGGTGCTGTGTGCTTGCTCTGCAGCGTGTTCTTGCTGAGCATCACCTTGCAGGTGGGCTCTGGTACCAAGCTTGTGACACTTGGGATCCTCCTCTGCAGGTAGGTGCAGGGTGGCTCAACGTCTGCAGTGCCCATGCCATGGGGGGGAGAAGTGTCCAGGGATGAGTTTCATGCTGCTCTGCCCTCCTCTGTGCTGCTGGCTGGGGCAGGCAGTGCAGTGTAAGCTTGAGGAGGGGACAAGTGGGTGCCAACGTGATGCTGCCCCTGGTCCCCAGGGCCGTGGTGCCCCGTTGGTGCCTGAGGAGGAACAGGAGAAGAGAGGAGGGGCTGGCACTCCTTTGTCACGCTGCTGTTCTCTCTTTGTGCCTTTGACACTGGCGGCAGTGGTGTTAGTGCTGGTGAGAGGGGAGGGCTTGGCAGCAGCGCATACTGGAACCCTGTCCTTGTCCACAGCTCTCAGGTACCATGCGAGGCTCTTGGGGTGGCTGGCTCCGAGCCCTGGGGTCGCTTGATGGATTACAGCCCATAATCCATCCCTCCCATCTCATCCCTGGCTGGGCGGCAGCTCCTTCCCCTCACTCTCGCCCACTTGCACCTTCCCTTGCTCATTGCTTTTGCCTTCCTCACCCCCTTCCTTGCCTAGCACTTTCATCTGCTGCTCTCTCCTTGGGAAGAGCACGGGAGAATTCAACTCTCTCGGCAGAGGGATGAACCAGCCCCTGGGTGGTGCAGGGAGCTGACCGCAGACCCTGGCATGGGGAAGGGGCACGGGGCAGGTCTGCTGGCTGAGAACATTGCTCTGAGCCTCCAGGAGGCCACCCAGGCCACTATGAGGATGGATTGAGCATCTCCGGAGTCTGGCTGATCCCTCCTCTGCCAGGGCAGTCCTTCAGAGCGTGTCTGGAGGGAGTAGCTCAAGGGCATCAGCAGCCTGAAGATGTGCTGGGTGGTTTGAGGGGTTTAGGAGAACAAGGGAGCCTTTTCCTTCCAAGGCATCTTTCATCAATACTTTTTGATGGCTGAAGGAGGGAAGGTTGATGGCTCAGCCCGCTCCCAGGTGGTTGGGTGTCCTCGCTCCCGCTAACAGTACTGTAATCGGCACTTACTGTCCCCTTGCCTCCACCCCACAAAGGTGGTGGCATGGTTCCTGGAGTGGCTCCTGGTGCTGGCAGGGTCCCCACATGCCAGTGCCGAGCACATGGGGAAGCTGCCTTGCCCCTTCCAACCCCGCTTGCCTGCCTCCACCCAGCCTCCCAAGGGAAGGACAGGTCCCTTTGGGCACAGGGCAGCTGAATTCTTGCGGGCAAGGACCCCCATCGGCTGCGGCACCAAACCCCCTCACACGGAGAGGGCCTTTGCATCTCCACGTATGTTTGCAGCAAGCATCTATGTCGCCTGTCCACTCTTGTAGCTGTAGCTGGGTAGATACTGAGTTGCTTGTGTCGTGGATGAGGGCTTTTTATCATGTAAACCTGCAGGATTGTCCCTCTCCCCCATGTCCGATGGTGGCTCCTGCTGGAGGAGATGATCTCGTGGCTTCAGGGGTGAGCGGAACCAAGGAACTGCAGTGATTTCCGATGGGTTTATACATTATAAAGCATTTATAAGAACACCTGCCTCTCCCCTTGGCAGCCCATCACTGCCGCGGCCCCAGGAGCCACAGGATGTTCACCAGCTATAAATGTCCCAACCTGCCACGCTCCCTCCCTCCATCCTCGTCTGGAGAGGAAAACTCTGGAGGTGACATCTGAATCCCTCTCCTTCTATTCTCCCTTCATGAGCTCTTTGATGTGGGGCTGGGGGGGCGATGTGTCCTCCTTCTCCCCCTCCTTGCCTCCATGGCGCTGGGTGGGCAAAGCAATGCCCGCAGAGCAGCTGCGGTGATTATGTGGCTGAGAGTGGCTGGTGACCGGGTCCAGGACTTGCCAGTAGAAGAAGTGCTGGGACGCACCATGCCATTTGGGTTTTCTGCCCTTTTTGCCTCCCTCTGCGGTTCGGTTTCCCCACGGGGGGTCCTGGGTAGCCGTGGGCGCAGCAGAAGATCTCTGAGCTGGTCCAGCGGTGCCACCATCATCTGCTGGACATCAGTGCCACATCAAAATCACCAATAAGCAAGTGTCCACCTGTGAAGCCATGTCTCTATGTGCCATCACGTCTTGTCCACTGCCCCCTTGGAGCCCGTACATCCTGAGCAAGAGGTCATCTTGGCTCATCCGTAGCTCTCTGTGTGGAAAGCTAATAAGTCAATCCAAACTCAGCCTAAATAAAAAGCCCAATATAAAACTGTAAATCTCCAAAGAGTTCAAATTAAATTAGCTGAAATAACCAGAAACATAACTAAAGACTCTGCTTGCTTTTGCCTCCTGTGGCACCCTCCGAGGAGGCACTGTGCAGAGGAGCAGCGCTTGCTTGCAGCTTTGCAGAGCTGCCGAGAGGTGGTGATGCCTATGCCTGTGGGCTTCCAGCAGTGGGAAAGGTTGAGCAGTGGAAAGGTTGAGCAGTGCATAACACTCGTCGTCTCACCTGGTCAACAAGGGCAGGAGTTTCTCCACCCAGAGGTACCCAGCAGAGCTGCCTCTTTCTTTGCTGAGTAGCATCTCCTTATGCTTGTCGGCACCGGTGTCTGGAAGCAAGAGGGATCCCTACGTACCGCAAAATAACCTGGTGTGAGGCTGGTATCCCATCACAGAGGTGCTGCAGAGTTAAACTATCACCTTTTCAACACACCTTCCACCTGTTTCACTAATGTGCAGCCAGGGTCTGGGGTTATTTTTATGGTTTTTAAGAAATGTTTTACTTCGTCGGCTTGCCCCCAGTGCTAAGCCCTCTGTGTGCACGTGGCAGGGACTGAGCTGAATCAGGGACAGAGGTTTGGTTACAACTAGGGACCTTGTAGACCACCTTGGCTTGTCCGAGTGGGTGTCCTGCTGGGTTGCAGGAGATCCTGTGCTGCAGTTCAGGCTCTTAATCAGTGGATTTCTTGATGGAGATGATTGACTAAAGTTAGCCTGTCTGGATGGGAACTACGGCCTTGCAGGTATGTTCCCTCAGAGGCACCTGCCTTTGGCTGGTTGGGGCCAAGCCTCAAGGTCCCTCCCTGATTCCTGGACGAGGAGGCCCATGTGCCCACCCGCTGTCACCGACCATCCTGCTCTCCGCGGGTTCTTCTTGCAGCAGAGGTTTCACTACGCACCCCTCTCCCAAAACCTCCAGCAGGGAGGGCAGGGGCTCCCAGCTCACTGGATGAGTCTCTCCATGCAGATGAGCCCCATCCTGGAGGACACAATGTGGTCTAATCATTGTGCCTTTCAACCCAGGTGTGGGGTGTTGGAGTGCTGCCTCGGGGTCCCTGCTGCCCGAGAGGCGGCGGTCATCCCCGCACAGCTCCCCCACTGCTTTTCTTACCTTCTTCCTCTCTTCTCTCTTTTTTCCTCTCTCCGTTGGTGCTGTTTGGTGGCTGCCGGGCTGGATCGCCGACAGGAATGCTTTGGGGTAACTATGCCGTTTGGGTCGCTGTGGGGTGCCGCCCTGGGGAGCGCGGGGGGATGGGCACAGGTGGGTGTCTGTCTGTCTGACACCTGTGCTGACCCTTAGCTGCGTTTGCAGAGACTGGAGTATGTTGCTCTGCACACACACCTACATTGCCCCAGATGCATTAAAGGTGGTGTGCTCCGGGAAAGTGCAGGCGGGGTTTTTCTTTGCAAGCACTGCTGTCCCTTGCCTTTGAAGGAGGGTGCTTTCATCCTGGATCTTGGTGTCTGTGCAGTACCCTGAGATGGTGTGAAGCACGCCCAGGGGAGCAGGGCACGGGGAAAGTGGTGTCTGCTGCAGAGCTGAAGGCTCTGCCCTGGCAGGGGCTTTGCCTGCACTGAAGTGCTGCAGGGACTTCAGCTCTGATGTCCTCCAAGGGCGTGGGATGTGGTTCATGCCAAGCTCAGGGGGCTGGGGAGAGCTCAGCCTCGGCCGTAGAGACAGCAAAGCCAGGCTTTCCTCCAGGCATTATCCAGCTCTATGTCCCATATCCATGTTGGATCCCAAGCAAATCCACAGGAGGTTTCCTGAGGTCCCTCCTCAGCAGATGTAAACCACTGCAGTTGAGTTGCCCTTGGTGGCAGCTTGCACCAGCTGGGCGCTCCCCTCAAATCCTCACCCCAGCCCCGAGTCGGATGCCCCAGCCCTGAGCTGGATGCCCCAGCCACTTACCCACACCCTGATACTGAGCAAAGCAGGAGACGGGCGGTGCAAAGTGAGTCCCAGGGCTGTTTGTATAGTTGCTTCCCATGCATTTGTGGGGCTGTGCTCCTAGGGAGGACTATTAATTAGTGATTTTGTTTACATCTCTTAATGATTAAGCCCATTATTGTGCTCCCTGTTGCATTAACCCTCGCAAAGGAGCTGTGTAATTTGGAGCATCTGTTGTCGTAAGTAATTTCTTTGACGTTTTTTGAGTGTGCGTGGTGGATCCAAACTGTGCCACCTTCACCAGGACCTCTCTGGTGAATCCCATCCTGGGATCCAGCCCATGGGCTTTAGTTAAAAGACGAGAAAAAAAACTGGTATTGTGGTTGGGATTAATCGTCATATTCAAGAAATGAGGGTCACAAGGGGGCTTTTCTGGATAATTCTACTGGTAAGCTCTGCCTTTCTCAGCTGACTTGAGGTGGAGGCAAGTGCAGCCCTGATCTGGAGAGGGAAGAGAGGGCTGAGACATTACATGCATGTGAGATAGAGGACCAGGCTGACCATGTTGGGTAGCACTGATGGAATAAGGCAGAAAGCTGTAAGGGACAGCATTTGTGTGAACAAACCAAGCACAGAGCAGGTGCTTCTGTAGGTAATGTAAGGACCATGAATCTCGAGTTCAAACCAGGATGGAAAACCCTTTGTGAGACACCTGCACGTGGACCCCATTGAGTGCATCTTCCTCATTTTATTATGAATTTCTTGCAACCAGTAGTAATGGTAGAAAATAGTCTGCAATGGTGGGTGCCTTTTGCAAGCCCTGTCTGCAAATGGCACATGCCTGCAGTAGGGAAGCAAACCTTCTGGCCCTGTTGAGTGGCGTGGCTTGGGGACATGGGGGAGGGCAGCGGTGCCACAGCACCCTTCGGGCAGCTGCCCTTGCTCAAGGAGAGCACTGCATCGCCTGCCCCAGCCCTGGCATCGCACTGCTTCCCACAACGAGGGGATTTGTTAAGGTCGCTGCTCCCCAGCAAAGGGGAAAGGTGCTAATCCCGAGGAGGAAAGGATTGCTTTATTTTTCACCTGCGCCAGCTGTCAGCGTGTGTGTTGGAGAAGACTTGTTTAGGTGGGCTGAGTGCTCAGCAGTCACATGTTTGTGACCCTCCTGTTCCCATCCTCACATGTGCTGGGGGGGGGTTGTCAGCAGCTGAAACCCCCAGAGCATCCAGCCTCGGGTCTCCAAGGTTATTGTCTCTCCGTTTCATTTTTGGGTGCGTGTGCCTCCCTCCGACACGGTAGGACCAACAAGGGCCGGGATATCAAGACCATCAAGTCTCTCCGTGTGCTACGGGTCTTGAGGCCCCTGAAAACCATCAAGCGACTGCCCAAGCTGAAGGTAACGATCCCCATTTATCTCCTGCCTTACGTTTGTCTTCTCCAGTGTGGACCGGTGGGTGCGGGGACCACGTGCATCGATTTACTTGTGAGCAATGAACAAGTAGTTTTCAAAGCATTTGCTGTGTTTTAGGAGCCCCATTTTCAAACACAACAGCCTTCAGGCTGCTTCATATCTGGAGGTGCAATGAGTTATTAAAAGCAAGCCTGGATCTCTGCAAGGTGTCAGAGCTAGTTCCTCTGCCAGGGAAAGTGGGGCTGGAGTGGACATGAGACAGCAAAGCCCAAATACTCTCCTGATAAAATAGGCTGCCCTGGCTTTGGGAGAGCTCAAATCTCTTTCCAAAGTTCATTATCTTTCCCACCAGAGCAGCTTGCAAACAACTAGGGATTTTGTGTGCTGTGCTGTCATGGTGTTGCACTGGAGGGGGATTTCCCATCTGAATAGAGGGATTATTTATGCAGCACAGGTAGCATTATGGATTTCCCTACGTTAGCCGATGGGGTATAGATCCAGAAAGGAGTAAGAGACCGAGGAAGCCCTGAGTTTTTTTCACAAGGCGGTATTTGGCTGATGGATGAGGCCCAGGGTGGCACCCCAGAGACATGAGTTTTGACCCCAGCTGTTCTTCCCAATCAGAGGATGGATTCAGCCCATGTCAGTTCATTTCTGGACACCTCTGTCTTCACCATGAAGCAGGGATAAGGACATTCCTCTCTTTCTTAAAGTGCTGTGAGAACTAGGGCTGAGAGCACAGCCTGGGGAGGAGCTGCTATTGCAGGCAGAGGCATTCACTCTGCCTTGTTATTTGGGGTGATGCAAAACAAAGAAGTGTTTACTAATTGGTTTGGGTGCTGCTAATTGCATCATCAGAGCCGTCCCCTGTCTGCTGCCCTGGTTGCAGAGAACATTGGAGGATATAAATATCCATCCCTGCTGCTGTCTCAGGGGCTGCTCGGTGTCTGTGTGTGTGCTGGGGGGGGTTACTCCAGATGTTAAACTTGCTCAAAAAATAGCCCTTTGCCTGGGAGAAGGCCCAGCTCTTTCCTCCTTTCCACCCCAGGAGTGGGAAATGTCTTTCCCCATGGTAGTCTTGAGTAAGGTTTTGGTCCTGCCCTTTGCCAAGGCTGTCAGTTCTCCAAGGTAAGCTATGCCCTCTCCTGCAGGCCGTCTTTGACTGTGTGGTGACTTCCCTCAAGAACGTCTTCAACATCCTCATCGTCTACAAGCTCTTCATGTTCATCTTTGCTGTCATTGCCGTCCAGCTCTTCAAGGGGAAGTTTTTCTACTGCACTGACAGCTCTAAGGACACGGAGAAGGACTGCATGTAGGTGCCCTGTTCAGTAGGTCCGATGCTGCTGACACCTCTGGCAAAGGCAGGGTGCTGGGTAATGTCATCTTTGGGTTCCCAGTTAAGTCCTTGGTCACGACTCGCTCTTGGCCGTAGTATCTCGAGGTGGATGGCATGGGCTGAACCCTGTCCCCATTGCTGTGTCAGCGCTATGCATCCTTGCATGGGATGCAGGATGCAGAGCCCTGTATTTTGCTCCTGTTCTCTTTCCTCCTTCTATCTTCCCTTTTGCTTTCCTCTTCTCTCCTTTCCCCCAGTTGTTATCCAGCCTTTTTCCATTTCTCCCTCCAGCCCCACAGGAGGAGAGATGCCCCCACACACCGTGCACACACGCTGCCCCCAGGGTTTAAAACCACTGTCTCATAGTCTGGCAGCATAAAAAGCAAGGTCACTGCTCTCTCTCAACATTGCAGAGGGAACTATGTGGACCACGAGAAGAACAAGATGGAAGTGAAGTGCCGGGAATGGAAACGCCATGAGTTTCACTACGACAATATCGTCTGGGCTTTGCTCACCCTGTTCACAGTCTCCACCGGCGAGGGTTGGCCCCAGTGAGTATTCTGCTCCATCCACCCCCCTTGAATTAGGGTGGGCATGTCCCCATTGGGGTGGTTGGGTTAATAACTGGCTACAGCCAGGTGGGACTGAGAGAGAAACTGCTGGGCAGGGAGGAGGAGAGGAAGGATGAGAAACTATGTCAGGACAAAAGAGCTTTAGCCCCCATATGAGGCTGGGACCATGGCTGGGGTTACCTTCTTCCTTAGGGAGTAAATGATGGATAATCCTTTCTCCTGTGTGGCCCTGAGGTATATCTTAGCTCAAGTTTAGAGATGACCATAGGACTAGCCCTTTCTTCATGCTCATGTGAGCTTGGGCAATTTTTTTCTCTGTATGTGGAGCACTGGAAAATCCATTTTCCATCAGGGACACAGGCAAAGCGCCGTAAAACAAGCTGTGGCCACTTAGAAGGGTTGTCCTTGTAAAGCAGATTAAGACAGAGGTTTATCTTATCATTGTTACAACTGTGGACAGATAGAGTTGACTGTACAAAGTGGGTCCCGTGAGAAGTGCCGCGTGGTGACAGTCCTGATGGGCATATCTCTGGTTGCTTTTCTTCACCTGTCTGCCCACAGGGTGCTGCAGCATTCGGTGGACGTGACGGAGGAGGATCGTGGGCCCAGCCGCAGCAACCGCATGGAGATGTCCATTTTTTATGTCGTCTATTTTGTGGTCTTCCCTTTCTTCTTTGTCAACATTTTCGTGGCTCTCATCATCATTACGTTCCAAGAGCAAGGAGACAAAATGATGGAGGAGTGCAGTCTGGAGAAGAATGAGGTACGGTCTGGGGAGGGGGAAAGAGGACATTTCCATGGGTTTTCTGCAGTTTGGGAGCTTGGAGCTCCCTAGATGTTGAAAAGGTGTAAGAAACCCGTGAGCCACCTGCCTGCCCAGCCCATGAAGGAAAGAGGTGTGGCAGCCACCGTGCCCCACGTTACCATCGGCCAGGGGATGATGCATGTTATTTTATTCCAGAGGGCCTGTATTGACTTTGCCATCAGTGCCAAGCCCCTCACGCGGTACATGCCCCAGAACCGGCACACCTTCCAGTACCGGGTCTGGCACTTTGTGGTCTCCCCATCCTTCGAGTACACCATCATGGCCATGATAGCGTTGAATACCGTGGTGCTGATGATGAAGGTGAGCTGGTCAAAGGGAGCCTGTCCTTTTGGGGGCAGTGGGGAGAAGGAGGATCGGTCAGGATGGGATTGGAGGGTATTTTGGTTGTTTCTAGGAGATGCTTTGATACAGAATCTGAGCATGTATTCCCTTGGCATAGTCACTTGAAACACCACATGCCCCAAACTGGAGGCGAGATCTTCCCTAAATGAGATGACCCAAATGATCTGGACCTCTTAACTACTGCAGAAGGATCTGGATTTACTCTGTGCTTCCTTCTTAGAAGGAGTGGCAGCTGTCCTGGGAGAGGGGTGGAGAGGGGAAGGAGGAGATGGTCTTGAGGCACCCACAGCAAGGAACATGGACCACCCCAGGCCTTTCTGGGACAGTCATCAGCCAAGAGGCTGGCAGGCCCCCTTCTGGCTAGCAATGTCTGTCTCTTTCCAACAGTACTACTCTGCTCCATACACCTATGAGCTGGCCCTGAAGTACCTGAACATTGCATTCACCATGGTGTTCTCCTTGGAGTGCGTCCTCAAGATCATTGCTTTTGGCTTCCTGGTGAGTCGCTGCTCAAGTTCTAGATGAGGATGTTAATTTGGACTTTGGCAGTGCACAGATCACAGAGGGAAGGTGTTAATAATGTGAGGTTGTTGCTATTTATTTTGGGTTGAGCCTGAGAGCTGCTTTTAGGTTGAAATTGCTTCTTTGGTTCTCATTAAACTTCCCACTGCTGGATGCTGGTGGGGGAAGCCACACCGTTGCTTCACTTTTTGCCTTGTTTCTGTGGTACTTTGGTGCCTGGACCATGTATATGCTGTGCAGCAGCTCTGCTAAAGCCAACTGCTGCTGCGATCATGCTGGTGGCTGCAGTCCCGTGTCCCTGGGAGCCACGAGATGCTGGTGCATTGCTGTCCTTGGGCTGTATCAGTTGGACCAGAGCTGACCAGCAGTGAGACCTCCCTGCCCAATTCACAGTCCTCAAGTCCCCAGCTGCTCAGTTAAGATTTGAAGCCACAGACTGCCTTTTCTTCAGCTACTCTTTGCTGCTTATGAGCAACTGTTGGATTTGCTCTTTTATATTTTCTTTCCTGTTTCTAACCCATACTGGGAGATGAGGTCCACTAGCAGGAGGGTTTCTAGCCACCCTCCCTGCTCCCAGCAGCACCAGCCATGGTCAAGTCCAGTCTTGCGCCAGCTGCTGCACAAACAGCAGGGGCTGAGGTGGGTCTGGGTGCCCACAAAGAGGAGGGCAAAGCAGCCTCGTGGCTGTGAGGGACAGCATGATGAGCTGTTGCAGCCTGACCAGGGCTGGCTGTGGCCGCTTTTCCCACTCCTGTTCACCAGGGTGGCCTGTTGGATGCGTGAGTCATCTCCCAGGAGAAGCAGCTCACTGCAGACACGCTTAGGTCTGCCACCATCTCAGACGCAGCACGGTGCTCCAGACCACGGCTGCATACAAATGGGCAGCAAGGTCTCTGCCACCGCTGCTGTTGTCCATGAGCAGCCTTGGCCTGTGGCCCAGTGTCCTTCAGACCTGGCATCACTGAGGACAAATTCATGTTCTCTCTCTCCTTCCTTTTGCAGAATTATTTCCGGGACACCTGGAACATCTTTGACTTCATCACCGTCATCGGCAGCATTACAGAGATCATCCTGACGGACACCAAGGTGAAGCAGGGGCTGGGAGCAGTGGGGTGAACTGCTGTGGGGTGGGGGACTCCCACTTCCCTCTGACCCTCTCATCTCCTCCCAGCTGGTGAACACCAGCAGCTTCAACATGAGCTTCCTGAAGCTTTTCCGGGCTGCTCGGCTCATCAAGCTGCTGCGCCAGGGTTATACCATCCGCATCCTGCTCTGGACGTTCGTGCAGTCCTTCAAGGTAAGTCACGTGTGTCCTGGCCTCCTCCCAGGCCACAGTGCTGGGGTGCTGCTCCCAAATGCAGGCTGTTCCCAAGGTCTTGCTGACTTGTTGGCTTGCAGGAGAGATAGATCAGCACAGCTTACCTGCTCGCTGTGCTTTTTGTACTCGTCTGGAGCTGGACCTGTGCTAAATGAGATGACTCATCTGCTTCTCTTGCAGGCTCTCCCCTACGTCTGCCTTTTGATAGCCATGCTTTTCTTCATCTATGCGATCATTGGGATGCAGGTGAGCACAGACATCTCAGTGTGCATCTCTCTGGCGCAGACAGGCTGGACCAGCATGTCCTCAGCATTATGCACAGCAGCCAGCCTTGTGCTTGCCCATCATTGCTTCACTCAGTCAAGGTGTCCGGGAAGGTTCCAAGGGTGGAACAGCTTGTTTGGGAGCTGCAGAGCCACATGCCCTGGCAGAGCTGCCATGGGCTTGTTCAGTCAAGCTCCACAGCTGCCTTCCCAACTTGTACCCTTGGAGACGTGGCCTTGGGGACTCAGCTGGGCACGCTGTGTGGTGGCTGCTTTCAAATCGCCACCCCTTTGTTTAGAAGTTACACCCTATCTCCAACTCCCTAGCAGCCCCCAGAGATTGATTTCATGCCTAAGGGACCTGGTGAGCAGCATTCTGCCTTTCCCATCTGAATGGCTGGATCACAGTGGTGATCCCTGCAGCCCACTGTCCACCATGTCCCTCTGTGGAGGGTTTATGTTGTAGCCGTGCTGCTGATGGTCTGCTTGGGCTCTCGTGCTTAGGGACCTGCAATGACCTACCAGATGGTGGGAGGTCTGCAGAGCATGAGAAGACGTGAGCTTTCCAGGCTCCAGCTGGTAAATAAGAAGCACGTGAGCTAAAACCCTCAGCTCCACATGTGCCACGGGGCTGGCTCGGTTCCGTGGTGACTAAATCCCACGCTGAAGATCTGACAAAGCATCTTCGACGACGAATGCTTGGGATCTGGAGCTGCCTGATGAGCGAACTGCCGCAGTACCCAACACCATTGCCTGACATGCGTTGCCAGGATGGGCAGATTTTGGGGAGGCAGTGGGCAGCATTGTGGCCTCCTGCTCGGGCTGCTTGGCAGCACTGGTGTTTAGTCTTTTCCACCCCCTTTCTCCCACCCCGAGAGTCGCGTGGCTGGTTTTGGCCGCTCTGTCCTACACATCTCGGCACTGGCTCCAGCTGTTCTCCATGCTAAACAACCGCCATCTGACTCAGCCCCCCTCCCTGCTGTGTGGTAGTATTTG
Organism: Pygoscelis adeliae; assembly: GCF_000699105.1. Classification (NCBI taxonomy): domain Eukaryota; kingdom Metazoa; phylum Chordata; class Aves; order Sphenisciformes; family Spheniscidae; genus Pygoscelis; species Pygoscelis adeliae. Next base: position 6,804,529 of record NW_008824411.1, on the reverse strand, counting down.
ATTTATTTTATATTTTTTAACACCATTGTGAACAAATCCCCAAGCAGTAAAGTCTGTGGGCGTTATTTGAGCAAAATAGCTGGAGGCAGAAAATATTCTACAATTACACATTCCAAAAAACCTGTACAAGGAAAAAAATACTCTGCAGTTAGTGTATTTTTAGGTTCATGGAAAGTGGAATAAATATTTAACAGTAATAACAGCACATTTTTCCTATTTGAGGCACTTTACGAATGTTCGTTATGTCCTACCACGGCCTTGGCTGAGGGTCATTATTAGGATATTGTCCACGTTTGGGGCTTTGTTGCCTCTTTTGGCCCTGGGGATGGTAGTCCCTGGTGTTTGGCTGTCTGTGGTGGGTTAGCAGTTGGTCTGTCCCTCCCACACTGAACCCTTCCCCACCCTGTTTGCACTGCTGTGCCTGACCCCGACATCACGGACCATTTCCCCACCAAGGAAAAAGCTCCTGGGAGTTTCCAGGACTGTGACCCAGCACCCACCCAGGGTGGTGCGACTCGTTGGTGTGCCTCCAGCACGCTTGGGACCTCCGGGTGCTGTGCAGTGCTTGGATGCTGCCCGTAGCACAGCAGAGGAATGGATGAGGAGCGGTTGGACTTGGTTGATCCCAGGTCCTCCGTGCTCCTGTTTCCATGGCAGCTCGGCCTCTCGCAGCCTTTGCCGCCCACTGCAAATCACTGCTGAGGAGAGGAGAGTCTCCTTCCCCAATGGCTGCTCAGCGCCAGCTCCTCGGCATGCTGGCTGTGCACCGGCATGTGTTTCCTGGGGTGCTTTTCCATGGGGATTGCACAGAGAGGGTGGATGTCAGCTGTTTTGGGGGCCAGCTGTGCTGAGAGTGATGGACCTGGGGCAGGATCGGTCCCTGCAGCACAGGGGTATGTGCCCGTGAGCCAAGGTGAACATGCAGCCACTTCCCTAGCTGGCGAGCTCTTGCCTGAATAACTGAGCCCTTTTTCTCCCTCCCGTAGGTTTTCGGCAATATCAAACTAGATGAAGAAAGCCACATTAACCGGCACAACAACTTCCGCAGCTTCTTGGGCTCCCTCATGCTCCTCTTCAGGTAAGCAACCATAGAAAACTCCTTTCGCAGTGTTTTTGGGTGCAGGCATGCCAGGAGCCAGGTTGGGCAGGTTCTCACCACAGGCTGTTTGGTGGAGGTCAGCTTTTGGTGCTAGAGAGCAGCTGGGCAACACAGGCCACAGGAACTCCTCTTTTTTTTTTCACCCTGCCCCAAAAAGGATGGCTCTCTCCCAGCTCTTTGGATAGGCTGGCTGGGGGGAGTTGGCCCCGCGTGCCAGGAGCTACACCCTGGCATGGCTGCACTAATGTTGGTCCAGCTCGGTTGCTGCTGACCCAGTGCCTCGCACCTTTGCATGCCGGAGATGTGCTTAATTGGGGTAGGGGGTTGCGCAGGTTCTTGTGAGGCTTCTCCTGGGGGCATCCTGCTGCAGCTCCATCCCGTGCCACCACGAGCTGCTGAACACGGCTGTGTTGGGCGCAGGAGTGCCACGGGAGAGGCGTGGCAGGAGATCATGCTGTCCTGCCTGGAGGGCAAAGGCTGCGAGCCAGACACAACGGCGACATCCGGGCAGAATGAGAATGAGCGCTGTGGCACCGACCTGGCCTACGTTTACTTCGTCTCCTTCATCTTCTTCTGCTCTTTCCTTGTGAGTTCCTCCCCTCTAAGAGCCCTGGGGGTTCCTCTCATCAGCCCCCCAACCTGCACCCCCTCCATAGGGTCATCTGCCATCTTCCATCTTCCCATGATTACCCTTCCTTCTCTCCCTCCCTTCCCTTCTCTGCTCCCTCTCCCCCCACTTTCCTTTCTCTCTGCCTTTTTCCCTTTCACTTAGATGCTCAACCTGTTTGTGGCGGTCATCATGGACAATTTTGAATACCTGACTCGGGATTCCTCCATCCTGGGACCTCACCATCTAGATGAGTTTGTCCGGATCTGGGCAGAGTATGACAGAGCAGCGTGGTATGTAGCCAGCTCCTTCTCTCCTGAGCAACCTCTCAGAGCTGGTTTTAAACAGGCATCTGTGTTCTGCTATTGGAAACCCGCTGCAATGTGTGGGATTGTCAGGGAAGGGCTGCTCGCAGTCGTTACAAGGGCAGCAGCCGGTTCCTACAATGCCTAGTGGCACAGGCGTCTTCCATGATGTTGATGGTTTGCCATGGTGTTTATCCTGAGTGCTGGAGGTTCCTGCTCTTCCTCTCCTCCCCGGCCAGCAGGCAGGTCCCTCTCAGCCTCCTTCACTGTCCCTGTGTGCCAGCTGGGTGCCTCTGTCCTGAGAATGGCTCCATTGCCTGGTCCCCAGCACCCACAGCTTGCCATCAGAGCAGGGCTGAGCGTGTCTCTGTGGGGAGACACTGGGGGTCTGCTGGGCTCCTGCCAAGTCACCTATGGAGGACCTTGTCTGGCGTGTGTTTGATGGGCTTGGGGATTTGTGTTCCTATGCTGGCCAGACCTCTCACCCCTCTAGAGACGGGAGGACTTTGTTTCCTGGACTCATGCCTTTGCTGATGAGGACCCCAGCAAACAGGGCTCCCATTTGCAGGCAGCAGCCTGTTCCCAGCAATGGGATGGGTTCACAGTGGCTATATATACCCTGGGTGACCAGGCTTTGGCTCTGCTCCTGCTGCTGCTGCAGAGGAGCTGCTCTCCGCCACTCCTCCCAGCATGGTCTGGAGCATCCCTAGGGCAGTGTGGAGCCCTTGGCAGCTCTGGGACCATGTTTGCCCTCCACTCATTCCCAGCTCCATGAGGGCACCTTGTGTGGCCCCATCCTCCCTCCCCTAGCCCAGGGACAGCCTCTTTGGAGCCATGACCCACTACTGTTGTGCCAGGGAGCATGGTCGATCTTAGCTCGAGAGCCTTTGGCAGCCACACTTGCTCCCTTTGGAGACTCTTCACCTCCACTGCTAACGTCCTGCCCCTCGAGAGACCAGCTGCAGCCAAGGTATTTTTTTATGCCTAATATCATCAGCTCCTGGCATAGTTTCCTCCACCATTTGTCCAACCCTGTGCAGCTCAGTGCTGGCCAGGTTCCTCCCCACATGGCCTCCTCCAGCATTCTTGCTGCTGTGCAAGGCCCCTGTAAGCAGGTGGGTTTGCTTGTTAGTGGGCGACTGTGCCTTGTGCAAGGGGGAGAGGTCAGCATGGGCGAGTAGATGTCCTGATGGACAGCTAGAGAAGGGAGAGGAGGTGAGAGCAGTGAAACACCCAGCCGCTCAGTGTGGGACTACTCACCTGTGGCTTTTGGGAAGGATTTCTTCACACCAGGCACTTCATTCACTCTCGCCCCCCATGTTGGTGGCCTGGGTCTCCAGGACAGTCACTGAAAAAGTGTCTGAGCTGTCCTATCGATGCCATGCACCCCTCTGATTTCTGAGCAAGCCGTGCTCTTTCATCATGATATGTAGCCAATGGTTAGGGGACGTGCACAGGAGCTGGTGGTGCTGGGCCCGTGGGGGCAGCCCTGGCCCCCATGGCTGGGCGAGGAACGGGTGAGTACATCTGAACGGTTCCTGAGTGGGGCAGCAGTTCTGCATCCTGACACCAACACTATCACGTGAAGGTCTCGCAGGGAGGCTGCCCAACACCGGGGGGCTCAGGGATGGGTTTCGTGTGGATGGTTGCGTTAGCTCTGGCCAGCGATGGAGAGGGGATGGGAGAAGAGCAAGGAGAAACCAGAGGCAAAGGCACCGGGTAGGACGGTGACGCTGATCTTTGCCTCCTTGTGCGGTTTCCCTCCAACCTTGTCTAAGGATGCCCAGGAGGCTGCAGCATGCTGCACCTCAGCACTTCCACCCCACATGGTCCTGCTTCCTGAAGGGCTCTGGTCTGGAGCAGAGTGGGGAGCTCAGCATCCAATGGCCCCTGCACCTTCTCCTGCCAGCTCTCTGCCTCGACAGCTTCGTTATTTCAGCCAGTGCAGGAGGGATACGTGCCATATCCTGCGATGACTCCACCTGAGTTTGGGAAGATGTGCTTTTGTGGGCGAGAAGGGGTGTGTGTATGGGAGGGTTTGCTTCTAATAATGTGTACCCTTGGCAGAGCATGGTCTCATGGTCAGAGCACAGGACTGGACCGTGAGAGACCTAGGTGCTAGTGCCAGAGCCACCGGTCACCAGCTGGTCACATTATCTCTCCCCGTCTCAGGTTCCCCAGATATTGGAGATACAAGTGACTCAGCTGCCAACCTCCCTGGGACCTTGTGAGGACTAGAGAGTTGGCCGTGCAAGGGCAGGCTCTCTGGTGGTGTGATGGGACACAACTCCATCAAAAGGGCTCGTGGTGGCTAGAACCCAACCAAGCTGCAGTCTCACCCTGTCTAAAATCCCAGCCCTCTCCCACCAGGTGTAGGCGGCCAGGGGCACGATGAGGAATGGTGATGGGGTGGTGTTCACCACCAAAACTGTCCTTCTCCAGGGTCAAGATGGGTCAGTGTGAGGAAGTATGAGCTGACTCATGGTGGGGAAGGCAGTAGCTGATGCTCACAGCTTTCCCCTCTCTGGGTCTGACAGAGCCAGGAGAAGAGCTGTGCACCCCCGGGGGTCTTGCCCCACAGATGGCCCCAGCATCCCCCTGTTAAGCTCTCCATCCTCCCCTCCACCCTCTCAGTGTCCTATTAACCCACCTGTGCTTCCTTTGCAGCGGCAGGATCTCGTATAAGGATATGTACAAATTAGTACGGGTGATCTCGCCTCCTCTGGGCCTAGGAGAGAACTGCCCCTACAGGGTGGCGTGCAAGGTTTGCCTCCCAGTCCTCTGCCACAACCTGGCCACGGGACGCACCATCCACCCCTCCTTCCCCCCTGCTCCACCACCACCGCGCCTCCCGAGGGAACCCTGACGTTGCTTTCCTTCGAGTTTAAAGAGGTCCGCGGCCTCCCAGAGCCAGCAGCTGTCCTCCTCGAGGGGAGGCATGAGTGGGGCCGGGGGGGCTCAGAGCCTCCCGGGGTGGGTTTCGACAAATTGCGTCCCCCAGCCAGCCCCCCACCCCGGCTCTGTCGGCGCAGAGGGCCCCTGAAGGGTGCCAGGCCAAATGCCACCATCCCTGCTTGGCTTCTCAAAGTGCCCTCACATGGGAGCAGGAGTTTTTTGGGGGGTTCAGGTGTGGTTTACTCCTGGGGAGGGAGAGGGGAGCAAAGGCAGGAGGATGTTGGGGACTTTGCTGTTGATTTGGAGAGTGAGGACTGGGGGGAGGATGGGGAAGCCAGGGAGACCCCTAACTTTGGGGGACGCTGTGCTGTGCCCAACAGACACTTCTGCAAGTGTGGCACTCAGAGGACACACTACCACCTCTTGGGGGAGCAGGACTTCTGCTAGTCTTGCCCTTGGCTTGCCAGACCTGCTGGGAGGAGGTGGCACCTGGGCACGTCTCTGGACCTCAACAGTTCCTCTCCCTCTGCTTGAGCCGAGCTCCCAGCTGCTGGCTGTGAGTCCACGGCAGCGGTTTGGCCTCCTTGTGTCTCTCTGACTTGCACATCTTTTAAAAATTTTATTTTGGGGTGACAGTTGAGCAAAATCCCGCACCTGCCATCTTCTCTGAAGTGCCACATCCATGACATCCATGCCTGTGTTCATGGCACAAAAGGATGAACCACAGAGCCCGTTCTTCCCTCTGCATCCCTCGCAGCATCTAAGGAGATGTACGAGGGAAGCTCAAATGCCCCCAGACTGTGATCTTGGCTCTGCAGGGGAAGAAGGTTCCTCAGCATGGCATGCTGTAGCCGCCACATCCTCCCTGCCACATCAGAAATGCTTCTTCCAGCCAGCATCCCTGGAGCAGGTCTGTCACCCTCCGTGGTTGGTCATGGGGATGATGCACACATTTGAAATCTTGAAGTAGACCACCAGAAGTAAAGCAGAGCAAGCGAGACAAGGCCTTGGTCATCTACTGTATGAAGAGGTGTTTAGGTGTTAGGATTTGCAAGAATCTCAGATGTCTCATCCATTCAAGAAGGGGCTCCTTGCAGTCTTTCCGCTCTTCTCTGTTGCATTCCTGGCAAAGGATGGTGGTTTTGCCAAGGGCACTTGCTCAGGTCCCTGCAGACAGAAGATACCTTCAGGGGGAATTCCTAGTCTTTCTCATTTGACATCAGGGCTTCACTGGCAAATGCTGCTCTCCTAAGCTGGATCACCTGGTACTCAGAAAGGTACCAGTAATGCTTCCTGGAAGAGGGAGGCTCTGCAGCAGTCTGGGCTTTCTGCTGACTCTGTGAGATGGACAGAGCAGTGAAGGTAGATAAACTCAAGGGGAGGTGGAGGCAGAGAGAGTGAGACCAGCTTCTGCTGTCATGTGAGGGAGACCATCCCCATCTTCCTTGTGTTACTTCAGTCTCCTCTTCCTTGTGCATGGGGTATTTCAAGGACATGAGAGATTTTCAGGGATTCCTACTGCCCTGGAACAATTCCCAGAAGGCAATTGATGAAGAAAGAAAACCCACATGGTTGTTGCATCTTGCCACCATGGTCCAGATCCCAAAATGCCAACCCAACTTGCTCACCTTTCAGTTTGGTGAGCCTTCCCTGCACATCACAGCGCACAGGTTCACCTTCCTGGAGCCCACACCCCTATCCTGCCAGGCCATGTGACAACGATGACTTGCAGAAACAACCACCAATGTGTTTATGGAGTGGTGGACAGCCTGCTCTGGAAGAGATGGTTCTTGGGCAAGTTCAGGATGCAGCACAGTGGTGCAGCATGGTATGGAAGCATACCCACTAGGCCATCTGCAGGTGGGCTAACAAAGGGGCATTGATGCAGGAAGACTTCCCATGGAAGTCCAGCAAACTCTGTCCTTATACTGGGGAGAGCAGGTCTTGTAACTAAATCTTGCTGGGACTGTATCCTGGCAGCCAACCCCACTTCTTGGGGCTATCTCTACCTTTCTTCACCCCCCCTGCTTCTAGGAGTCATGCAAAAGTGAGCCAAGGCATCACTTTTGCCCCCTAAAAGTAGCCCTTGAGATGGTCATGGGTCAGGTGCATGCTCCACAGACATTCATGTCCCTGTGGACATTTCCTGTTCCTGAATCTACTCTCACATCACTTGCTATTCTGGTGCTCTGTTCCTAACAGCCTGGTACAGCACAGTACTTATTTCCTAACCACAGGAGGACTGATGTCCCCCAGATTTCCCCCTCCATCACTCACAGCGTTCTGTCAGAGCA
>NW_008824411.1:6783005-6796955 GCF_000699105.1 Pygoscelis adeliae | reverse complement strand
CCCCTCCTTCCCCCCTGCTCCACCACCACCGCGCCTCCCGAGGGAACCCTGACGTTGCTTTCCTTCGAGTTTAAAGAGGTCCGCGGCCTCCCAGAGCCAGCAGCTGTCCTCCTCGAGGGGAGGCATGAGTGGGGCCGGGGGGGCTCAGAGCCTCCCGGGGTGGGTTTCGACAAATTGCGTCCCCCAGCCAGCCCCCCACCCCAGCTCTGTCGGCGCAGAGGGCCCCTGAAGGGTGCCAGGCCAAATGCCACCATCCCTGCTTGGCTTCTCAAAGTGCCCTCACATGGGAGCAGAAGTTTTTTTGGGGGTTCAGGTGTGGTTTACTCCTGGGGAGGGAGGGGGGAGCAAAGGCAGGAGGATGTTGGGGACTTTGCTGTTGATTTGGAGAGTGAGGACTGGGGGGAGGATGGGGAAGCCAGGGAGACCCCTAACTTTGGGGGACGCTGTGCTGTGCCCAACAGACACTTCTGCAAGTGTGGCACTCAGAGGACACACTACCACCTCTTGGGGGAGCAGGACTTCTGCTAGTCTTGCCCTTGGCTTGCCAGACCTGCTGGGAGGAGGTGGCACCTGGGCACGTCTCTGGACCTCAACAGTTCCTCTCCCTCTGCTTGAGCCGAGCTCCCAGCTGCTGGCTGTGAGTCCACGGCAGCGGTTTGGCCTCCTTGTGTCTCTCTGACTTGCACATCTTTTAAAAATTTTATTTTGGGGTGACAGTTGAGCAAAATCCCGCACCTGCCATCTTCTCTGAAGTGCCACATCCATGACATCCATGCCTGTGTTCATGGCACAAAAGGATGAACCACAGAGCCCGTTCTTCCCTCTGCATCCCTCGCAGCATCTAAGGAGATGTACGAGGGAAGCTCAAATGCCCCCAGACTGTGATCTTGGCTCTGCAGGGGAAGAAGGTTCCTCAGCATGGCATGCTGTAGCCGCCACATCCTCCCTGCCACATCAGAAATGCTTCCTCCAGCCAGCATCCCTGGAGCAGGTCTGTCACCCTCCGTGGTTGGTCATGGGGATGATGCACACATTTGAAATCTTGAAGTAGACCACCAGAAGTAAAGCAGAGCAAGCGAGACAAGGCCTTGGTCATCTACTGTATGAAGAGGTGTTTAGGTGTTAGGATTTGCAAGAATCTCAGATGTCTCATCCATTCAAGAAGGGGCTCCTTGCAGTCTTTCCGCTCTTCTCTGTTGCATTCCTGGCAAAGGATGGTGGTTTTGCCAAGGGCACTTGCTCAGGTCCCTGCAGACAGAAGATACCTTCAGGGGGAATTCCTAGTCTTTCTCATTTGACATCAGGGCTTCACTGGCAAATGCTGCTCTCCTAAGCTGGATCACCTGGTACTCAGAAAGGTACCAGTAATGCTTCCTGGGAAGAGGGAGCTCTGCAGCAGTCTGGGCTTTCTGCTGACTCTGTGAGATGGACAGAGCAGTGAAGGTAGATAAACTCAAGGGGAGGTGGAGGCAGAGAGAGTGAGACCAGCTTCTGCTGTCATGTGAGGGAGACCATCCCCATCTCTTCCTTGTGTTACTTCAGTCTCCTCTTCCTTGTGCATGGGGTATTTCAAGGACATGAGAGATTTTCAGGGATTCCTACTGCCCTGGAACAATTCCCAGAAGGCAATTGATGAAGAAAGAAAACCCACATGGTTGTTGCATCTTGCCACCATGGTCCAGATCCCAAAATGCCAACCCAACTTGCTCACCTTTCAGTTTGGTGAGCCTTCCCTGCACATCACAGCGCACAGGTTCACCTTCCTGGAGCCCACACCCCTTTCCTGCCAGGCCATGTGACAACGATGACTTGCAGAAACAACCACCAACGTGTTTATGGAGTGGTGGACAGCCTGCTCTGGAAGAGATGGTTCTTGGGCAAGTTCAGGATGCAGCACAGTGGTGCAGCATGGTATGGAAGCATACCCACTAGGCCATCTGCAGGTGGGCTAACAAAGGGGCATTGATGCAGGAAGACTTCCCATGGAAGTCCAGCAAACTCTGTCCTTATACTGGGGAGAGCAGGTCTTGTAACTAAATCTTGCTGGGACTGTATCCTGGCAGCCAACCCCACTTCTTGGGGCTATCTCTACCTTTCTTCACCCCCCCTGCTTCTAGGAGTCATGCAAAAGTGAGCCAAGGCATCACTTTTGCCCCCTAAAAGTAGCCCTTGAGATGGTCATGGGTCAGGTGCATGCTCCACAGACATTCATGTCCCTGTGGACATTTCCTGTTCCTGAATCTACTCTCACATCACTTGCTATTCTGGTGCTCTGTTCCTAACAGCCTGGTACAGCACAGTACTTATTTCCTAACCACAGGAGGACTGATGTCCCCCAGATTTCCCCCTCCATCACTCACAGCGTTCTGTCAGAGCACCAGGACCGAGCCATTAGTGCTTGATGGTTTTACAGGCCACCCTGTGCCAAAGCCACAGGGCACATCTCCATCCAGACACAGGACAGATGGCCAGCTCTCCCATCAAGGATGCACCCGTGATGGGACCAGCTCTTGGGAGCCATCCTGTTCAGATGGATGTCATTCCACGTGCCTTCCTGTGCTTCACTCCATGGGGATGTGGTTTCTGGGCACTGCTGTGCTGCTCAAAACACTTTAAGGTCTCTGCTCTGAGAAGCAGCAAAGTATGCAGCCTGTCTGTGAGAACAGACAGTTTGGTCACTGATGGAAACTCTTCCTTTCATGGGAATCCATTCCTCCTTCACTGTGCAGAGAATTTCAGTATGAAAGACAGAGTCTGATGTGTGCTGGGTACACTAAAATCCCCCCTGCCAGGAAGGGTGGGTGGAAGATCACTGTCTTACTTCCTTTTTGCACAAAGTTCTTGAACATGAAAATTTTGCAGTCATCATCTCCCCTTCAGACACCTCAAGCCAGTGCACATCCAGCTCTGCCAAGGTGCTGCTTTACGGACTCCTGGACCTGGATATTTCCTCTTGATCATCCCACTTAATAGTCTCCAACGTTGTTATCAATCCTCTTTCCAATGCATTTAGGTGTGTCAGGTCTCAAAGGGGATGGCTTGCCCAGCCTTTGCTGTGCCTGCACCCCGAACAGCTCCCATTCCGGGTCATCGCAATCCCTAGTTCACATCCAAAATGTCAGGACTAATCTTGGTGGGGGCCTTTTTGGCCAGGGGGCTGCTTCCAAACCAGACGGTACCCCCTGAGAAGAGGAGATATCTTCTTCTCCCCTTTTCACACTGCTCTCAGCACATGGGTAGGGAATTGGCCAGGATCCCATGGGGAGTGCTTAATTTTTTGGCACTGGTGCTGAGACGGGTTCCTCTCTAGAAGGATCCTCCCAGCCCAGCAGTAATAGTCGATGTCTTTGCTGTTGTGAGGTTGCCCTTGCCCATTGACCATCCTGAATGTTGCAGTGCAGGTCGGAAGCCTGGCACAAGGGGAAGAAGAGGAGGCTGAGCCCAGAATCCCTGGGAGAGATGTACTTGAGTGGCCTCCTGGATGTGCAGAGAGAGGGAGGCACAGCCCAAATATCTCAGCCTGGCAGAGAGCTCAAGGCATCACCGGGTGGCCCGATTTTGGTAGCGTTCCTCACTGCAGCAACCCTAGGCAGGTCCTTACAGAGCAGAGGAGCACAAGGTGGGGGTCCGTCCTAGCCGCCTCCCTTGGGAAACCCAAACAAACCCCAATGTTGGAAGGCCCGAACAGCTGCCTCTGCTGAGACTCTTTAAACTCCAACCTGGTGGAACTTGCAGCCGCATGTGGGAGAGAGCCAGGGCGGGAGCATGGCATGTACAACTTTTCCTCCCGGTTTTGTTTTTTCAGCCAATTCAGCATGCCTTTTGCACTGGTGCATGGTGGGAAAGTGGTCCATCCGCAGAGCCAGACAGAAGCAACTGGGCATCTTCCTTTGACAAGTGACCCTGGCCCACTGCCTTCTATGCAAGATGCTGCCTCCCAATTGCATAGACCTTATGAGCTGGGGATACACAGCCTTCTGGCTATGGGTTAGGTGGCGATGCAAAGCAATACCCAGGCCCCCCCCGGGAGGGAAGACGCTATGGAGGCCACAGAGCACTGTGGTGCAAACCACCATTATCTCAAATAACCCATGGCTTGAGTGCCGTGTATCTGATTTATACCACTCGCACACAGCCCTGGAACCTGTAGGACAAGTCTGGGGGCTGCTGGAGGGCTTTAGGAAAGGGGTTGAGACCAGAGAAGGACTCCCAGACTGCTAGTGAGACAGGCGCTTGAGGCCAGCAGCAGAGATGAGAGGGGTGAGTTGCTTTCTGCCGGTATTCCTGGGCCTGTGTGAGCAGTGCTATAAATCCACATCAGGACAGTCTCTCATGTATGATTTGCCTTGATTAACGGGTTTCCTGTTCTTTTCCTGTTTGTCCGTTTGTTTTTTCTCTTCTGTTTTCCTGTACTATTTTTGTTTGTACGTTTTTCTGCTCTCTGGGAATGCCTCCTCTCTCTCTGCATCTCCCTCCCTCCCCTTCCCCCTTCATGAGCAGTGGCCGAATCCATTACACTGAGATGTATGAAATGCTGACTCTTATGTCACCACCGCTAGGCCTCGGCAAGAGATGTCCTTCCAAAGTGGCCTATAAGGTAGATCAACCCTTCCTTCTACGGGGGCTAGAGCTGAGCAGGAGCCGGGGCTCGAGGGAGCTGCGGGAGGTGGGGCTGGGGGGAGCCGGGGAGGCATTGGGGGTATCCAAAATGTGTTTAGCTTGCTCCTGGGGAGCCTGGTGTGCTCAAAAGAGTCCTGGCCACACTGGATGGTCTCCACTGCCCACGCACATGATGCTGCCGTGGTCACTCACAAGCCCGAGGAGCTCTGGGGTGGAAGACCCTAGTGGAAGAGGAGGGGCAGGATCAGCAATAGTGTGGAAGTGGGAGCATTGGAGAAGATGAGATGAAGAGCAACCCTGTAGCACAGTTGGGAGGGTGGGGTGTCCCCAGGAGCTCACTGGCCCAAGCTCGTCCCCTGGGCTTGGAACCATCTTTGTCCCAGCCAACACAGAAACAGGGCTAAAGCCCATGGAAATGGGAAGCAGGTGGGCAGCAAGGACATATCCTGAAGGAGCAGCTCTGCAGTTCGTGAGGAGCCAGGTACATTGGCACGAGCTATCCCAAGGATGGCTTGTGCAAGGCAAAGCCAGGTGCCTTCAGAAGCGGCTCTGAGTTTACTCCCCTTGCTCTTCCTGGGGTGGTGGCCGGCAGTTGACTCACAGCACAGGCACAGCGTGCTCCCGGCTGCGTAGGCATGGAGCAGGAGCATGAGAAGCCCTGAAGGACATGGAGTGGGAGCTGCGTGACTTTGCTGAGGGCAGCAGCTGCTAGGACAAGACCCAGAGGTAGAGAGCAATGTGTTGTCTAGGTCTGGAGCAAACTGAAGCTTTCATTGGCCACGGGCTGCTGCCTGTGTCTCTTTCAGCAGCATTCAGGGCTAGCGAAGGGGGGATTTCTGTACACTTGCAAACACGCTGCCATGCTCTCCGGCTCTCATGTGTTTGTTCACGTATGCATACCTCCACCATCGCACTTTTCAAGGAGAAAAAGGGAGTCTTGAAGGCAGGGAAAGGACCTGAGAAGCCGGGGGGAAAGGAATGGGCAGGGAAGGGATGACCCAAGGTATTCACAAAGCAAAATATACTCTCTGGAAAGTGGATCTGGCCACTTCAGTTTGCACCCCGCCTGCCCAGGGTGGGGAAGGAGCATGACGTGTCTAGCCTGCCTTGGTTGCCCTTCTCTCTTTCCTTCTGCACTTTTTCTACCCCTCCTTCCCTTCCCCACCCTTGGATAATTTGGACCCTGTGCATGTGCTGGCAAACTTCATCTCTGAAAGACGCAAAAAGGGAGCGCCAGGATGTAGCATGCTAGAGGAATCCAGCTGATCTGAAGTCCCTAAAGGTTAGGGACACTCCTCTCCCCTGCCCCAGGTGGGAAGGGTTGAGAGCCGGAAAGTTGAACCACCCAGGAACAGAAACCTGAGCCCCCTCTCCCCTTCCCGAGCATTTCCCACGCCCGCATCCCTGACGGATCAGGCATGTCTTCCCAAAAGTGCCGGGAGGTGCCGTGGCAGCCCTGGTGCCGTGGGGAGCGGGGCTCAGGGGCCGTTCCTGAGGCATAGGAGTAGCCCTGGAAGGCAGTGAGCCGGTGTCCTGGGGTGGAAGGAGCCAGGGGGGTGGCGGGGTGATCCTTGCCCTTCTTTTTTGGCTGTGCTGTTTTGACACTCTTTGTTGCTTTTTATTTTTTAATTTTAATTTTTTTTCCCTTTTGTTTAATGTTTAATTTCTTTTCCTCCAGCCTGGTCGATGTGTTTTTCGATATTGTTTTCCGTCCGCTGTTTTCTTCTCTCTCTTGCGCAGAGACTGGTGCTGATGAACATGCCTGTGGCTGAGGACATGACGGTCCATTTTACCTCCACCTTGATGGCGCTGATACGCACGGCCTTGGACATCAAAATTGCAAAAGGTAAGGTCAGTGGGGTAGAGAGGGGACAGAGCTAGGAGGGTTTCAGAGTGACCAGCACTCATCCTTTAGGCAGGCTGAGGACATCACAGCCAAATTGGGGTTGTCCGCCCAGAGCCTGGCATGTGGATGGAAGTGATTACCTTGAACAGGCAAATTTCTGCTGCTCTCTATAAAAAACCTATTTCTTTAGGGAAGAGGTGGCCAGTTTTCCACTAGAAGCTGCTTCTAGAGACCAGAAACAGCTTGATGTCCACCGTGTAAAGGGGGAGAGAGAGAATTCCCCTTCCTCCCCATGTACAAAACCAAACCAAGGAGGGAAAAGATCACATGTGCTTGACTTCCTAAGGCTGGGAAACAGAAATCTCTCTCTCAGGGAAGATAAAATGTTCAGAGCAGGAAAACCTGCTTTGTTGTTGTTGCTGGAAACGCTCTGATTCATCAGATCAAAAGCTTTCTGCAGAAACATGCCATTTTCAATGAAACGTCCCCTGGGAACAGCTCAGCTGTTGGAGAACAGAGAACCCAACCCACGGCAAGATATCAGCAAAAGCCCGGTGCTGAGACAGCTCCTTGGGTTCGAGCCCCTCTAGATAAAGCAGAGATTTGAACCTGGGTCTCCTACAGCTCGGCAGAGTTGCCCTGGGCTCGGGTGTCTCCGGTTGGCACATATTGACAGCTCCCTTTGAGCCTGGGTCTTCCTAAGCTCAGCAAATCCCTTCACCACTGGCCAGAGAACTCTGCTCTCCTTGCACAGCATCGCCAAGTATTTAAGGATTTCAACCAAGTGGAGCTGCTCTTTCACCAGCACATGATCTGCTCACCAGAAAAGAGAAAGTGGGGCAGCAGCAGGTGTGTGTGGGCTGGAGTAGGATTGGAGCCGCAGAGACGGACCCAAGGCGAGCTTGAAGATGGCAGCTTTGAGTGGGAGGGCAGGGGATGGGTTGATGGAGGCACATATGGAAGGGATGGTAGGAAAGTTTCCCTGCAAGAGTAGGAGACCAGGCTCGGTGGTGCAAGATGGCCCTCCCAGCCCAGAGAGCTGGTTGCTGCTTGTGAACCTCACTGCAGGATGGGAAAGGGGTGTTTTTAGTTGGACACTGGTGCCTGGTCTTGATGTACGTGGGCCATGTTTTTTCCCCGCTGTTCAAGGTGGTGCAGATTGGCAGCAGTTAGACTCTGAGCTTCAAAAGGAGATCCTGACCATTTGGCCTCACCTGTCCCAGAAGATGCTTGACCTGTTGGTACCTATGCCAAAAAGTGAGTCTCTGCAGAGGCTGTCATCGCTTCCAAATTCCCGTCATACCTGCAGCAACATCTTCCCAAAGGGAGCTGGGGACTGGTCAGACCTGTCCCCAGCTGGGGGAAGAAGTGGGAAAAGGGTTTGTGTTGCTACAGGCTGGCTTCTGCCTTCCTCTGCCTGGCTGCTTGGGAACCCTCTTGAAAAACACCCAGTTTGCAGAGATCTACTCCTGCCAAACCCAGTCTCCTGTAAATCATCCCTGGAGCATACAAGGGCAGGATGCTGAGCATCGCTTGCCCCGTTACATATGATGATGTGATGAAGATATGTGTCTTGGTGGTTTATGATGATGCTTTCAAGCCACCTCCATCCATTTTATCTCTACGCGGAGTGTCTGGGTATTCATCTCTCTCTCTTTTGGAGCGGTGAGCAGAGTTTGAGGGTCACCAGGGTATCCCATAGCAGGGCTTGTCCCGAGATCCGCGCTGGTGCCTTCAGACCTGCTGTTTCTGTTAACACACAAGTGTCCCCACTTTGTTCCCTCTTATGCTCTCAGCCTCTGACCTGACTGTTGGCAAAATATACGCAGCCATGATGATCATGGATTACTACAAACAGAGCAAAGCGAAAAAGCAGCGGCAGCAGCTGGAGGAGCAGGTGAGGCTCAGCAAGGGCATGCGGTGGGCAGGACAAGGATGTTCAGAGCACCCTCGCTGCTTCCTACCACGTCCCAACCAAATGTGTTAGCCAGCTGCATGGGATGCAGCTGAGGGATGAAGATGGTGGTACAGGTTGGGGTTTGGTGACTACAAGGCATGCATACGTACATCCTCGGTCCCCAGCAGTGAACATGAGCACGCCGTCGCCTTCCCAAGCGGTGGGGCTTGGCTGGTGAAGCACTGGATGTTCATCTGCATTTCCTACAGGCTCAGCTTCTTCCTTTCTTCAATACAGAAAAACGCCCCCATGTTCCAGCGCATGGAGCCGTCCTCCTTGCCGCAGGAAATCATCTCGAACGCGAAGGCTCTGCCCTACCTCCAGCAGGACACCCTCTCAGGCCTGTGAGTATTGCCCTGAGAAGAAGGGAGGTATTCCTGTCACTTCTCTGTTCCTGCAGCCCTCGTTTTGTTCTCTGGAGCTGGCACTGGGATGCACAGAGGGTTAAAGAGCTGCCAAGAGCAGGGGAAACCCAGTCCAGGGCAGAAAGCTCCTGGCACAAAGCTTTTGCAGGATCCCACGTAGCTGGTGTGTGTCAGCATCACCAACAGCAGTGGAGGTGGCCAAGAGGGATGTCCAGGTGTCTGCATGGATGCTCTTCTTGCAGGACCATCCCGGCACTAAGTGCAAATTCTCTTACCTAGGAGGGTCTGGGATGGACCTGAACCTCAAGAGCAGTTGAGCAGCGGGTTCCTGGGTGCTGCAGGGTTGGTGGGGGATCCCAGAACCCTGGCTGGTGGGAATGAGATGGTGGGAGTTGCTGGCACTGCACTTGGGATGTCCCACTGCTGCCGCGGGACCTGGGACACTGGTGTCCTCACCTGCTCGGGCACCACTTCAGCTGTCCAAGAAACAACATGTTTTTCCTGGAGGTCTCAGCCTTGACAGCCTGGGGGGCAAGCACAGGGGCTCCCCAGCTCTGAGCCACTGGAGAGGCGATACTCAGTGATGGCAGCAACCGGCTTGTGGCCTCCCTGAAGCTGGACCATCTTTGCAGGAGCAGCCGGAGCGGGTTCCCCTCGCTAAGCCCGCTCTCACCGCAGGAGATCTTCCAGCTGGCGTGCATGGATCCAGCCCACGGGCAGTTCCAGGAGCACCAGTCTCTGGTAAAGTCACACACTGCCTGGCGGGCACTCGCCTGTGGTCCCAGCGAAAATGCTGGTGGGCACAGAGGTGTGGGACTGCCGGCACAGTGGGGAAATGCTGCTCCCTGCCCCTGTGGCAGCGAGCACAGCAGAGGGATGGCAGCTGCGGGGTCACACACAGATCTGAGCAGGGGACAAACGTCCCTGGGTATCCCCCAGCTGGGGCTCTGGCCCCTCGTCTCTGTCCAGGCGTTGGGGATGTAGTCATCCCTGGACCAGCCCTGGCCGGTGGGGCCAGGCAGCAGCAAGTGCTTTGGGGGCAAGAGCTGTGACCGGGGTCCAATGTCCTGCAGTAAAATATCCTTCTCTTCACAGGCTGCTCTTTTTTCCACTGAGCGCTCATTTCAGTGGGTTACCCCATGCTGAGTGATGGTATCTGATGTTTTCAGACTCATGTTCATTTTGTTGTCAGTGCTGGTGTCCCTAATCCCAAACCAAGCTGTCAAACTGCCTCCAATGGGAGCACACCCCTCCGGCTTCACACACATGACGGCCGGCAGCAGCAGTGTCTGTCTGTGTGTGTGTGTATATATATATATACATATCTATATATCTCTCTCTCCATGTCTGTGTGTGTGCATTCGCGCACCACCCCGACGCTTGTCGGATGCAGTGTTGTACCACTGTGCGTCTCCAGCCCGGTCCGTGTCCCCGGGGTCTGTAGTACTCTGTGTGAGCTGTGTACCGTGCAGGCAGGCGTCCTCTGCCCCGGCCACCCTGACCATGCCACCGTCCTACTGGCGGGAAGGTGGCAGATGAGGCTCCCCCCTCCCCATAAAGTCACCTTCTAGCAGATCTCCAGGGTCACGCCCTGCCCATCTCCTTGACACCACGTCCTGTACAAAAGAGTCCCCTAAATCAGGAATTAACCAAAGCGCAAAGGTGAAACGATCGGCATGCTTTCTTTTAATGGGGATGTGGCCAGAAAGCCTTTAAGGCACGGTCAGAGAGAAAATCCCCTACGTTTATCCCCTTCTGGCACAAGGAGGAGGAGTTAAAGCCTGGGCAGTCAGGGCATCCCCAGATCTAGGCAGGGTTTTCACTGCCACTGAAGAGGTGCAAGACGAACTGGCCATCAGGCAAGCCTGAAGCAACACATCTGGGCTCACCTGCAATGGATTGTGAATCGTAGATTATTTTTCGGTAGCAATATGACGGATGATATGTCTTAGACTCCCTTTTTGGCCCCACTTAAATTCTGCCCCCGGTTGAGCGAGCAGGGCTGCCCTCTGCAAACGGGGCAGAAGCAGCGCGCTGCCCTGCTCCAACCCCATCCCAAGAGCTTGGCTGTGTGTTTATTTCCAGGAGCCAGAGGTTAGGGAGTTTCAAAGAGTGCAGCCCTCTAACCGTGGCAGCTGCCTTCCCGTGGACACTCAGGACCACGCTGTCTCTGGGAGGGCCTCCTCCATGCCTCGTCTCACTGTGGATCCCCAGGTAAAACCAAGAAAAGCCCCCATGGGTGCCGGGTCCAAGCAAAGCCTACCAGGTAACACTGGGGCTTCTCTCCACGCTGAGCAAGTCCTGCGGCTTCCCCAGTGCCTCAGCATCGGAGCATCTCCCCACCTTTGGGGTGCTGCACAAGTAGGAGAGCTGCTGTTCCCCTACATGGGGGACACCATCAGCAGAGAGCAGCCAGGGAAATTGATCTCCTGGCTCACGTGGGAGGTCCACAGTGGAGCAGGGCCACGCCAGGAGGTTGCAGGGTCCCCCCACGATGGGACACCCCTCCTTTCCTCCAGCCCCGGGCACTGGCTGAGGTTCAAGGAGTACCAGCCCCGCTGTCAGATGATCTCCCAAGTGATGAAACACCTTTTCCTTCCTTTCCCATTGTCCCAACACACACGCTTCTCCGTCTGTCCAGGGGAACCCAGGCCACATCTCACCTCCTCATTTGTCTGCCCAGTTTCTCTGTTGTTCTGTCTTGTACTCAGCCTCCACTGAGACACAGATGCTCTTATGGGGTTCGGTTTTGCTGTGAAGTCTCTGGGTCTGCTTTCTCACAGAGGTCCTGGTGTCAGTGCTGGTGTGACATGTCATGGCACTGTGGGGGGACGTGAAGAGGAAGGGAGGCTTTGCCTTGTGGGCTTTATTGACCATTTGGCAGCAGGAGAGATGAACAGAAGGAGAGGATGGGAGCAGAAAGGATATGGTGAGGGGAGAGGAGACAGGGAGAATGGCCTGAGGTTGCAGAGGCAAAAAGCTGCTAGAATAAAGTGAAGGAAAATATAGAAGGAGGTGATGTTTTCCACAAAACATGTGAGAACACAGCTAGAAGGAGGGGAGAAGGTAGAAAGGAGAAGCATGGGAGAGAGAAAGAAAAGGAGAGGAAAGGTAAAACAACAGCATGAGCGGGGAGAGAGGGAATGAGTGCAGGGGATGGGGATGCAGGAATAAATGAGGAACCAAGGAGGGGTCTGGAAAAGTGGCAGCAGCCAGGAAAATAAACACCGAGCGAGGGGCACTGGAGAATCCCCTTTCTGTCAATGATTTCTTCTTCGATGTCTCTGTTTGCTCCACTTGACCCTGTTTTCAAGGCGGGGAGGGATGCTGAGACGGCCTGGGGGGGCAATGGCCTGGTACCCTCCGTGTCCCCATGCCTGGGGCGGGATGCTGCTGCTCTTCCCCCAACATGCTGCGCCTTGGCTTGAACCATAGTCACTGATCTGCTTGTGGAGCACAGTTCCCAGCCAGCTGGGGCAGGGGAGCTCACAAGCATAAAAGCTAAATCCCACTTTCCTCCTGCCCCTGATTTGCACAGAGATTATTTGGGGGGCTGTTCTCAGGCTGGCCGCCCCCCCCACCCCGAATCTCCCCATCCCGGAGGTTGGTGTGCCAGTGATAATGGGTGAACTGGTAATTGCTCGAACGCAGTCCCCCCCAGCCCTGCACGGCGCTAACACCATCCCCGGCTGGCCGGGGTTGCTTGCAGGTGGTGACGGACACCAGCTCAATGCGGCGATCATTTTCCACCATCCGGGACAAGCGCACCAACAGCTCCTGGCTGGATGAGTTCTCCATGGAGCGCAGCAGTGACAACACCTACAAGTCCCGCCGGCGCAGCTACCACTCCTCGCTCCAGCTCTCTGCCCGGCGCCTCAACACCGACTCGGGTGAGCAAGGGTGGGTGGCCCCATCCCACACCAATGCCAAAAAAACCCTCAGCCTAGCATCCCCTGCTCCTGGGGAGGGTACAATGGGGACTGACGGGGATGTGCTGCAGGCCACGGGTCCGACGGGCATCGCTCAGGCGGCAGGGAGCGGGGCCGATCCAAAGAGCGCAAGCACTTGCTGTCCCCTGATATCTCCCGCTGCAACTCTGAGGAGAGGAGTCCCCAGGCGCATGACGAGTCACCGGAGCGGCGGCGCGAGTCCCGGTCACCCAGCGAGGGCAGGTCGCAGACACCCAACAGGCAGGTGGGTGACAAAAACCCCTTCCTAAGCACAAAGGGAGGCATAGAAAAAGCTCCTTGCCAAAACCAGGAAGATAAGCCCCAACTCCAGGAGCTCTGTGCTGTCTCTCCTCCCTACGGTGGCATCTCCCTGTTCCCCTTGAGCTGAGCAGGCTCGGGCTGCTCTGGCACCCTGCAGAGCATTTGGGGAGAGGGGTGGATCTCCACACTGATCCTCTCACCACTGTGGCATCCGTTCCCTGCCAAGGTCAAAGTGTCCCAGCTACACAAGCCTGGAGATGCCTGTGCTTGAGTGTGCTTGAAGCCCACGGAGATGCTGCCTGTAGAGACCAGCAGCTGGTGAGCCGTTAGCTCTTTCTGCAGGGAGTTTGTAGGTGCCTTTTACTTTTGCCCACCAAGAGCATACACCATCCTCATCCCTGGAGCAGACCCCGAGGCAGGGATGGGGCAGGCAAGGGTGCAGCGGGGCCTCATCCAAGCGGGAGGATGCTCCGGGGACCCCAGGCTCAGGGTGGGAGGGAGTGGGTGCATGGCACTGCCCATTGCCCCTGTATTCCCCAGCATGTCTTGGTGCATTGCAGGGAACGGGCTCCCTGAGTGAAAGCTCCATCCCCTCCATCTCGGACACCAGCACCCCCCGGCGAGGCCGTCGCCAGCTCCCACCGGTGCCCCCCAAGCCGCGTCCCCTCCTCTCCTACGCCTCCATGCTGCGGCACACCGGAGATGCCTCGCTGCCCGCCGAGGAGAGCGAGGGGGGGTCCCCGCTTCTCTCCACTCTGGAGCCCAATGCTGCTGGCCTGACCGAGTCTTCCAGCTCCCCGGTGGGGAAGCAGAGCCGACAGTCCACCCCGCAACGCTACATCTCGGAGCCCTACCTGGCCCTGCACGACGACTCGCACGCCTCAGACTGCGGTGAGGAGGAGACGCTCACCTTCGAGGCGGCCGCCGCCACCCGCCCCCGCCGCCCCCACC
>NW_008824411.1:6780093-6782315 GCF_000699105.1 Pygoscelis adeliae | reverse complement strand
TGGGGGGGGGCAAAACGGAAGCCAACTGGTTTGTACTGGGGCAGGTGGGAGCAGGGTGGGGGGGCTCAGTGCTGCCAAATGTATCCTGTCTCCCACCGACATATGTTTGTTTATATACGGAGAACTCTAGGTGTGCCTGTGTGTGTATATACGGTATGTGTGTGTATATATATTTATATGCTGTATATATAAAGATATACACATACATGGATTTGTTTTAGTCATCTGACAATGCTGGGGAGCCCCTTGGGATTTTTACTGCCTGCACCCCATTTGGCAGGGGCAGGACCAAGCCTCCCCAGGAGCTGCTGCACACCCGTCGCTGTAGCAGAGCATTGGGAACATCACCCCGCTCCCCTCGCCCCGTCCCAGATGTTTCCAGTGGTGGGAATTGCATTTTCTTCGTTAGAGGTGGCCATGGCGAGGGGTCTTTGGGCAGCTCAGCTGCCGGCTGTGCCGTGTGGTGCCTGCAGCAGTGGGATGCCGAAGGGACGAGGACAGGGCTGTCCCTTGGGGGTACGGCTTGCTTGGCGCCAGTGGTGCCGAGGGGGTGATGGCAAACCTCTCAGAGGCCTCTTTGCTGTGTTTTCCCAGGAAAAGAAGATTCCCGTGTCCACAGGGGAGAGAAGATGTTGTGCATGTGTGATGGTACCCTAAGATCTGTCCTCCAGGCAGAGGAAGCCCGGCTTCAGCACCTCCCCTGCCTCAGTTTCCCCTGCATCCATGGCCCCTGCCCGCTCCCGGGGCCTGGCACCACCTTCGGAGCGGGGCTGCCATGGGGGTGGCTGGGTTTGCAAACCCCATGGCCCCGGTGCGGGGGCAGGTGGGTGTCTGAGAGCTGGCCGGCAGGGCTTTGGGAGAGGAGCGTGGTCCGGGGGGTGAGCAGGGTGGTTTGCGCCTCCTGCAAATACTGAAAATGCAGTATAGGGCCACCGTCCAGCACTGGTCATTAATTAATCTGGTAATTATGTGCTGTCAGCACTAACGATCCGCGCGCACCCTCAGCTGCGGGGGCAATGCTTTGCCTGCCAGCCCGGGGAGATGCTGGTGGCCTTGTGGTGATGGGTGGCTCACCCTGGTGATCACCAGCAGCGTGTTTCTGCTGTGAGTTGCGTCCGTCATCAGCCCGAGCGTGGTCCTGGGGAGCTGGAGGGTGCTGTGCCTTTGGAGCCTCAGGGAAGGTCTTGCTCCGTGGGCTGGGGGTCTGGTCAGTGTGGTTGGACCAGGCATGGCCATGCGTGTGGAGACGGGGCGTGGCCTTCAGCCTGCTGGGCAGGGTGGGGGGAGGCAGCACAGCCCTCATCCTGCCCTTCCTCCTGCCTATGGCTTTGCTCTGCTGTGGGTTGTTGTGGTCCGGGTCCTTGGGGCTGTTCTCCAGTCCCTCTGGCTGGCCGAGCCACAGCTCTGGCCAGGCTTTGCTTTGGTCCTGCGTAACCCATGTCTTCTCCTGACCAAAAGATGCTATGGGCACAAACTGCCCCGCTGCTGCATGTGCAGAACAGCCCCTGCCCCGATCACTTTGTGAGGTCCCCCAGAGGAGCTCTGCTTTGTGAGAAGCAAATCCCACCAGCTCTGAAGGCTGCCCACTCCTGGGCTCAGTCATGGACCAAAGCCCCTCTTTCTAATGGTCAAGCTGCCCTCTGTGCACCCAAGGAGCGGTTTTGCTTATGGGGCCAAAGCCTCCTACTGCCCCTACTGCTGGTGGGTGGCCCCTCTGCTGTCTCTGCTCGCCCTGTGCTTCCTGCCCAGCCACTTCCACCTGCCAAAGGATCCAAAAATTCCCCAGGAAGCCCTCTCCATTGCTCTGGCTCAGGTCCTGCATCCCCTATCTTGGTGCCTGGGGGCAAGCCGTGCCCCATGAAGCTGTGGGGAAGGTCCCTGGTGCTGGCTGGTGGCATGGGCATCTCCTGTCCCCTTCTGGGCATCGCCTGTCCCCTTCCAGCCATCTGTGAGCAGTTCGTGGCTTCAACCTGAAGCTGCTGGAGCATTGCTCCCTGTGCTGGAGTTTGGGGGAGCCAGGCCTGACGGGCAGCGTGGGACCGCATGGAGGCTGGGGCCAGGGATGCAGTGGTGCTGGGGCCGGGGGAGGAGATGCTGTACGTGCTCTAAATATAGGTGCTGGCATCGTCTACTTCTAAATGCAGAAAGGTGTCTGACAATACGCTGGGCTCTGAGTAACAGCCCGCGGGGAGGGGAGGAGGTGGCTTTTTGTGTCTGTGCCT
>NW_008824411.1:6775047-6779994 GCF_000699105.1 Pygoscelis adeliae | reverse complement strand
CGGGGGGAGGGGGAGGGGGCACGTTTCATGTGGATTTCAAGCTTTGGGTGTTTTTCTTTCCTCAGCCCCAGAATGGGGCTGGCAAGCAGTGAGCGGCAATCCTCTGCAGTGGTGGTACGGGCTGGGGCAGAGCCCCTCAGGGTGCACCCACACGTGGCAGTGGGCTGCAGCGTCCGAACCTGAGCTTTTTGGCATGTAAAACCTGTGTTTTACTAACGTACAGAAACTATGAAGCAAACCAGAGCCCCTTTTTTCCCAAGGGGGGCCCAAACATGGCCCGCTCCTGTCTTTCCTGCAATAGCCGCAGTCCTGCTCCCGTGGTGGGAGGGCAGGCAGGGACCCATGGGGGCAAGGTGGCACCTCCAAAATACGTCTCTGAAACCAAAAACAACCCCCAGGAGAACCACGGAAAAGACTATGCTGAGGGGGAAGGAAAAACAGCCCCACGGCACCGTTGCAGCCTGCATCTCACTTTTCAAGGCGCTGGACTCACTTTGCTGCTGTACGATCTCTTGTCCGTGGCTTGTTGGACATCTCCTTTGCCTCCCGGACACCAGGGATCTGCCACTGCGCTCGCCGTCAGTGGCTACTGGCTGTGCTTGACCTTGGGAGGGAGAATGAGAAAGTGGAGGGATGTGTTTCAACCTCTGCCTGCATGGGACAAGACCCTGCCCAGGCAGGAATTCACCAGTAGCATGCAACTGGATCCCAGTTTGGTGCTGGGATTGGGCTCGAAGCACTGCAAAGCTCCTGGAGGGACAGCAGAGGGTGTGTGGGGAGATGAGGCAGCCCCGGAGCACGGAGCTCCACTGTCCCCTCCGGACTGGCTGTCCCAGCCCCATCCTGCTGTCCCCCCATGAGGCCTCGGAGGGCAGAGCCCCCTGGTGTGGGGCTGGCGGCTCCTGGGGACGAGGGAGGGTGGGTGGGATATGCTCTGCCTTCATCCCCCAGGCACTGGGGTGGGATGTTGTAATATAACATGCTCGTTTGGACCCAAACAGGGAACCGAACCGACTGACGGCGATGTACAACTTCAATGTTTTTTGTCAAAAGGAAAGAAAAATAAAACCTTGTTGTAAAGAACCACTGTGGACCTCGTATCGTTGGCACCCCACCACACTGGTGGGGCTGTGGGAACCCCGGGTGAGATGCTGGACCCCAGCAAAAGGTCCCTATGGCAGGGAGGGGGTGGCACACAGACTTTGTTGGACAGCCCCATCATGCGGGATGGGGTGTTGCCCAGCGTGGGCACAGGGGCCATCCCCTGCCAGCGCTGTCCTGGCATCCCTATGGTCCCCAGGCAGGGTAGGGGGCTGCAAAGGAGAGAGGCAGGGAGCACATTTAGGAAGGGTTGTCACCCCAGGGGAGCTGTGGCTCATGCCTGGCTGCTTCCAGACACGCCGGCTTGGGGGCACCATACAACTGGTTTGTACACCACCAGGGTTTTGGGGGCACCAGGGGGACCGGGGCCAAGACCCTACAGAGCTGTTTGAACAGCAGCACCGCAGCAAACTGGCTAGGGGAAGCTGAGAGCATCGCGGTGACATCGTATCGCTGGAGAAATGCAAGGGAGCACCAGCCTGTAAACCAAGGGCTTGGAAAACCTGCTGGGATCCGGGGCTTTGGGGGATTCAAACAGCTTGGCCACCCCTCCACACCTGCGCCCGGGAGATGTCAAGTGGATTCAGATGCTGTTGCCCAGTCTGAAGCTCACGGGTGAGTTGTCAAGCAAAGATGATGAAGTCAAGTCTTATATTTCTTTTTTGCAGAGCTGTTCAAAGTACAAAAAGTTCTTCGGCAGTCAGAGGCAAGTCAGCAGCCTGTGGCAATCTGCAGGCTGAGCACGGGTGACAGGGATATTTTATGGATTTTCAACAGGACTCTTCTTTTTCTTTCCCAGTGATGGGAGGGTGCTGTGCCAAGAAGAGCTCAGGGAAGGATGAAGGCAATTGCTCTGCTCATCTGGACCACTTTGAGCTGAGCTTACCCTGTGTGTCTCCCACGCGCTGCTGCCCCTCTCTGCGTGGTGCCACCGAGGACCAAGCCCAAACGTCGTGACCTATAGGAACTCGCTTTATGTTGCCCTTCACTTTGCGCATCTTTCCCTTTACTTCCCAAATGCTGTCAGGTTTGGTTTTCAATTCTTTGGCTCCTGAAGTGCTAAAAGGCATGTTTTCAGCGGGAAGTGTACAGTTCCATAGGGATATCACCCAGGAGATGGCCCAGCTTTGAGGGCACTTGCCCAGGCAATGGATGCAGTGACAGCAGGGGCTGGAGGTAAAGCCCAGCATTTTTCAGGCTGAGAAGCACATTCCCATTTTATAGCCAAAAAAGTGATCTGCATCCCTGACTGTGGGGAAGGCTCTGCAGGGTGGTGATGCCTTCTTCATCGCTGAGGGCTTTGCACCAGCGCTGGAAACAGTTTAACGAGAGGACCTCCTCCTGTGCGGGCCAGAAGTCCTGCATTAACATTTTTTGAAGTGAGTGTCTTAAGTATGAACTGCCCCAAAGGCTTTGAAAGAGGGACTGAATGTGCAGATCTCTGATGGACATCCCATGGAGCCCTGCCTGGGAGGCTGGTGCCAGGATGAGTGATGGATGTAGCTATCTGAGTGCTTAACCTCCTCTGACACCTTTCCCCAAATCCCCTAACATATCTAGGGCCATGAAAAAGATACCTGGAGCAACACAGCGAATGCAGAGCTTCACCCTAGCAAGGGAAACCAGTGCTGCAAAATGGGGAGCCTTCACTGTTGGAGAGCCAGTGCTCTGCCTGGCAGGCGCAGAGGCTAAAAAAAGCCCCTTGACAAATGGAACAGAAAGGTTAAAATTATCTGTACATCATCTGAATAACAATGGCAATGCAGATTGTACCTGCTTATAATAGCTCCAGGAGACAGGGGATAAATTGGGAACAAAAGTACCCCAGAAACAGATGCTGCTGGTGTGCGGTTGCCAGAAGTGCTCGGGCTGCTCCTCCTCGCTGGGGCTTGGGGAGCCGCAGGGGACAGGGCAGCCAGAAGCACCAAAACCTGGCCTGTGTGTGCTCCCCTCACCTTACCCATGGGTGCTCCAGGGCCCTTCCAGCCCTGGGTCCCAGCGGAGCTGCCCAGGTGGCTTGCGGGCTCCCGGGACGTGGGAGCAGTCCCTGCCCACAGTACTGGCATCGCAGAGAGTGTTGTGCACAGCTCGTCTTGCCTCCAGGTACCTGGGGGACATGAACAGTCCTTTTTCTGGGACTGCTGCAGATCATCACACTGTAACCTGGCTCTTCTTCCTGGGAAAAGACCCTTCCCAGGAAGAGAATGGGATAAGAATCCCATCTTATTAGATTTTTTCTCCCTGTCTCTGCCCTGCTTTCCTCCTACTGCCCCCTGCAAAGCCAAATGAAGGCACATGGCGCTGGGTGCATCTGTAACTCTGCAGGCACTGGCTCTTCCCTAAAGGCTCCCCAGATTATTTTTAAGGCAGGATGCCAGCAATTGTGCAACCCTGAGGGGTTGCAAGGGAAGCCTGGCTCCGGTCCTTGGGCACTCAAACACCCCTTCAGTCACAAGCCTGGTGATGACCATGCTCACTCCTCCAGCAAAACAAGGAAAACTTGGATATGAGAATGCTGGAGTCAAACCCAAGCCCCTGGGGGGAGGAAGAGACAAGATGGGGGGACTGGGAAACTTGAAAGAATGAAACCTTTTGTCTTCCTTTTTCCAGTCCCAGTGAGGTGTTTAAAATCCATACGTACAAGGCTGAGCGGGCAGGGGTTTGCTCCCTCTGGGGACACACCTGACGGCTTGGAGGGGAGACACCAGGGGTGGCTCTTGTCGCCCCCCTTCCCTTTCATTTCTCTGGTGGTACTTACAAGCGCACTCTCCCGGTGCCAAGGATGTGTGTGGGCTCTGAAGTGGGGCTGGTGCTTACTCATGCCAGGAGCCACATGGCGTTGTTGGCTCACAGGCTGGCAGAGCCGACGGTTCCCCAGGCGAGCATTCCCCCATGGGTGAGCATCCCCCACGAGCAAGCACATGCAACCACTGCTCCTTTCTGGCACCACCGTGGCTCCCCAGGGAAGTGGAATGTGCTCACAAGGGTTGTCCTCCCCAAAGGGCTTGAACAGCCCAGCCTGGTTTGGCACCTCTATTTTTTATTCTTCTCATTTATTTATGTCTCTTGACAATGATCTTCCTTGCTCGGTGATGTAGGGCTGCGCATCCACAATGGCTGTGTTTGCCAGACCCCATGTGAGCAGGTGAAATACCATGGACTGCCCTGGAAGTTGGCCCCTACCAGTGCACGGAAGAGCAAGCTGGCAAATGCTGTCTCCCAGGAGCTTTTTGGGAGGTGCTTTGTGTCACCTTTGGCTTTACGGGTGACAGGGACCGAGGGGATGGGCAGGGCTGGTCTCACCCCTGCCTCTCCCATGGGCTTGGCTTGTCTCGGTACCCACCACCCCATCTCCTGGTTAAATACCACAGAGCAGGAAAGAGCCCACCGTGCATTTGCCTTTGCTATTTCTGTGTAGATAATTAAAAAAAAAAAAACAAACCAACACAATTCTGCCTTCTAAATGAATGCAAAAAGCATTAATTGCTCTCCTTCCCCAGCTGGTATCTTTCTCTCACCAAAGCAGGGCTCTCCAGGTGCCACGCACCCTGGCAATGAGCAGTCGGGTGCTGGGAGTGGTGGGTGAGCAGGTGGAAACCCAGAAGCGGTGATCTGCAGCCAAAATCACCTGGTGCACTCGGCTCAAAGCCATTACAGGGCTGAGTGCTGGATGTTTCTGCAGCAGTCCAGTGCACGAGCGAGCTGCCGAGGGACCAGGGCACGGATGCGACACACCTGGCAGGCTGCTCCAGCAGACTTCAGCAGAGGTACTGGTGCTGCTTGGGGTGCAAGGGAGAAGAAATAGGGATAAGGGTTAAGGATGCGCAGTTATTTGCTAAAGCCAGG
>NW_008824411.1:6761409-6774896 GCF_000699105.1 Pygoscelis adeliae | reverse complement strand
TCTTTCCCTCCTGCGCACGCTCCCCTGGGACCCAGTCAGTCAATTTATGAAGCAATCTGCCATAGATGATGTGATTTTCAGATTGATTTTCACAGATCTGCATCGTAGACATCATGAATAATGTGGGGTTTATTCCTTTCCAAAAGGGGAGGAGCAGAGGCAGGAAATAAATCCAAGAGTTATACCTCCCAGCGGAGTTTAATCCTATGGTATCTGGGCAAACATGCGGGCTTTGGGCCATGGCATCACACCTCTGGGTCCTCTGGGCAAAACATGGAGCATGCAGGACCATCAGCCAGAGCCACAGCTCCCAGCTGCCCCCTTCCCTTCGCCTCCGATATGTTGACAGGGGCTTGCAGATAGCCTTATTTCATTGCTAATTTATTTTAGGAGAAAAAAAAAGTGCAATCAAGATTTTTTTTTTAGGTTTTTCTCACTGATCAAAGGGTGGGCTTCATTTACACAGCCATAATTTTTTTAAGGACCTGTCCCAGCTTGAGTCCCTCTTTCTCCAGCGTGTGATATTGTGCTGTATCAGCAAGTCTCACCTCCTTTAGCAGCTAGGAACACATTAGGAAACCAGTGTGAGCTGTGCGAAGGAGCTGTGAATTAGCAAAGCCTCCCCTGCCCCTTGGCAAAGCCTTGTCTTACACCTCCTAGCAGGAATAGCTACAGCTGCTTTCTGCAGCAGAAGTGAGAGCAGAGGGGGTGCAATGGGGGGCAACGGGACAGAGGCCATGAATCCTTGCATCCTCTCAAGGACACAGCCTCAGATCACAGCCAGTCTGCCACCCACAGCCCAGGCTATCCACACCGGTCCTGGGAACAGGGGCTTTGCTGTGGTCACCACATCCCCAAATGCCCGGTGTCTCCAGCTGCATGTGTCCCATGGTGGATGGACCACCCCGCTGCAAGGACAAACATTCTTGCCCCTAGGTTTCAGTGATCACTTAGTAGTGGAAGATGCCCTAGCGGGTCAGGTAGCAGGGAAGGAGAGCAATAGAGGGTGCAAGCCAGGCAGAGAAAGCCACCCATGGCCACCCACTCCTCTTAGCTGCTTGGGGACATTTCTGTGATGAGTGTTGGCAAATCCCTGCTTTGCCTGGTGCTGGTTTGGGAAGAGGGACGTCTTCCCACCATGCGCTGAGTGAACCAATGCTGCAGAGAACCAGCTTGCTTTTCCACGCCTGCGACATCTCGGCAGCGCCGACAGGGATGAAGACCTATGGCTGACAGAGAAACAGGCAGATGGGATTATCAATCACATGTGCCACTACTGTCTTCTTGTCTTAGCCTCTTTTCTCCCTGCATTAACTCCTTGAGCGGGTTTTCAGCCTGTGCTAGTGACAGCGATTTGATGCTTGACACAATCAGCTTCTTCCCACTGTCTGTGAGAGGCTGGTGGGTGTTTAAACATACCCAATGGGATGTTTCTGAGCAAGGCTGGCCTCCCTCCACATCGTGCCCCAGAAGCATCCCAGCAGGAAAGCCTCCCTGGGCGCTGGAGAGCCCAGCAGCTCACAGGAGAAAGGTCTTCGCAGCTTCTTTGCCCGCTCCCATCCCGGTTTATGCTGTCCCAGATGCAGCCGACCGCCATCTGCATGACAAAAAGAGGCTGACCTGCCTAATTGCCTTTGCTAATTTTCCCCTCTCCTGCATCACTCTCTTTGCTCCAGTATTTAGCGATCCTTGCCCTAGGAAGAGCTTTAGAGATATGCTCTGGTGACAGCAGCCAATGGCTGGGAAGTCATCTCAGCCACAGCAGGCAGCTTTCGCTAGACCTCCTTCTCCTTTGTGTGTGCTCCCTGAGCATGCCTGCCGGAGGAAAAGGGGTGAGAGAGACAGCTGGCCCAAAACTGGGATTAGCCGCCAACTCTGGGTGCTACACATGAATTAATACCAGCACAGGCTTGTTCTAGGATTACTTATCACCTCTGACTGTAAAGCTGTGGCTGCCCTCTGAACCCCTGCTTCCACCACACCCCCTGCTAGAGGGACCCCTTTGAAATATTCAGCCAAAGCAAGCAGACTGTAGGAGACTGTAGCAGAAGGAGATTTTGCAAGTAAAATCTGCAGCCCCTGCTGGGATTAGCTATTCCCAGACCCTGTTGTTTGCACTTGCTATATGCACACACCTTCCACCAACGCACATGTACCACTGCGAGGCTCATGCGGTTTGGAGACAGAGCTGCTGGCACCGAGTGTGCCCCTGGGCTTCCCGTGAGATGCTCTGCAGCAGGCTTGGTGCCGGCTCCAAGCTCAGATGCCTGTTCCCAGCTGTGCAGGGTGGAGATGCTGCAGTCCCCAGGTGTGGTCTATGAGCCACCTCTTAAGTAGCGGTGATGAGGCTAAAGGGCCCTCCCTGCCCTTCTCCTGGGGGAGTTACAGCCAGTCACTGCAGAGATGGGTCTGTCCTTCAGCCAAGACAGGCTTTCACCACCCCTGAGTCCAGTCCTGCTCATGGTTGGGGAAACTGAGGCACAAGATCATAGGGCTGAGAATAGCAGCTCCTAGTGGGTTGGGCATTGCTCCTCTGGACTTGGCAGGAGCTGGTGCTCACTGCCTGAATGCTTTAATCATGTTTCTTAGTTTCCCCCTGCAGAAATCCCTTTTTGCTCTGCTTGCAAGGGTTATCTGTTGGGGGATCAGGAGGCTTTCAGCTGGGGCTGAGCTGCTGCCCCCATTGCCACCGGGGCTCTCACCTACCCCTCAGACCAGCCTCTGTATCAATGGAAAGAAGTTAAGTCACATTTTTTGACACAAATGACTACAGATCCAGTGAATTAACTCAGAGACGTTATTACAGGCCATGAGAACAGGTCAGGTTTCAGTCTGGGAAGGAAGCGGATAAGTGATGTTCTACAATCGTCTCCTGGCTGAAATCAGGCCAGCAAATAAGCTTTTTTCCATATTCTGCCCTTTCCCTTGGCTCATGGTGCAGGGGGGTGGCTCTGCCACCCCTGCGCAGTGCTGCAGGCAAAAGGGAGCTGGGAGGATGCTGTCCCACAAACAGGCTGGGGCAGGGGAGAAGCTCCAGCAGCACTGGGAGGGAGTCTGGCTCTTCTCCCAGCAACAAAACTTATTTTAGCTGGAAAATTGGAGGTCAGGAGGGCTAGACGGACCTCCCAGGCTGAATTTCACAGGCACGAGTAGAACAAGTTGTTGATTTTGCCAGCGCTGCCATAAGGAGACATGTTGCAGACGGAGAACGCTGTATTCTCCGTTCCTGACAAATGCCTGTCATGATAGCTTGCATATAAAGCAGGGGCTTAGACAGAGGGAGCTTATTTAGTGTTTGTATTTTTCCATAAATTCATGTTTTTATGTAGAACACAAGAACCTCCAGAAGCCCAAAGCAAAGCCAGGGCTCCCGTGTGCACAGCAGAAACACAGGAGTGAGCCCCATCACCTGCAGGCTGGGTCCTGCAGAAGAGGAAGCCAAGCCACAGTGTGTTGGCATCCTCGTCATGAGGAGGCAGGCAGGCACAGAGGATGGCAGTGATATTCCCATGAGGTACCTGGACTGGATGGGCCTGGTGTTGCCTGGTCCTACAGCATGGAGCCTTGTCTTATGCCATAAAGCCGAGAGGACACGTAGTAATGCTGGTGGCCAAGCCACCAACCTCCCCACCCCAGTGTCAATGCCGTGGGCCCCTGCCAGGACGTGCTGCGGGGAGGAGGGAGGGCTTCTTTTTGTCAGGGTCACCAAGGGGGACCCTCCTTGGCATCCTCCTCCTGCTCAGCTCCCTTGTTCCTCACCATTTGCTCCAGCAGCCCCCCTGCACCCCCAGAGAAAGGATTTACTCTGAACAGGGTCATTCCCTGGCAGTGTCCACCACCCCACCTCTGTCCTGGCAGTCGGAGAAATGAGACGGATGACGGCAGGACCGAGGGGACAGCTGAGAGGCGAGTGGTAAAACTGCAGACAGATTTATTTCAAGATGCAGCTGGAATTTTATCTCATGCCTATCCCTGTGCTTTGTGCCTGATGCTGCGGCATATGGGGACAGATGTGAAATGCGGCTCCACTTAGAGCCCAGGAATAGCAAAATCTCCCTTGAGCAGCCATGTTTTAATTTGCATTTCTAGGGCTCTGGCAGAAACCTGAGTGCTGTGGTGTAGTCAGCAGTGGATGCACTAAATGGCCATGAGTTTCTATATCGCTGACCTGCTGGGGCAATCTGGGCAGTTGGCAGACCCGATAGCTCTCCTGGTGTTAACACAGCAGTGCTGTTTGCAAGCAATAGCTTGGGAACTGGAGGGGTGGACCAGCTGGTGGGACTTTTTTAGTGGGTTTTGGTCTGTTAATCCAAACCTCAGCTTGGCTTGACTTCTTCAGTGCAGCTGGTTGAATAGCTGCAACGCAGGATTAAATGTCACTGTGCAATCAAATGGGTGACGGGTGTAGAAAGGAAGGGAGGGCAAAAGCAAAACGGAGGGGAGAGAGCAGCAGGGCTGGAAGGACCCATGCAGACCCTGTCCTAAGAAACACAGTCCCCAGGAGCGTGAGGATGAACTTCTAGAGAAAATAAAAGGAGGGAGCTACCACCAAACAGCTGCTCTTTCACATTCCTTCATAGAGCTGTGATGCTTGTGGGTAGGACTCGCGTGGTCACGGTGGCAGATGTCTGCAAGGTGCTCTCACTTTTGCACCAAAATCTCTCTTGGTTCTCCTCTGATGCTGTCAAGAAGCCTCGGACTTGCTGCTGCCATGTGCTGCAGTAACAGCCTGCCTCTCAGTGGAGATGGGGCTCCTGGGGGTGGTGCCATCTGGATGCACAGGAGGAGACAACCTTTGATCCCTGAAACATGTCAGCTCAGGGTGGGAGAAGCAAATCCTATTTTATGGAGGCACGAACAGCTTCATCGATGGAAGAAGGAGACTTTACTAGAGGTGGTTATCAAGTCCTGAGCATCCCGGCTCTGGCTCCAAGCATGAGTTACCTGATGACGTGAGGTCTCAGTGGTGGAGAGAGCAGAGTGTGCCTTTGGTGAGAGCAGATGCTTGTGGGCAGCTTGCTTGCTCGCTCGCCGTATAGGCAGTGGTTGCCTGCCTTGCCTGCCCATTGCAGATTGAGCTCGCCTGGCACGGGGCTGGCTCCGTGCAGACTGGTTGTTTGCATGCCTGGTTGGCTGCCTGTGCCTCGTGGTGGCTGGTGTGATGCTCCCCAGGGCAAGGATGGCTGCAGATATTTTGATGAAATCTAAAAATCTTTCAACAGATACTCAAAGTGCACCCAGCAATCGGCCCATGCTCTGTGACTTGGTCAAACCTGGGATGTCACAGGGGTCTGCATCTCAGGAGATGCATGCAGCGTGTCCCAGTCAGAAACGCCCAGTGTGGCTTTTCTGTCACATGGAGGTTTGTGTGGCTTCCCCAGTCAACAAAAGAGGCTGCATGGCAATGGCTTTGCAGCTGTGGATACTCAAAGTGCACCCAGCAATCGGCCCATGCTCTGTGACTTGGTCAAACCTGGGATGTCACAGGGGTCTGCATCTCAGGAGATGCATGCAGCGTGTCCCAGTCAGAAACGCCCAGTGTGGCTTTTCTGTCACATGGAGGTTTGTGTGGCTTCCCCAGTCAACAAAAGAGGCTGCATGGCAATGGCTTTGCAGCTGTGGCTGAAAAAGATTACTCGATCCTCCGTGAGGCTTCCCCAGTCAACAAAAGAGGCTGCATGGCAATGGCTTTGCAGCTGTGGCTGAAAAAGATTACTCCATCCTCCGTGAGGCTGCAGCCGCTGTGTGAGGTCACCCAGCGGGCATTTCATGGAGCAGCAGCAGGGCAAGAATCCCCTGTAAAAGGGGATTCTGGCATTTTCTAAGCTCTCCAGCAGCAGCCACAGCCACGAGTCTCTCATAACAGCCTTTCCCGCAGGGACCCCGAAGACTCTTCAGCAGTGATCTTTCAGCACTGAGTCAGGAAGAGGAGCTCTCTGGGCTGAATCACAGCAGCAATCACAGAGTGTGCCTGACAACCTGCTCATGCAGGTGTGGGTCCTGCCGGGCTTTGGTCACTTCAGCTGAACCATTCAAGTGAACACAATGTCTGTGTTTTTTAAATGAAACCTGCTCCTTCTTCCCTTCAGTCTGCTGCACTTCCAGCTGTCCCCATGTGTCTGCTAAGTGCTAGGACTGTCACGGATAGATGACCCAGACTCATGGCTCTCATCCCCTCGGACTACCAGCTGCTGTCCGGAGGACCAAGTGGCCCGAGTTTCTGGTTTGCTCCCTGTGATGCCACTGCTGTCTTGTGTGGACATCATAAGCCTGCAGGGATGTGCAGAGAGGCTTGTCCTTGCCCTTTCTGCAGCGATGCTCTATCACTCTGCAGGTATCTGTTGCTGTGTGTCTACTTGGGCACTCATCTTGCAGACCAAGCCAAGGGTGGATGAATTTCTTTATTTTTAAACAGAGGCTGTGCAGAGGCAGCTGTGAGGCCCTGCCAATGGAGAGTATCTCTTGTTCTGCAGGAATAACCAGATGATTTCTCAATGTGCCCAGCTAAGATAATACCAAATAATCTTGTTTGCATTTCAATTTCCCAGCCCTGTTGGGAAAAGCTGATACACCACCATTCTCCCCCTCCGTGGGTGGTGTGTGCCTGCAAACATGCTTGTCAGAGGGTAACACTAGCAGCAGTTGGGCTTACCCTGGCTGTTGCTGTCTGCCAGGAGCCACAGATCAAAGGGACATCAAGGGCTCCAGGGACAACTCCAGGGTGGCCAGGAAAGCGTTGGTGCTCTGACAGTGAAAGCTGGCCCACTGGCTGGAAGGCACAGCAGGACACTTGGCTTCTTTTCTTCGTGTGCCTCGCAGAGGCTGGATATGAGTGGCGGCCGCCTCCTGCCCCCTCCCAGGTGAGGTTTTCCTGTGCTGAGAAAATGCCCAGCTCCGCCTGGTTGTTTTTCCTGGCTGATGGAGCTGAGTCATTGCTGTTCTTCAAGGAGAAAGTTTGTTTGCCCCCAAACAGTCCCTCTCTCTGTGCAGCAAAGCCTGTCTCCCGCTCGAGACTGCTGTAATTTTCTTCTTGTGAATCTGTGGGTTTCTTTAGCTGAGAAATTTGTTTACCATTCATATATCCCTGTTCCGTAAAAACAGCCACTTCTCTCTGGGAATGCACTGTTGGGAGGCAATGTTACACCCTCATTCATGGATCAGCCCAGTGCGTGTGTGAGACCACTCCACGCAGCTGAGTGTAGCAATAAACTCCATCTTTTGTTCCCCATCAGAGAAGCAGGCACTCCTCGAGGCCTGAAGTCATCCCATGGGCTCCCCAAATTCAGTCTATGTGCAGGGGAAGGATCTCTGCTTTCAGAGGAGCAGGCGTGCAGATGAAGGCAGTGTCGGTTGTGACCCCATCCCGGTACAAGAACACCTCTCCCTTGGCCCGGGCAGTCCAGCCTCGCTAGCTGAGTGCCAGCGTCCCCGAGCCTGACCCCACTGCCATTGCCCTGGCAATGCTCTCGGGTTTTGTTTGCCTTTCCTCAAGACAACGTACCACGGTCTAAGAAAGTCTCATCCATTAATTCCTTGCTTGCACCCCCTTATGTACTTTACCAAACGTGTGGGACCAGCATATCTCCACCCCTCTACCTGGTGAGGGGAATAACTACTTCCTACCACTTTGAGCCAATACCACCTACTGGTGGTGAGCACTGGTGTAGGATCCTGCAAGCCTGCCCCTTCCCACTTTTTCTCCACCCTGCCTGTCTGTCTTGCAACTCTTTCCTTACTCTGGAAAACTGTGGAAATAATCGAGTGTTTGCAACAATTTTCTACAGAGCCCGTTTCCTCAGAGAGCTGATTAAAGGTGAATAGGAGAGAACCTAATTGCATCCGTCCTTTTATCTCCTCCTGAGGCATCATGATTTGCCAGGAGAACAAGAAAATCCTGGATTCTGTGGGGTCAAGGAAACTTCTCTAATCTCCCTCATCAAACAGAAGAGGCAGCTTTCACTGTGTTGATAACACCATTGGTGTCAGTGGAGTTGTACCAGGGGTGAATTTGGCCTGGCTTGTGTCAAGCACGTGAGAAGACATGGGCAAGGCTCTCATCAGCAGACACCCCGCAAAAGGAGATGCTGGGCAGAGGCAGCCATCGACACTGGGGCTGCACTGTCCCGTCCCACACAGAACAGCAAGCGCGGCTGGTGAATCACAGGCTGAGCATCGCTCAGCATCAATAAGGATGCAGGAGGGTTTCTCCCAGCAGCTGCTGTGCTGCAGGGCGATGCTGCAGTCATGGGGCGGGATGTTGCGTCTGCCAGACCGGCAGGCCTTGCGCTGCCCGCGCCCCTTGCAGGCAGTGGTAGGATGGCAGCTTTCTGCCTCGTACTTTCATCCTCTCCCTTAAGAAGATGTCATTTCTGCCTTTCATCCTCTTGCTGTTTTACAGCCAGGCTCCCCTCATTTACCTCTGAGCTCTGGAGGGGTGTGGCTGGGGGCATCCCCATAGGGGGTGCCAGGACCTGCCAGAAGATCTGTTGTGGCAGATCTGTGGCAGAGAACACCAGCTCCTGTGTCCGGTGGGGACAGGCTGGGGGTCTTGTCATGCACCTGCACTCAGCCCCATCCAGGAGAGTGGAGGCTGCTGAACGCTGCAGGCGGGTGAGACATTTCCTGTGATGCACAAGGACAAGCCCTTGTGTTTTCCTCACTAATCTCCATCTTTGTCTCATGTATTTTTCTAAGCAAATCTCTATGGAAACAGGTACTGTTTGTAATAAAGCCTCTGTTTTTCACTTTGCTTCATTGCTCTCGAGGAAGGAGGGGGGGCAGGGACCTATAAAAGGCAGATGAGGTTTAGGCAGGGAGAGACGTTTCAGCTGCCTTGGTCCTTGGCACAGACAGGAGCAGCCTTAGCATCCCTTGGTCCTGCCCTTGCTGATGGGAGACAGAAGCTGAGATCAACCAGACCCCTTCTTGGCTCCCTCAATTTTGGTGAGGACTTGATGCCTGGCTTACACAGCCCTTCGTCCTGTCCCAGTTGGATGGAGGGGAGCACTGTGGTGTTGAATGGGGGGTAAATCATTCTTGCCCAGAGTTAATAACACAGATTTCATGTCTCCCCAGTAAGCTACCAGCCCTACAGCACCCTGGCTCTCTTGAAGGTCACCCAGTGCTAGTCCTGTTTTGGTGTCCTGAAAGCACCCACCGTGACATCGCTACAGGGTCCATGTGAGCCACCTCCACGCTAGCTGCGGTGTGGGGGGAGTGGGAGCTGCAGGGTGTGATGCAAAGGGGCCAGAAACCACCATGAGACAGAAGGTTGCACAAGTCCCCACCTTCATGGGACGCTGGAGTTCTATCGTCTCGCAGAGCTTCCTGCCCACAGCCCATTCCTAGGCTCGTGAGCTTTCTAACTTGTTTGTTTATTTTGGGGAGGGAGGGGGATGTTTTAGGAGCTGAGAGAGGAATGTTTTAAAGGAGGAATTCAGTGCTGGATTGGCATCCTCTGCATCAGACAAAGCAGCACACCAAGGCATGCTCAGAGCTGCAGCAGGGAGCTGTGTTTGTCAGCTCCTTCTGCTGCAAGTCGCCCTTGATATTCAGCAACCCTGGGCCTTTCCAGGGGCTGCACTGGCTGCAGGGGCTACTAAGTCCAAAGCAACCAGCAGTAGACTAATACTCAGATCCTGGTGGTTTTTAGGACACTCTAAGCTGTTTCTGTTTTCCACACAGACAGAGTGAATTGGGCTCTGAATCAGACATAATTGGCTTTTGACACAAAGATGAGTCTATGGTGGCACCTGGCCCTCTGGGTCTGGAAGGAGGGTCTTCCACCCCAACCAGGAGCTGGTGTCCTCTCCCCACTGAGAGCTGGTCCTGCTGCCCATCACATTGGCCAGAGGCTCCTTGGCCCACGGAGGATAGAAGCACGTGCTGTAAGAGGTCTCTCTCCCCGCCCTGCTTTTCTTTAAGTAATTCTTTGTGTTCAGCCCAAACCAGCCATGTGTAGCCACCCTGCAGGTAGGGCTTGCTCCAGATGAAATCCACCTCACCCGTTCCCCTACCCACTCTGCTAAGAGGCACAGCCCAGGGGCTGCTCTGCTGGAGCTGTCAGGGCTGATGTTTGGAGATCATCAGCTCCAGGTCGCTCCAAGGGCACTGAGCATGGAAAACATTCCCTTCCCGCTGCTGTTTCTGGGAGAATTATATTTGCTTTAAGAACAGGGATTCAGACTGTAATGCTAATGGTCCTTCTTTCCAAAAGGAGTCAATATTACAGAGTCTTTGTGGTTCTGCTAGAATTACAATACGTGATTACTGGGGTTGAAACACTGGTTAATTACCTAGTCATTTGTTGTAATGCTCCCAATTAGCTTGTGAAAGCATAGCAAATGCATTACTTCACACCTGTTTTTAATGGCTTATACAAGGTTATTCATAGATAGTAGAAGATAAACAGT
Source organism: Pygoscelis adeliae (assembly GCF_000699105.1). Lineage (NCBI taxonomy): Eukaryota > Metazoa > Chordata > Aves > Sphenisciformes > Spheniscidae > Pygoscelis > Pygoscelis adeliae. Next base: position 6,764,484 of record NW_008824411.1, on the reverse strand, counting down.
GTTGCATATGATACTAGGGTGGTATAACACTTTCCTGCTTCCTTGGGTGTCCTTTCTTAGCCCGGGGAAGACAGGAATTCATACGTGAAATGAAGTAAGCACCTTGATGTGATTCATTTCACATCCAAGCTGATCAAATTATCTTGGATATAATTCAGTCAAGCACGGCTTTCGCGGTAGGCATGGGAGCCTGTCAAACCCCATGGCAATGCCGGCAAGGTGGGATGCCGCCTGCTGGGAAAACTGGTCGAAAGGAGGTCCTGCAACATCGTCCACCTTTCTGAGCCTTGTTGAGCTTAGTTATCCTGGCCTCTTAGTGTGGGGAGTAGAGGAAGGGTTTTCATGCCCAGGCAGAGGGGCCAGCCTTCACCCAGCCCCACTTCTCGCCACCTCTGTGCACCGCCTGATTTCATGCCCACAAGAACGTGTGCGTTGAGGCAGTGTTTGCCCATACAAGTGCCTGTTTGCCCACACAACAGATTTGTACATCTGGCTTGGCAGATGGGTGCACATGCAAAAATGGGCAAGAAAACACTGAGGCCTGGATGGCAAATTGGGTCTGTTTTTCCTTCCTTTTTTTGTGAAGGTGCTGTTCACAGTTACCTGGTTACAGCTGCATTGAAACGTGCCCTTCAGGAGAGCTTTGGCTCCCAGATATTGCACACCAACAGTCTAAATTTTGTCTCCATGTTTGGTGCAGTAGGTCACCTAAAAATATTTCTTAGCCTTTTACCCATAAAGTTTTCTAATGACCCTTTCCTGAACTTGGTGTCTCAAGGCATATCCCTCCTGCAAGGCCCTGCCCCATGCTACCCCAAAGCAAGGTGGTCTGTCAGCACAAGACATACCACACGAGGAAGGATACTAACTCAGGTCTTAGACCCAAGCCCAGCGCGTTCATGTGATGATACCCTAAGGGGCAGTGATTTAAAGCAAGCTGCCCTGCCCAGGGCAGACTCAACCTGCCCATACAGATGCCAGGAGGTAGCCTTAAGCTGCCAATAACTTGGTTGTGTGTCTGGACCCAAGGTCATATATAAGAAGGACAGGCTACAACAGAGTATCTTCTCCAGCCTCACCAAGTGCCAATGGCTGTTGCGGTGTCCAGTCAGAGAGACCTGGCAGGGCCAGCACTGGCTGAAAGGTAAGTGTTTCTGAATGTGGCTTTCTTGACTTACTCCATCTGCCATTTCACCCTCTTTTAAGCAGAGGTCTGTGGGAGACTGTCTGCAATGGCTGAGAGACAATACATGGATACCTAGGTGCAGCTCCCCATCCAATTTCCCTGCTCAGCAGACACGCTTGAGAGATTATCCCAGCACTGGTGATGGTTTTTAACTACAATGGCCATGAAAGTCTCCATTATTTATCTCCAAGCTGCTTAGTGATAAAGTGGGTGGAGAAGGAAGCCACATTTCCTGCTCAAAGAGTATGTGGGAATACCTTTTCAAATGTTAATTTCTCATGTTTTTCAAAAAGCTACCCAAAGGCACTGGTCTGAGCAAACGCTAAGAAGCCTGTGCATATTCAAACCAACTAGGTTTTAAAAAGTCTGCAAAGATATTTGGGGGGGGTGGGAATAAGAAGGAGCTCCAGGAAAAAACCCGCCACCATTTCCCCCACTTCAAAATTAAAATTAGATGTGCACATTTCCCTCTTCTCTGATGTACCTCCCTCCAGGGGAATAGGTGATGAATGCAAAAGCCCGGAGGGAGCAGGATCAGCCAAGGGGTTCCTCTCCAGCAACGCTAATGAATGTCCTTCTCTCAACTCCTTCACCCCATAGGCACCCATCATCAAACCCCAACCGACTGGTAAACAGCAAAACCACCAGGCAGGGATGATGGGGGCTGGCTTTGGACAAGTGCCCAAGAGATAGATACAAAAAAACACACATCCACACTTCTGTTTTGCATCTGAGGCAATCTGGTTTCCCAGTATTAAATTGTCCCACTGTAAAATTCATCAGCTTCCAGGACTTCATTATTGATAAAAACCCTTTCTACAGGAGCCGCCCAGGCAATATGTGGCTAATTGGCTGTTGTTAATACACATCCTAGGGTTTTCTGTTGTAGCTTTTACTTTAAAAGCAAAAAAAAAGTCATGTGTGATTTTAATGCAGATTTGAAAGAAAAGAAAAAAAAATCTCTGGTCTGTACCCACCACAAATTTTAAAGTGCAGAATCTGTGTCTGTTATTGAATAAGAAATGCATGCCGACTGCCAAATTTCAGCTTGAAAGCAGCCAGAAGCTATCTGGGAGAAAAAAAAAATGTTTTGCAAATACCTTTTGTAATTGTAAAAATAAAAAAAAAAAGAAAAGAAAAAGAAAGAAAAGAAGAAAAAAACAGAAATAATTCAACAGTTATTAACCCTTGAAAAATACAGGATTTTGTATAACTCAGAGCCCGGAAGTGACATCTAAGCTGAACAAACTCTTAAAAACACGAATTCATAGTTTGCATCTTATTCCTCATAGCCAAGCAGTTTTATAACGAATAGCTCTTCATCCCAAGTGCTCAAGCAAGAACAGAAAATGCCTCAAGCCTGGCAGTAGATGTGGTGAGGGGATATGGATCCTGCTGTCCATAAGTACAAATTCCCTCATTTGTAAGGGTTTGGTTAACTCTCATTTTGGCCAGCCCTGGAACAATAATGTCCTCTCTTGGTCTGGAAGTTGTCACCATTGAAAGGGGACACGCAGCGCCCAAGAGAATCATCTGATGGTCTTTGCTTGCCTTTTGCTTTTCCCTTGGCCAAGCAGTCCTCGGAAGAGATGGGGATGTTTAGTGAAACCCCTCCCTGCTTGCTCCTCCACAGTAATGAAACACAAGAAGAGGCTTTTCCACCGAAGAATAAGAAATCTGCAGTAAATGAAAAGAGGATGGAGATATCTCAGCTGGACTGTGACCCTGAGCTGTGCTGCAGGTGTGCTTACAGCTCGGTGAGCATCCCTTTGCACCTCGGTGAGCAGGCGTCTGCGTCAGGCAACACGGTTCAGGAACTGCACGGCCCCATCATGGTCAATATCGACTGTGTCTATCTGCGACAGCTCCTGAATTCAGAGTCAATAAAA
>NW_008824411.1:6756517-6761290 GCF_000699105.1 Pygoscelis adeliae | reverse complement strand
GCACCTCTTCCCCATCACAGCACCCCGAATGCGGGGCCGCACAGCTGATGCTGATATGCTTCCTTTTGCCCTCGCTCTCCTTGGGAGCCCCTCCTGACTTAGTCTGCATTTGCAGATTGCATTTGCAATCCCCACTCTGCTATCAAGCCACCTAGTGCACAAAAAAATAAATCTTTGTGAAGCAAAGGAAATCATGGGGAAAAGCTCTTCAAAACATGAATTTTTTACAGATCAAGAATTTCACAACCTAGTGGAAAGCATAAACAATACTGGACGAGGCATTCGTAATATTTGGTGCCTGGTTTGTGCAGCTACTGCAGCTAATATCCCCAGATAAATACTTCCGTGACTAATCCCTTGGAAAGAAAAACACAAAGAAAGAGGCTGTCACATGAAACGAGATGATTTTGATGTTTGTTTTGTATTTATCAGCACAAATTTTGCCTCTTGGGCTGTGTAATATGCTTCATCTAAAACCCTGTTAGTCTCTCACTAGGTAAATATGTGTTTGCTTTCTGTCATCATCCCATCCCTCTATCCTTCCCCAGAATTCACCCAAGGAGTCCTTATACTCCTCTCTGGACTCAGGCAAACCTCTGCATATTTTGCTGAGGATCTAGAGGTACAAAGTTTTAAATTCTAGAAATAATTGCAATTTCATTCAATGTGATTAAACTATGGAAAATTTGTCCTTGGGATTTTTTTGCATAACAGCAACAATAAAACCCCATAAAGAAAAAAACAAAACCTGTTGGCGTCATCAGAACCTAAAAATAACAGGAGGATGACTGCTGGTGCCAGAATGATACCAAACAAAATCTATTATTGAATTAGATTCTTTGCAATTGTTGTTCTTAGGAACTTATTTCCCTTTTCCCCTCAGGGTTTGTTTGGAGCCAAGGTATTCTGCCTGCCAGTGCCATTCCAGCACTCAAATTAACAAGAAGTGATGTCTCTTCCAGTAAAAACCAATATCTATTAAAATATTGATGAAGGTGAATAAGCTAAGGAGTTTGCGGTGTCTGGTTTCTAGCTGGCAGTCGGGGGATAACTTTGAATGGAGGGGAGAGCTGCACAGCCTCACCCCACTGCCACAGCCAGGACAAGCCTCCTGTTCCCGGAGGATGACCTGATGTCCCAGGAGCAAGCAGCAGGAGAAGCCTGACTCCAGGTACTGCTGTAGCTCATGGTGTGTCTGGAGCACCCGGCACTCTTCCCTCCCTGCTTTTCTTCCACTGCCAGATCAGCAGTATCTGTTTTCTCTCTGGTGTAAGTTTAGAGGCCCTGCTTGCTGGGGTTTGCTGTCCATTCATTTAAAGGGTTTCATCTTTTATTTATTCCCCCCGTCTTTCACTCTAATTAAGCTCCTATCAAGCTCGTTTCATTGTAGCTGAACATCTTGGCAACCGTGGGACTTTCTGCTATGATGGAGAAGGGACTTCATCCAACAGGTCAGCTTTTATAGCTTAATCTACGCTTCTTTCCTGCTCTAGCATCTTAGCGTTATTTTAAGGGTCTCCTGAAATCATCTGTCACCATTTCTCAGAGTATTTCTTGCTCGCTGGTATTGCTGCCCCATCATTACCATTATCTTGACTGGCAAAAACGAGCTGATTGCTGACGCTGCAGTGAGGCCCTCTTGAAATGCAGGCTGCGCTTTCATTAGCTTAGTGGCATGCACTTAATCTGCAGTACCACCCTGAATTTATCTAACCATGTCATCTTCATCTGTAAGGATTCCCTGACCGTTATATTAATACCGGTGGCATCCTCCTCCTCTCTGCCCTGGTTGCTGACTTTCTTATGGCGCAACATTTCAGGCCCTCCATCAGACTGGAGCTTGCCCTTTGCATCCCCGCTGTCACAAGCGAACTTGGTACTGCAGACACAGTGTTGCTGAACAGACCCACCATGAGGGCTGGAGGAGTCCTGGCATCGACCCAGGATCGGAAAAAAACATCCGTATTACACAGCATCGTCTCCTGAACTTTCCTGCACTGATGGGAGGCACATAAGATGACCAAAAGCTGGTGCAGTCCAGCAATGCAGCCAGGGTGATCCCACTGTTAGCGTTAACACCACTGACCTGCTTTACCCTGAGTGTTTTTTCAATAGCCAGCAAGCACGTCAGATGCGAAGCCTTCAGCTCCGCCATCCAGACACACGCTAAATGACACAATCCGGGCTGGAAGGAGCCATGTGTTTTCTTCTGCATGCAGCTACTGCTGTGCTTCCAAACACGTCTCTCCTCTTTCCTTTTTTTGTACGGTAACTTTGCACACACAAATGTCAAACAGCAGCTGTTTGGCCAGCATTTTGAAAAGCAACTAGTGATTTTAGCTGCCTTAATTTTGAAGCTAGGGTTTCCACTCCACACAGGAAAAAGGCTTCCTTTTCTTCTCCAGTAGCTGTAGATATTTTTACCTATTTCCTTTGTAAATGTGAACCATGGAAACAGTCAGACCTTATCAGGCACGAGCGTCTTTGAGGTTTCCCCTTGTAGAAAGAAAATGTCACGGTGCCTGTCAGAGCCAAGTTACTCAAGGTTTTTCCTACTTCAATTAAGCATGAGCAAACCTATAATGTGTCAGAGCTCATGCTAGGTAAACAGCGTGCTGGATAATTTTGGAGGTGACTTCAATGCTGGGTTTGAAAACTTGAGCAGGAAGCTGTGCTGAGAAGGGTTTCTTGAAAAACCTTTTGCTCCTGTCTGAGCCATCCCATCCCCAGAGCCTTTTCTGGCGGTTTGGCCCCTCTTGTGTCTGGCTGGAGCCTGAATTGAAAAGCCCATGTGCAGTGTTTGGGAAAAAGGACTCAAGCCACAAGTCAGATCAAGGCTTTGAATCCTCCAAAGTGTCCAAAGGAAGCCTGAAAAATGCAGCTGAAGGAATTCATTTTTAGGGCACAGATTTCATCTGCTGTAGCTGAAAGGTCACTTGTTAATAGTTTGGGGTTTTTGCTGTGGGCCCAGAAGAGACCTCTAAGCTTGCGGTGCATGGCTGTTGCTTTTCCAGTAAGTAGTTAAGAGCAGAAGGGAATAAAATCCAACAGGTGTCCCCTTGGGATCGAGCTAGGAGCACTCAGCAAATGAGGTGCTGTTCACTGGGGGAAAAGCTACAGGATACTGATTTTTTTTCTGTCCTTATTTGATGACACAAGAGTAAAAAATAGTTTCTTCACTTGTGCTGGAAAGCATTAAAACAGAAGTCCTAACTGCAGAGATGGAATCAGTGCACCAAGTTAGCTGCGGACAGCCACGCTGGTGTGCTCCCACAAAGAAGGTGTGGAAAAGGGGACAAGCCTATGTACTTCCCAAGGTCAGGATAAAGCCAAGTATCCCACCTCAGAGCATCTTCAAAGGGTTTTGTTGATACCCCAAAGGACAAAGGAGAGCCTGGCAATATCTTTCACCTTTTGCCCAGAATCAGCACCAGGACAAAGTGCCCCAGAGATCAGCTCTGTATTCATCAGCCTCTCAGCCTCTCATGGATGGAGGCAGGGCAGCAACTGTGCAGCGTGCAGGTTTGGCTGTAAATCCCATTCATCACACACCAAGTCTTCTTCTGCCTAATCCTCTCTTCTTCCACGCGTGACTAAATGATTTCATTGCAGCAAGACAGTTGTCCCTGATAACATGATAGGACGCAATCGCCTGACTGGCTTATGTCAAACCTCAGAAAAATGAATTTTAAAGAAATGTCGCTATTAATTTGTCTACTTCCCATAAAATTCATCTTGCTAATCTTTGCTTCTCAAACACCTTTTTTTGGTGGGGTTGACTTCAGCCCAGACCTAGGCTGCTCAGAGGGTGCGTTGCCTTGCCTCTGCCACTTCTCTACAGGGACTAGCCCAGGTCAGCAGTCGAGGGAGGGAAGAAGTGGGGAGATCTGATAACAGACTGCACGTTTGTAAAAATCACACTCACCACACATGGGCTGGGTGGGAGAAGAAGGAGTAGGCTTAAACAATAGCAAAGCAGATGCAGTTTGAACATGACAGAGGAGGGGAAGAAAACATGGTCATGATAGGTATAGGGTAAATGCTAGAGCAGATCGTGGGAGAGATCACAGAGGCTGCATCTGAAAAGTTTTTGTGTGGAGCCCGTTAAAATTCTCTTTCTGGAGAGGATTTTGGTGTAGATGACCATGCCCTTGTGTTAGAGAGGTGAACTGCCGGACCTCTGCAGTTCACTTCAGCCTTATTTTTTATGATTTTTGTGGTATTGCTGCTGGAGATCAGGAAGAATAAAAGGGAAAGTCTGTCTTCTCTTATAAAACTAGAAGTAAATGCATAACACAGCTTAATTGAAATTACTGACTTCCCCAGATAAGCTGGATGTAACTAGATAACAGTGATCTGGTTAATATAGAAAAATGACTTGTGATATCCAGTGCTCACAGATTAGAGCACTGAGGATGGAGTGGCGAGACACCGATAGCGAATCTCCATGGGGAAAGACGACGATGTAGATTTGCTGCTGCCACAATAAGGATAGCTTGAGCAAAAATGAAATCCAGTAGTTCAACCCTAGAGCAGAAAAAGGAGGTGTCGTGGTTTAACCTCAGTCGGCAACTAAGCACCACGCAGCCGCTCGCTCACTCCCCCCCACCCGGTGGGATGGGGGAGAGAATTGGAAGAGCACAAGTGAGAAAAACTCGTGGGTTGAGGTAAAAACAGTTTAATAATTGAAATAAAATGATAACAATAATATGATAATAATAATAATACACAAAGCAAGTGATGCACAGTACAATTGCTCACCACCCGCCGACC
>NW_008824411.1:6742333-6750507 GCF_000699105.1 Pygoscelis adeliae | reverse complement strand
CAACATCTAAAACATCGGTGCGTTATCAACTTTGTTCTCATCCTAAATCCAAAACACAGCATTGTACCAGCTACTAGGAAGGAAATTAACTCTATCCCTGCCGAAACCAGGACAGGAGGGAATGAGGAACTGGTTTTAACAGCACCACCCCTGGGGTTTTGGTTCTTTGTTGAGTTTCCTGAGCAGTTGCCTGCTGTTCTGGACCTTAGTTGAAGGTGTAGGCGGAGTATGATCTCTAAAGTTGTGGAAGAAATGAAGTAATTTAGGAATATAATTGAAAACACAACAAGTCCATTGAGCTGAGCTGAGTGCTTTGTCCTTGAGTTCAGCTGGAAACGTGTAACATTTGAGGGACACACTAGCAGAAAAGAGGACTATTTAAGGAGCATCTGGAGAGATGGGCTTCAGATGCCCTTTTCCCTATTTACGCTTATTAGAGATGAAATTGAAGTGCAGCATGATTAAAGTATGCATATAAAGAAGAGCTTCCACAAACAAGAAAACATAAGCAATGTGGGAAGGAACAGAACTGCAAAGAGAACGAGAGGAGCGAAACCAAACACGATGCCAAACTGCAAAAGACATTTCAACAGCACCTAATTAAAACTATTCACATTTGCAACAGACAGAAGGTAAAGACATTCACTAGGAAACAGAAGAAAGGAGGAAAAGCATTAAAAGGAGTGATTTAGTCAATCACAGGAGATTCTGGAAAAATAGCAAGCTTGAGCAAAGGCCAGTTGCAGAACACGAAATGCATTTAGAGTTGGGGGGTTATTTCCATTTGTCTTGCAGCAGAACTGACTCCAGCTGGTAATAATGAAAAATCTAATGTGCAGCAGCCCCTGCCCACAGTGCCTGCAGCCTATGGGGAGCTGGCAGTACCGACGTTTTGTGTTTAATCTCCATGCAGTGACTTGAATAAGATCACATAGCAACCAGTCCAGGACTGAGAAATCAACTCAGTTCTCCCAGGTTCCACTCCAATAACTTAATCACAAGATTATCTCCCAGCTTCTTTTGTTAATTAATGAACCTTCATCTTTTGGCTTCAGAAACCATAGACACAGCAGTAACAGTGAGGCTGAAAATCCAGCATGATACCTTTGTTAGCGGGATGAACTAATAACACTTTCTCTCCTGCGACACCTTTCAAAACCTGACATGTTCACCACCGGGTTCATCTGGTTTCAGATGTGTAGCAGAGCAGCACCAGCTTGAAAGTGGAATAATCATGACAAATGAGTCCTTAGCCGTCTTTCAAAGAGACCGAATCAAATCTTCACTTGTGTGACAAAACCACAGAAGATGAAAAAACAAGAAGAAGAAACTACACTGTACTTTGCTTGTCTCTGTCTAAGCAAAATCATTTTAATAATTGGTGAACATGGAATGAAAAGTGGTGAATAACATTTGAAAGGGAAAAGACTGTCGTGTAGTATGTCTGAGAATGAAAAGGGGAAGTTTTTTTTTCCTTCTTGCAGAAGAGCCGTCTAGGTGAAAACTGAGCTTTCTTGCTAGAGAGAGGCTGATTTATGTGTACACAAGAAATCTCACTGTTCAGAGATAAGACACCTAAGTGCTTCATTAATGATGAATGATGAAGCAGCAGTCAGAGCTGTAGGAAGGAGCTCTTCATTAAGTAAATCAGGAGCTGTCAGAGGCCTTTGGTAACCCACCAGTCTAGATGCTGCCTGAGATCCAGCCATCCTCTCCTTATCCACCCATGATGCTACGCGGAGATGCCATAAATCACTTGTACAGTCCATGAAGAATTACCATCAGACCAAAGGTGCGTGTTAAACCATCCCATGCTGGGGGGGCAGGGGGATGTTTGCTTTTCCCTTCTGCCTGGACAGGTCTCAAATAATTAGCCCTGTGTCGGTGGATGGCAGCCAGCAGGTATGTCTTATCCCTCCTAACCCCCAGAGCAGGAGGGTGCCCAAGGGGCTGGAAGTCCTGCTCAGGCCAATCCAGGTTACTCTCTCGCCTTTGGCGTGTTTGTGGTTTGGCCGTGAGGACCAAGGCCAGCCAGCACTATTGTTCCCAGCCCTGACACTGAGACATGAGCAGTGTCACAGAGAGACAAGTGGCCCAGGCATGTGGCTGTAGTCATTGTCCACCCAATAATGTCATTTTTGCAGGGGCAATAGGAGGAGGAAGAGCAGAATCCCCCCCAGACTGCTGCCTTCTCGGGGAAGTGACTGATGAGCCTGGCAGCCTCTGAACAGCTATTTCTGATGCAGAGAATTCACTTGTCAACTTGGAGGAGCCCCGAGAGGAAATTTCCAAAGCAGATCTGTCGGAGATAATGACACCGCACAAGGAAGCCCTCCTTGGGAGGAATGTCTTCAGAAGATGTGGTGTGTTTGAAAATACGATGCTTCTGTGTGTTCCTGTTGATGAGTTAAAATTCAGGCAACCGTGGCTGAATTTTTAATCTGTGAGCTGTAACAGATGAAGCACAAGGAAGCAGTGATTCATTTTTTCACCTTCCCTGATGCTTTCTTGGTCAGTCAGATATTTTTTACCAGAGCAGAAACCTCTTTTGAGGGCCAAGACAACTCGCCGTGTTCTGCCTTGTCCAGATTACAAACCAGGGAATTTTTGTGCATCTGGATGTTTGTGTAATTGCCTAATGCTGTGAAACCCCATCTCAGCTGAAACCTCTTAGCTCCACTGTTAGATAAAAAGCAATTAACAGTAACTATAACCAGAAACACTTTTAGTGTGAGGACAGGCAGCAAATGGCAAATAGATACATCAACAAATCTGTTTTTGCCTTGTACTTTGCTGTCTGCAGTCAATGGGTCATTAATTTTTATATGGGTACCATGTACTTATAAGCGGTTTGGGAATCTGAAGTTATTACCTATGACAGTGGCTTTCATTATGTTGGCTGCTCTGCATTGCCCGTGATCCTTCGGTTTAAGAGCCACCCAAAAGGGTACAGCAGCCAGAATCGCACCCCAGGGCAGTCCTGGGTACCTAAAGGAACCCAGGCTCTGCCCTAATTACTCCTCACACTCGCTGAATCTCTCAAACATGTTTCCTCAAAACAGGGCTGGGTTTGTAAAGCCATTTCCCCTCTGAAAGCTCATCAGCATGCACACTTCATAGGTGTTGTTCAGCTAGCTCTTCTAAGTAGCAGTATTTTATCCTGTCAAATATGAAATTGGCTCAGGTCAGAAATTTTGTGCTGAGCTAGCCAATCTTTGTTGTTTTCCCTGATTAAATCTAGGACAGATAACCAATAGATTCTTCAGCTGAACAAGAATAACTATCTTAACCTCTTTTTCCAGGTGTTTTCTGATCATTTTACATTTTCTGATTCATTAGCTCGAGTTTCAGTTCTCTGGGAAAAAAAAAAGTAGGACAACATATTTTATTTGGCAAGTTGATCGTTTTGTATAAAATAAGGTTTACTTTCCCTGTGAAGTTGCAGAGGCACTTGTAGAGTATGTATGTGTAAAATGATGTGAATAATGTTAGCTGGATTCATGCAAGTGGTGGGTTTTAATCTGAATAACTGCAGAGTTTCAAAAAAAGCAAATACAGAGATGTCAAGAACACGATTGCCCGTTACCACACGCTGCACTGGTGCAGTGCTTCGGTTATCAGTTATTTTTAATCTCTCTCTCCTGGTTTGTTTGGCGTTAGCCTGTGTCTCCAGATAATCTATCAGCTATTACCTGTTTAGTTTTATTACATTCTGTTCCCTTCTGCACTCATTCAGGACTTCATTTGCTCCCATCTTGCAGACAGTTTTAAATGTTAAGCTTGTTTTCCTACCAGATGGAGAATAGACGCCTCTATTTCAGGTAAGCGTTTTGTGATATCTCCCCGGTGTGAGAAGATGATACTGTGCTTGTTACACTTCAGGTCAGGAAGGCTGCTAAATGCAAATCAAACCAGACCTTTTGTGCCTCATAGGTTAGAGGGGTTTTGCTGGGATATTTGTGTGTTTGATATAAGTTGGGCGTCCTTCTCGCACAGTCAGTAGCTGTGGGCAGTGCAAAGGGATTTTGCTGGAGCAGTTCAGCCTGGAAAGCTACGATGCTGGCACGAACCTTGCCAGTACTGCCATGGCCACCTCGTACGCGTGGGACGGTACAGGTTCATCTCCCTGCCAGAGAAAGGCTCTTATGGAGTGTTTGCAGGGCTGAAGGCAAAGCTTCTCTGCTGCCCTGAGTGTGCCTAGTCCCACACGACCATTTTCACTCCAAGTTTCTCTTTCACGGGAGATGACAGACTGCAGTGGCTAAAAAATGGCCAGCCTGGGCTCAATAGCTGCCTGTTGGGCAAGGGATGTTTATGTCCTGACTCTTCCTGAGGATTATAACAAAGAAAACTAAAAAGGAGCCAAATGAAAAGGCATTAATACAAACGTGCAAAGATGTGCACTTTGGTCATCCCAGCAGTGACCAAAACATTCAGGGCAGAGGGATTCTCTCCGTTGAATGATGTGACCCTTGTGAACACTGTCCCCAGCACAGTCCTGCAAGTGGGTGCGCAGATCCCAGCAGCGATGTGAGAGGGATCCGTTCTGGTGGCAAGTGACTGTCTCCACTGATCAAGCTGTGGTCCAATAATTCATCTAATAAGAGTTTGCACACATAGGAGAGAGGGGAAACTAGGTGTTTCTATAGTTTTTCATTTTTCCCCCCTTGCTCCTCTTATAAAGGGTAAGTCTGCTGTACAAGTTTCCCGACAGCTGAATGCAAGCAGACTGCCTGTCTTATCTCCATTTGCCCCCTTCTGTGCAAACGCTTCAGTCACTTCCCTGCAAATTTAATGTTTTTTCAACTCCTGACACATTCCTCTTCCCCACTCTGCAATTATGAACAGATGTGCTGATGTTTTAAGTAAAACGTTTTGTTTTAAAATGTGCAACATCCAAATTTACCAAAAAAAAAAAAAGGAAAAAAAAGAGATGGCTCCCTCCCCAAATTCTCTCTGATGCTAATTATAGAAATCTCAGCTCTCCAGCAGAAGCGTCAGTCAACAGAGGTTTTGGCTCTTTTTAGAGGCTGAAGCTTTGGAAAAATATACCGAGGATGGTGCATACAACTGGGAGATGTGGCAGGTACATGCTGGAGGTGAATGCTGAGAGTTTGGAAACGCAAACAGATTTCGGGGTCTGCCAGTCGCCTTCCTCCCCCAGCACCTAGAATATTGCATTGTTGGTTGGTCTTCACTTTTAAATCACCTAACGGTATGCTGTCAAGACACATGTGTTGTTTTCATAGAGTTGGCACCAGAAGTTATTTTCTTTTTCCAGCTCAATTTAGAGAAGGGTAACAAATATTCTGGGTTTGCTCTGAAATCGTTACGGGAGGAGATCCTGGATTATACATCACGATTGCTCCTGCAATGAAAGTGCATCTATTCCCTCAGAGTTTCAGCCTGATGATGTTTCTGGCTGTTAGGATGAAACCCCAGACCCTGTCCCCATCACAAGAAAGGATTAGAATATGCTTGCAAATTCATTCCAGCACTGATTTTTATTAGGGAATCTTATTTACGTACGGCATTCTCTTCTTGCACAAGAAAGCTGGAGGTGGGTTTTTTTTCTTCTAATGCATTTTAGAGGCGATCTGACATTTTCTAATGGCTCTCAGGTAGGTATAATTCAGCCTGTTCCATGTCTGCGTTTTCCAAAATAACATTGGAAAATTATTTGGGTTCCTGCTTTTTTTGGACAATCATTACTCTCACTTTTTCCAGGTTGACCTATAAATGTCCATATGCTGCAGGATATCTGCAGTAGGTGTAGGTTCCTTTGGAGACAGTCTTGTGTGGGAGACAATATGACAGCTCATCTGCATAGCACAGCCATCATACCCCTGACTTGATGTAGCAAAGAGTCCTGGATCTGGAGGCTCCTCCCATATAGCCTGTATATTTAGGGGATTGCTCATATACACACACACACGCTGTGCACTCACGCTCTCTCGTGCAGTCATTTTTCCGTTATCTGTGGGCAGCTCAGCTGGTTTGGGAATAAATCACAGCGTGCAACAGGCGCGGCAGACCCCAGCTTGGGGGCATGGCCTCTGCTGTAGCCAGACATCCACGCTGTATCCTGACATCCTGCGTTGTTAAAAAATGTGTGTTAATGTACAGCCGGAAGTTTTTATGTGAAAAACTTTGCATTGACTGTGTGTAACAGCAGTGATGAAGGCTGTACTGATAAACTGGTGGAACTGATATCCCCAGGAGAGTGCTCAGTCTTCCAAATGCCATGACTTTCGATTAGGAGCTATAAATTGTCCCTAGAATTGTTGAACCTATGTAAGACTCTCGGGGGGAAAAAAAATCTTGAGAAGCTGGGGTGCAGGTTGTCGGCATGAAACTGGGATGAGGTGCAGGAAAAGGAGCTGTGTCACACCACGCCTCAGCATCCCTAACCCTGTTACAGTTGCATGCCAATGATTTTCACCGGGCAGCTAAGGAATTTGTGGGCATTTGGGTGGCTTTGTACCAACGTAAGGCCAAGTCAGGTGTTTATTTTAAAGACCTCCAGCAGACAAATATCCTTCCCATCTGACAGGCGTGTTTTGGAGAAGGATTGAGCAGGTAGGCTTGAACACATAACGGAGACAGGGCACTTTTATTCGTTTTGGGGCCCTTTATGCTCTGACAAGGTGTTTTCCATGGCTAAAGACCCTATAGAACAGTGTGCTCCTCCTGTGAGTGCAGTAGTGCCGTCTCCTGTTGTGTTTTTTGGTGTCTAGAGAGACCCCTGTGAGCAGAGGCTGCTGTCTGGCTTCCTCAGCCCCACGGAGGGATGTGGCCTGCGCTCACCGGATGTGCGAGGAGGGGGGACATCACGGCCATGAGGCGCTGTGACAGGCGACCGATCTCTGTCAGGCATAGTGGGGGAGTGGTAGGCAGGCTGGCATCGTTTGCTGTCAGGTTTTCTGGGCCTGTGTACAGGGTACCAATGGGGTGGTTGCCCTGGGTGTCAGTCAGACAGACTACAGCTGTGGAAAGGTGAGCTGGTCTACAGGTGTGTCAGCCACACTGAGGGGCTGTAGTGGGAGCTGGACTCTGGCTGTGACAGACCTACAGGGGGGTGATAAGGGCTGGTCTTCAAGTGACAGTCTCACTAGGGGTGGTTGTGTCAGCCTCATGGGAGTGTGATGCTTCAGGGGACAGGGGTGGTCTCAGCGTGTCAGTCACATTGGGGGTTGGTCCCTGGCTGCGTCAGTCGCACTGGTGTGTGTGACAGCGCAGCAGCCTCAGAGTCTCAGTCACACTGGGAGAGTGACGAGGCTGGTCCCTGCCTGTGTCAGCCGCGCTGGAGGTGTGACAGGGGTGGCTCCTGCCCGTGTCAGTCACACTGGGGGTGTGATGGGGGCGGTTCCTGCCTGTGCCAGTCACACTGGGGGTGTGATGGGGCGGTCCCTGCCTGTGTCAGTCACATTTGGGGTGTGTACAGGGGCGGTCCGCAGCTGTGTCAGTCACAGTGGGGGTGTGACGGCAGCTGGTCTCCAGATGTCAGTCACACTGGGGCTGTGATGGGGGCTGCTGTCTGACTGTATCAGTCAAACTGGGAGAATAACAGGGACTGGTGTCTGGGTGCCAGTCACACTGGGGGAGTGACAGGGGCTGGTCCGCCACTGTGTCATTCCCACTGGGGCAGTGAGGGGGGCCCGCCTCTGGCGGGGTCAGTCACATTGGAGGGGGGGGCTGCCCCGCCCCTGTGTCATCCCCACGGGGGCAGTGAGGGGGGCCAGCCTCTGGCGATGTCAGTCACATTGGAGGTGTGACAGGGGCGGCCTCTGGCGGCGTCAGTCACATGGGAGGCGTGGCAGGGGAGGTCCCTGGCGGTGTCAGTCACACTGGGGTTGTGACAAGGAGCATGTCATTCACACAAAGGGTTGTGCGAGCAGCTGGCCACCAGCTGTGTCAGTCACACTGGAGCTGTGACGAGGCTGGTCTCTGGGTGTCGGGCACACTGGAGGTGTGACACGGGCCAGCCTCCAGCTGTGAAGGTCCCGCCGGGGGTGTGACAGGGGCCGATCTCTGAGTGTCAGTCCCGTGAGGGTGTGGCGGGGGCTGATCTCTGGCGGTGTCGGTCGCTGGAGGTGTGACGAGGGCCGGTCTCCCGGTGTGTCGTTCACTGGAGGGTTTGAGGGGGGCGCAGCCCGACCGCAGTGGGTTGCGTC
>NW_008824411.1:6736891-6741904 GCF_000699105.1 Pygoscelis adeliae | reverse complement strand
GGCCGCGGGCAGTGTGAGCTTCCCGCCCGCCCATCGCCCTTTTGCCCTGGGAGGAGCGAAGGCCGAGGGGGGCAGGCCCTGGGGGAGAGGGCTGGGAAACTCCCCTCGCGGGGTTTTGCGGTGGCTCGAGTGAAGTGCCGTGTTGCAGTCAGAGCTGCTCATTCGGTTTCCTTTTTAATCAAAAAAGGAACTCGGAGAGAGTGTGTGTTTTCCTGGGGCACCGCTAAAAACGTCCCACTTACGCCTAATCCGTAACTCCAGTAAAAATCCTTTATGCTGAATGGTCATTTGAATAGATCATCGAAAGCTCTTCTGAGTCAACCTATTAATCCAAGAGTTACAATAAAAACAAGTAAGTACAGATCAAGGGTATTGAGATAACTTTTCAGCAGGTACAGATTTCTCCTTTAACTCTTTAACAAGCTTGTGTACACATTTTGTGGGTTTTCAAAATAAAGCACGTATAAGGTACATATGCAGATAACGGATACATCTCTTCTAAAACCACAGCCCGTCATTGCAGGAAGCCATAGGGCGTGGATGTTTGTTCTTGCATATGACCTTCTGTCCTGCACCAGAAAGGTCAGGTTATTGCTTTGCAGACTCCTTTGCAGTCTTCCATGTCCAGCACTTGAATTGAGCTGTCAGAGTTGAGCTGGGGATGTTAGCAAAATCACACACGAGTTTTGCATAGAGATTTGTTGGCAGTCTAGATCGATATGTGCAAAGGAAAATGCAAGTTTGAGAAACAAGAGCATGCCAGAACGTTACTACTTGACTAATGTGCTTTTTGCAGTCCTTGCCTACTTTCCTCCTATTAATTGTTCCATGTTCTTTACAGCTTGACTCTAGATTTTGTAACCGTATCTGACTTTGGCTGTAGTTAGGACTTGTTTTCTCAACAGGTTCATTTCTTCCAAACACCTTTTTTATGAGATGCCAGTTGACTGGGACCCAAAGACCTAGAAGATCCTGGCAAGCTTCATGGAAAAAAGCATGTTACGATAACAGGCTGGAGCTGGCTAGAGACAGTGAAACGATTCTGTGCTCCAGGTGATTTGAGAGAGGACACCATCAGAGATCCTGAACCTTCTTTTAATCGTACTCTCAGCAGGGTACTGCTGGACTGTTGGCTGCTTGCTCTCCCTCTCTGTGGCTGTAGCACGTAGCATGTGGTGTAATCAGCTGTGGTAGGAGAGCACTTGCTGTTGGGTGCTGTGATGGTGTTCTTGCAAAATTGAGTATCTCTAACAGTAAACAGCTATTGCTAGTCTTTCATCAAGAGTTCAGTGTGCTGAAGGGAGCCCATCTTTCCCCTGGGGAGTTAAAAGTTCGAGCTTCAGCCAAATATCAGTTAAGTCTCTCTGAATTCAGCTCCTACTTAGAAGAAAACTTGGGGTTTTTTTTGTTTTGTTTTATGTAGAAGAGTCTGAAGCTCTCAGATGTTTAAGGTGTTTTTATGGCAGTCCTAAAAAAAAGTAGCCAGATGTCGGGAGAGAAACCTATATGGGCAATAAAAATTCAAATTTGATTGCATGTGATTTTAAAGCCTTCATAAAATATATTAAGCTTCCATTGTGACAGCAAGCAAGTTTGCACTAAGTGAATTTAACGGAAAGATGGGAGTGCAGAGTCTGATCCTTTAAAAAAAAAAAAAAAATTCCAAAGCAGATCTAACTGACAAATAGTAGGTTGCAGATACTCATCTGTCCTGACAGTCTCTTCACTTTTAAAACATATAAAAGTGAGGTAGCATAAAGAAAAAGGATTTGGGATCCATATATGTCTGTTGGGAGTATAAATGTAGGAAAGGTACAAAGCACCAATAACATAATTTTAATAGGAATTGTATATTGTAAAGAGATAGGTGTTTCACTTATTTTTTTTGCCTCCTTCCCCTTGAGGATTACAGCTTATTTTTTGCATGTGCTGGGATAACTCATCAAGGCTGATGGGAAAGGCTTAGAGTGCAGAATTTAATGAAATCATGTGCTCATAAATACAACATATGAAATAGAAGGCAGAGTACATTTTAAATACCTCAGTATTAGGAGGAAAAATTAAAATATGTGGAACTTGATAGAGCTAAGTATATTAGTCTGAAGACCAACCTGCATGAGATAAGATCTCCAAATTTCTTTTTTTATTTTAGGTTAAAAGGGCAACCTTAGTAGAGTGGCCTGCTCTTCATTATTGAAAGCAAGAGGCTAGTTTTGGGACCATACTCATGAATTTTATGAGTGTGTTAACACTTTTGTCAGTCTGAGTGTTGGGGTGTGTACATGCTGGTTTTATTACCTTGCCATAGAAGCCCTTTTCTCTCTCATCTCAGACCAACAAATGAAGACGTGATGCACTGAATAGAGTTGCCCTGGGTCCTTGATCTAACCCATGAGACACCATTTGGAGTGTTCTGCATTATGTATTACTACTAAAGTATTTTCAGTTAAACTGACATCTTAAATGCTAATTTTGCCTGGCAGATAATGAAATTCTTGTTTCTTTTCTAAGGAAGCTGACATGAAAGAAGCCAACCATGAGAGGTCACAGGAATTTGTACTGCCTGTCTCCACAATTACTAACAAGTAAGCACTATATGGTACCATAGGATGGAGGCGGACTTGGTTTCTGTTACTGACAGTTGTCACGCAGGCGAGGAACACTCAGGTGATTCGAGACAACCTCAGAAAGGGTGGGCTGCAAAGCCAGCCCGCAGCCGGAGGTGGAGGAAGATTACTCACCGCTTTCTAGTCCTGGGTGCATCCTGGTAGACCTTCAGTCCGACAAGGAATCCATATAGAACTGCAGTGCCAAGAAGAGGAGACCTTGGAAACTTACTGCTGGAAGCGTAATTCAACCAACCCACCAACTTCAACCTGCAGCGTGAAGATGAATGTTTAGAATGCTGTTCCTCAGAACACTCTGAGGAACCTCAAGAAGGGATAAGTGAGGATGATGAAAGCATCATCCTTATTGATGCTTTGGAGGAGGAAGAGGAGGAGGAGGACCTGCAGCCCATCTCTGGAGATGCTTTGATCATTTCCTCCATGATCCCTATGAGGAAGACCATTGTTTGCTGGCATTGGGCCGTTCCTTGGCAGCTGCAAGAGGAAATGCTGCCATTGTATCAGGTTGAAGTCAAAAGAGATGTGCAGTTGTTGGATATGATCAGGACTAGCTGGACTCATCGGGGCATCTACACTTGTAAGACTGACATGTTAAATTAGAGCTTTTGTGTGCCTGTGGTCTCCAAGTTACGGTGTTGCTGTCTAGATTATCAGCACCCTCTGGGGTTGGTTTTGCAGAAGTGCCACTGTTAGGCTACACAGCCCACTTGGCCAGAACGACTCATCCATCTCTTCTCTCCATACATCCTCTCATGTTGTAGTGCATTAGCTGTCATAAGCCGTGATTTGGATTTTTTAAAAATGGCCATTTATCCTCTGCACCCCACACAGGCATGCTTGGCTGTGGCGATATTGGTGCTGTATGTGCTTATATATTACTCGAGTTTTCCTTACGAGAACTGATGAACAAGGGGAGGGTTGTGTGCTTGTCTTGCACAAGGGAGGTGGAAGGGGTATGTGATTCCGTGCGTCTTGGGTCTAGGTGGAAGAAAGCCTTTACCCTGCCCAGCTACTGCATTCCAGTAAGAAACGTCTAAGAATTTTAAATTCAGAAAAACGGTAATAAAAATAATGAAAATCTTCTGAGGGTTTTTTCCTAGTTTGTGAGAGTTGGAATGATGGTTCTGTCTCTGCAGGGTTCGCCATACTAAGCAGCATGTGGGTTTCTCACGGATCCAAGGACTGTCATTAAAGGAATGCTGCTAACTTATTTTTTAACTGCCTGATCTGAAGAAACTGAACTGCCACTTACTGTGCTCCCAAAAGTAGCTCGCTTTTCCGTGTGAAAGGAGTAGGTACGTTTCTTTTCCTCACCCTCAACTCCCAGCAGAGTAGTTTCTGGTTTCGTGTTTATTTTTAGAGAGATTTGTGAGATCACAAAAAAGCAGAGTATTTTTAGAAAGATCTGTGAGATCACAAAAAAGCAGAACATTGAGCATTTTTATATACCATATTTGCATATTTTGCTAGTAATGTACACTCTTGTTCATTTTTAATTTCAGTTCTGTATTTGCTGCTAATTGTAGAAGCCCATTTCCAAAAGTGAGAGTTTTGTTTGGCTGCCCAGTGTGCAGCATAACTGCAATGTTTAAAGCAGGAGCGATCTCTGCGAGGTTACACGGTGATGTTGGAGAGTAGTTTTGACTGCAGGAAGCGCAGAAGTGGTCAGTACGGTAACGGGGGGACAAATGCAGAGCGCTAAGGGGACAGGGTCAGGGACCACTGGTTGAACAGAAGCTGTTGGGGGCTTCCCAACAGTGCTCCTGGGGGATTGGACCTTGGATGACTCCCGTTGAACGGTTACGTTATTGATGGGAACGTAAAAGTGGACATGTGCTGACGGGGAATATGAACAGGAGGGAGGGCTGCAGAGCCATGGAAGAACGAGAAGTCTTCCAGAAGTGGCAGTAGAGAAACGGTGAAAATTTCTGCTCCAAATTGGTGGGTTATCAGCTATAAGGGATGGAGGAAAGGAGCCTGAGAATGCCTACAGGCTGTGATCCTACTGTGGCTTTGAAAAAGGCAAATGGGATCCTAGGATGTGTCAGGCAAAGGACTTCCACTAGGAATAAGGAAACGGTGCCGCTGTGAAAGGTCCTGGTGAGACTTCGCTGAAGATACCGAGTGCAGTTCTGGGCGCTCAGGGTGAAGAAATGCTCATTCAAGTTGGAAGCGAGGCACAGAAGTCGGGGACGTGGACGGAGCCTTCCTCACAAGAGCAGAGCCTATTTCTTCCGACAAAGCAAAGCTTGAAAGTGTAGCCAATCGCCGCCAAACTTCTGCGGGAAGACACACGGTTATTGCCATTGCGGGGGGGTGGAAACACCCCGTGAATTGCTGCAGGCTGGAATTTGGGAGAAGGCTCCAGTCCCCCGGAGCACCGGGG
>NW_008824411.1:6714962-6736466 GCF_000699105.1 Pygoscelis adeliae | reverse complement strand
TCTGCGCGCGCAGCGGGACGGTCCCCTGCGCCAGCGGGAAAAGTTTGGGGTTTCGTTCTGCCTGGAACAAAAAATCGTTCGTTTGTTTATTTTATTTTTATTTATTATTTTTAAGCCTACATCGTGATTTAAATATCCCCCCCCCCCGTGGAAACCGGACGGGCCTTTGTCAGGGAGTTTTCCTAAGCCAAGCGGTGCCAGGCTCCCTTGAAAAGTTTTTTTCTTCGACAAAGGAAATAGGAGATCAGTTACGCGGCTCGGGAGTCGGCGGTGTGCTGCTGGAGGTGCTCAGCCCCTTGCAGGAGGTGAGGAATAGTTCTGTTCTCATGCGCGCGTTATTAAATTAATGGGAACGGTCGAAGTTGGGGGGTGACTTGAGCCATTCTGTTCCAGGCAGTGACTAATGAAGAAGACTAATTCAGCTTGTTCTCTGTATCACAGCAGAAGAAAGCGCAGCTTGTGTCTCAAATGAAGCTGGCCTTTCTGAGATGTGAATAAGACCTTTCACTTAATGCACATTGCTGTAGTGCCCTTATAACTATTTAAACCTACTGAAGCTAAATAGGCAATCTTTATGTACACATGTAAATACAGAAATATGTCCATTTTTACATAGATATATGTGCTCATACTCAGAGGAGTCTCACCCAGACAAAAACAGTCAAAAGGAAGTGAAGAAACAGTGGGAGCAAAGACAATATGGAAAAAATGGGTGTAAAGGAGAAGGTGGGGGTCGGAGGAGCAGCCAAGGTGTCCATCAGGATGGGAAAAATGCACTTTCTGAGGTTAGACTAGCGGGTCTAAACCTGAATGCAGGTTTAAACCAGATGAGTGAAAGCTCCCTGTGGAGCTGCCGTCAACAGGCTGCCTGGACAAATCCAGAAAACCTCTTGCGAATCCACACTTTGATAACGGCATAAACGAAAGCATCTTCTTCACAAGAAAGTTTGTGACTCAGACAGGTATTTCTGACCAATTACCATTGCTCATATTTTCTGCTAGCAAGGCTGGTCTGCAAAGGGATTTTACCCAGAGAATTTGAAGCTGTTCATTACTAGCTGTGCTTTGAAGCCTGGGAGGATGATTAGTGAGCCTTCTGGACAGCTCTTTCATGCCTTTCCTTGCATATGTCTTCTTTGCATGGTGCTAGCTGGCAGTGGCACAGGGACCCCAAATATCCTCAAGACAGTAACAATAATGCTAGTCAGGATGGGAGGCTAAAGGTGTTCCCGAGCTCTCCAGACCCCCCTTCTATACATTGCTTCTGGTTTTGGCTGTTTGGCTGACACAGTTTCTGGGTCTCATTGCATTACCTAACTAGTTCCTGAAAAAAAACACCTTGTGACTGGTGCTCCTAGTTTGTATTCAGCAAGGTAAAAACAAGGATTAAGCATGAATCCTCAGAAAAAGATCTGTGGTGGGGGCAGCTATGGTGTAGGACTTGCCAAAAGTGTTTGCACCCTTGAGTTCTGAAGATTTCTCGTCTTTAGGTGAATTTAAAATGGAAATTATCAATTTCTATTTGTAGTGAAGGCTGGATTACGATAGAGGATTTGTTGTCATTAAACGTAGTCTGTCTGTATTTTGTATGCTGAATGTATATTTTCTACATGCATAATAGTAGATGATTCTGTTTCTTCTACTGCATAACTAATAATCTGTCCCATTCTTCTAATCAGAAAAAAATCTTCACTGTGATAACTTTATCTTATGTTAATCTCAGAAAAATCACTGATGAAATGCATGTTTTATTTTCTAGGGAGGACTGTAAAGAGAGCCAAGAATGAGATGGACTTACCATGAAAGACCGGAAGCTCTTGGTATATACATCATCAATGAGCTGCAGATGAACACAGCGTACGCCTCAGAGGATGAATGTCAGTGTGGACTGGGACTCTGAGAATAACATTTTTGACACGGATGAGAAGCACTCAAATTACTCCAGAAAGAACACTAAGCAGGTGGGCCACACATCTAGCCTCCAGAAGGAGGTAGACATGAGTTACTCGCAGACGTGCAGTCCTCGTTGCAACTCTGCTGGACCTTCAGGTAAGCAGGAGCTTCCTGCAGAGTTGCAGTGTGAAGACAAAGAAACCTGTGAGACCTACTACCAGAAACGAGGTGAGAGTACACCTGGGGTATTTGTCCCCTCCAGTACCAACTTTGACCTGCAGTGTGAAGATAAATATTTAGAGCACTGTTCCTCTGAGCGGTCCAAGAAACCACGGAGAAGGCTATGTGACGATAACGAAAATACCGTTCTTGCTGATGTGTTTGATGAGGACTTGGAGTCTGTCTCTGAGGAAGCTTTGCCGTATCGGTGCAAGAAGTGTGGTTCCTCTTTCCAGGGTATGAGCGAGCTGCAGGAACATAAGCGAACTCACCTTGTGGAAAACTCATACCGATGTCCCGTCTGTGCCAAAGAGTTCTTCCGTGCAGCAAATTTGCGAATGCACAAGCTCATTCATTCTAGTGACAGGCCACACAAATGTCCAGAGTGTGACAAGGGTTTCATTCGCACAGCTGATGTCTGGAGGCACCTGCGCAATGTGCACAAGATAGAGCGCTCCATGGTGATCTTGGGAAATGGCATGGCTAGGAACCCGTGGTCAATAGTGCACCGCAACCAACACACTGCTGAGTACGCTGATCAGCCTTGTGCAGAAAACCAAAAGTCTGAGGAAGACGACTATAAACCTTATGCCTGTCCAACATGCGGCAAAGGTTTCGATAAGCCTAACCTCCTTTCCAAACACAAGGTGATCCACCGACAAGACAAGCCCTATAAGTGTCAGGAATGTGGCATGGCGTTCGTCCAGCTGCTCAGGCTGAAAAGACACCAGCAGACTCACTCTGGGGAGCGCCCCTTCTATTGTGAGGAGTGCGGAGGGACGTTCACCCGGCTGGCATCGCTCCAGCGCCATCACCGCATCCATACTGGAGAGAAGCCCTACTCTTGCAATTACTGTGGCCATTCCTTCACCGAGTCAGGTACCCTACGGAGGCATGAGCGCACACACAAATTGGACAAATCTTAATTCTTAGTTCATTTGTGATTGTGGTCTCCTTGGTCGCTTCTTACCTGAATGAGGCCTGCTCAGTTGGGCTGGAGAAAGCACTCCACTGCATGCGCTCTGGCCAGTCCAGACCCACTTCCCAGCAGTGGCTGATAGGGAACGCTACATCACGGGGATCTCTGGAACTTGTACTGGTAGAGATTGCACTCACTGGCTTTAAACTGGCTTTGTATGAAAAAATAACCTAATTACCCCTGAGTAATGAAATGTGAGACTTGAGAAGACTGAAATGACTCACATGTGCTAGCACTGTCTCAATTCACTGAACTGACGATGCATCAGCTTGAGCTTTTTGCAAGGATGCACGGGCTATGAGACTTCTCTCTGCAGTCTTGGTCACTGGATAAATTGGCCCTGCCCTCTTGAGTGTGATGGCTCTTTGGCACTGGGTTTGGAGATCTGTTGTTGCAGGTCTTTGCTAAGTCAGAACAGTCCAGAGTTGCCCCTCTGTCCCTTCTCTCCTTGTATTCTGCTGAGTTTTTCTTTCCATTACTTCTTTTTATTTGGAGGGGAAGTATCATGTTGGTTATTTAAAAAAAAAAAAAAACAAAAACCCACAAAACAGTTCCTTAATAAACTCAACAGTTACCAGCTGTATTTCATAAATATTTCTATCTAAGGGAGTACCAATCCCTTACGCACTTCTGTGTGATTAGTTGAATGTCTGTTAATAATGGAAAAAGCTTTATTTTCGCTATGACAGTGCATGTTCTTGGGGTGAGGGATTTGAATACATTTGTGTCTCTGATGGAACTGTGCACTCTAAATCTGTCCAGCTGAGTTTTACAGTAGGAAATGTTTGAGAACACAAAATTCAAAGAGCAGAAGACTAAATTTAAGCCACCTTTGCTACTCGTTGCATAGGAATCTTCTTCATTTAAACGTTTTCACACATAAGGAAGCTTCTCATAACAAAACCGTGTTTTGTGTTCTGTGACGTGTCTGAGTACTACCCAAAGTGTCTGCTAGACTCTTCACTTTGATTTAGATTCAAATGGTTAGTGAAGAAAAATTTCCTTAGAAACTAGCCTTGCACACTCAGGCAGGTGCTGCCAAATACCCTAAGGCTGTAACTTCCAAAGAGGTATGTATTGCCTCAGTTATGACAATGGGGTTTTTAACTCTGAAACTTAATAATGACACTTAATCCACTGTTAACCACTGTGGTGGAAGCATTAGTTGCAGCCCTAATTTCCTTTCTGTGTCAGAAAGCTTTGCTTCCTTCCCCTGCCAGCTGCCATAATTTCACTAATTTTTTTCTAATGCGTTCTGCCTTTTCATCAGGAAGTTGTGCAACAGAGTGAAAGTAAAGCTTCGGGGTAATGTACCTTTGCATTTACTACCAGGCTATTTAATGTAAAGTACTGATTGTGCCATTTGTTTGCATATTTCATGGAGCAAAAAATGGTGATGGCTGCTCAGCACCTTCCACCCATGCAACAGCTGAGCAGGCGTTTTGCAGTTGTGGGTACTGTGTGTGATGTGAGGTCCTCAGCTCAGATCAAGCTGAACCACTGTCCTCAGCAATACTTTAGCTTGATTATGAATGGGAGACTAATTCTCCCGGCCTCACTAATGGGACATTTTAATTTCATTCCTCAAAGAAGTCTCCAGATTAGGGAACTGATCTGCATCCCATTTCTTAGGGATGTGTTATGTTGTCTCTGAAATTATGTACTTTTGTAACGCAGATGCCTCAGCCGGGATGATTGGACCCTGTGTACCGTATGCATTCGCTGCAGCTGTGAGACTTCTCCAGACTCCCCTCTGCAGGTAGTTCCAGTGTGGTTTTAGGTTTCCGAAGGGTTTTTGATGGGGCCTCTTAGCAAAGGGATGGTCTTATCTGAGGGCTGCTTAGTCTCTCTAAGAGGAAAGATATTTGCATGGAAAAAATCCTGGCTGAAAGGAGACTGGGTAAATGATCTGCAGAGAGAGTTCATCAGTGCTGTTCTGAGGGGACCATGCTGTTCAACACAATCTGAAATGACCTGGAGAGAGGGCGGATAGCAAGGTGAGGAAGCCATTCCAGAAGCTATTGTGCATTAAGTTTCCACCCTCATCTTCTAAACCCATTTTGAAGTTCTCGGCTACAGTCTTCCCTTTTCAGCATCCTGCTTCTCTCTTGGGTACGCGGTGCTCTTGCTGTAGAGGGTTTTAATATCCAATTAAACTGCACCACTATGCGCACCTTTATGTTGTGTGACTGTTCTGCTTAGACAGTTGCGGTAATTGGGAACATCTAGTTACTCTGCTTTTTGGTGTTAGCAGTTGGTGGAATTTGTACCTGTAAGAGCATAATGGTGAAAGTGTTCTGAACAAGGTCTGTTTAATGGGAAGAGTAAATGGTTGGTGAAATGAAAACTAGCAGGCTTAACTAAAAGGTTATTAAAAAGATACTTGCCTGGAAGGTTGACTTGCATATAAAGTGCTTGGATGTGTGAAAGGAGTAATTAAAATGTGTGATGGTTTCTGGGAAAGTGTGTTGAACCCTCTTCAAAGAAACTTCCACTAACTCCTGTGCAAGCTATAGGAAATCCCTTGGAGCTTAATTTAACCCAGAGATTGTCACTTCTGCACTTTACATTTTTCATATAAAGGTTTGGAAATCTCTCCCAGGCCCTGACACTCTCACAGTGTCACTCTGAGTTGCTGATAGCCTACAACAGACATAGCCAGTCATGCTATCTAGCTGAAACAGGAAGAGAGATAGTGAGCATATATACCTGCTCTACAGCATTGCTTCATTAGAGAGGTTTTGAAGTGTGTCGTTTCAGCAGAAGTCATTTTTCTTTGTTCAGAGTAGCCAGTATATCTGTAGCTCATTTTTGTCTGTAAAGGCCATGGAAGAAGCTGTTCCCTCTGATGCTGTGCTGTGCAGAGGACTCGCTCACAGGGTCTCATTGTCGGGGCATTTCAGGAAGCATTCGGACACAGGCACAGGGCTGGAGCTCTGAGCTAGGCAGGGGATCCTGATGGTGCAGGTACTTTTGATTGCTGGATGGTGTTTGTTTACAGTGGAACGTAGAAATACCCTTTGCTAATTTTCCTCTCCCCTCACTATATCGCTTCTACCCAACTCATTTCCATCACAGGAAAGTTGGCTCAAGACTAAGAAGTTAGAATAGCTCCAGCACTGCAGAGTCCTGGCCCTCACTGACCTGGAATTGCTGACCAGTCCTTGGCAGCTATGGTACTATTTTCTCACTTTGTTAACAAAGGTGTTGCATGGTAAATAGACCCGTGCTTGTGGAGTATAGATACAGCACCTTGCACAAAAGAAAAGCTACTACTGTACAGTCTTTCTGCTCCTCTGCATACCATCATCCTCCTCTTACACTATTTGCCTTCTCCCAGCGTGGAGGAGTCTGAAGCAGGAGTCTTTGATGTAAATAGGGAGCATTAAGCAATCCATCATTTGTCAGTTAATCTGAGCAAAGGGCACTGAAATCTCTGGAGTAGGCAGCTTTTATTTAAAGTGAGGCTTCATCGTGTGATGATCTGCCTCTGATCTTGTAAAGTTTCTGTTGGCATAAGGAGCCCCCACTACGGTTTTCCTACTTACAGACTGAAAACAAGCAGGGGCTGAGATCTCGCCAACAGAACGGCAGATGAATAGCATTTCACTAGGATAACATACTGGAAATAGAAAGTAGAAAGGAAAACACTGTTTTTATTTTGGTGTTCCCAGCTGTGTCTGATGCTTTGAGAAGTTAAAAAATTGTGGGCCTGTGCAAGGTTAGAGTCATCTTAAAAGAGCAACCACTGAATGGGAGCTAGCCCGTGAAGCAGGTAATACAGGTCTCTGCAACAGAGTGCAGCCCACCTGTAAACTCACTGTAGGATGGCTGTGCTGCTGCACTGCCCCCCACTATGTGGGAATGTTGTTTTCCAGAGGAGGGTGTGGTCAAATGAATGTGCTCATGCAGTTGTGTAATGGCTTTCCCCTTGTTTATGTGCTAGAAGAAAACATCAGAGCTACCCACTTCTTTTCTTATTAAGGGTTTTATCTTAATTGTTGCTTACATGCTTCAAATCTGAAAGCAGGAGTTCTGAGCAGGTCTGTTTCTGTACAAGCTACCAGCACACATCTTGTTAGCTGCAAGGGACTCTGAAGGAATAGGTCCCTGTGCTCAGAGCCATGCACAGGTAACAGGAAGGTAGCCTAGCCACCAACTTGCCATTTAACAGCTATTCCCGATAACTACCTGGCATGTTTTAAAAAGAAACATATTCCTTGATGCAAGGGGATGTTCTTTGTTGAGTGTGGTAAGTTTTACCCCAAAAGAGTCAGCATGTTTTGCTGACCTGCTTGCCCAGCCTTTTGTTTTCCTGCTTGAAAGAGGTTGTGCTAATTTTCTTCTTCCTTGATGCCTTGACCATTGTTGCTGCTCCTGAAAATACTGCTGGAGGTGTCAGCAGCGATGGTTTAGTGACTTCGGTGGGTTCCTTTGGATTGCCTGGTGGACTGACAGCAATTTAGAAAGAGGAGTTACTAAAACCTGAGGTGTCAGCAGTTGTTATAAAACTAAAGGCTTTGGTCTGAAGACTTTTGCTTGGTAAGTGGTGTGAGTGATGGATGACTTGTTTTCATTGTTTGGGAAAGGGAACTGAGAGAAGGTATGATACAGCATTCAGTCTCCCAGACCCCAAGATTAAAGTGTGATCTAACTGACCTTCCTTGTGGGACCTCTTAGGAAGATTGCTGGTATGTATGCCTTAGTACTTGCATTTAAGAAGCTCTTGGACCAGTTGTTAGCTAGATTTCATGTTTATATCTTACTTGTTTGAAAAGAAGATAAACTGGCTTGTAGAAGTCTGTCTGCTGACTGTGCAAAATGGTTTGCCCCAGGAGCCTGAAAAAAAGAAGGCATTGACTTTTGCATTGAGAAGAGTCTGTACTCTGTAACGTGCTTCAGTGCAGCCCCACGGAAGTATTTCTGCTGGTGCAGTGTTTATCTACTGGTGCCGTTTATCTACTGGATGAAAGCTGACCTTGCCAGAAAGCTTGACTGTGTTGGAGCACTGTGGGAAAATGTAGGCACTTGCACCACACTGCCTTGGCTGCTGGTGCCAAATCAAGCAGACTGGGGATGTTTTTCACCTGGTGCAGTGTGCTTTGGGAGATGCTTCCTTCTCAGAGAGCTGGGAGGTCAGGGGCTGCATTTCCTGAGTACAGATGGTTAGTTCGTCCTGTCTTCACCTGCACATCAGCTCCCGGTTACAGCACAGAGGCGTGCGAGCACGACAGAAGTGCAGTACATGGAGAAGGCTGAGGTCTGTGTTTGTGACTGTGGTCCCACAGGTGGAACCCTGCTGAGACAAGGCTGCCTGCACACTCCCTGCAAAGCCTCCCCCCAGCCAGCTACTCACGTACCAAACCTAGGGATACCTGCAGGCTTGGGTTGCGGTACAGGAAGACATCTGTGAGTAGCTGCAAGACCTCATGTCCTGGTTCACTTCTAGACATGTGCAGGTGCAGAGTCTTTGCATACAGTAATAGACACTGAAATACGCTATGCATCTGTACATACACCTGCATTTGCTCAAGACCACAGCAGCACGTGAGCTAAAAGCACAAGAGATTTTCTTTTAGACTGTTCGTGGCGTGCATGAGTAGATAGATATTGAGTATTTATTTCCAGTGTATTCACTTGAGATACAACAGCAGCTTTAAAATAGCTCTAGGACTGGGGAGTTCGTGTAAACATAAAGAATATCCCTCATTTTAAGTACATTATTTCCTTCTCTGTTCACATACTATGACACAGCATCCAGTTTGTGATGATCAGACAGTAGTCACTGCAAGAGTGGAAAAATAAAGCTAGGCTCCCCCCGCCTGGACAGTCCTTGGCAGCTACGATACTGTTACAATACAAGCACATTTATTATAAGCACATTTATATATCATCATTTACAGATATATTTACATGCCTTCAATAGCACTGCACGGCCAGGTGGTCTGGGACCAGGGCTCAGCTCTACAGCAGGTTTTTACCACCATGAAGGGCAGAATAAGAAATCCAGAAGCAACTTCCAAGCAATGCGGGACATCCTCCCGAAGTGCAGGGATGTAATGCTGGCAGTAATGTTGCTGTAAAGGTCTGACCCGCTAAGGCAGCAAGGTGAAAGACCTCTGCTCCTCTCCAAACTGGAAACAAGGACAGCTCTCTTTTTGGATGTGCTCCCTCAAATTGATGTGATTTCTTGCTGCCATGGAGACAGAAGACGGCCAACTCTGAGTGAGGAAAGGCCTAGCTTGATCTGTTTTATTCATACTCTCAAAAGTATGAGAGTATGAATACCCTCATTTTGGGGGGCCTTTTGGCAATTTCCAGTGCAGAGCCTTGCTGACTGCATTGTGCACTTGCCTGTCTTTTGACCTGACTTTCTTTTTATTTCACAGTTCGCTGTAATTGTTTTTTCTGCTTCTCTCATCAGGAAACACCCTTGAGAAATAGTTTTAAGTGACTTTTCTGTCTTGTCTTGTAAAGATTTTGCTGGCTGACTGTGTACAGACCTATAAAAAACATGACCACCTCCCCTGGCAGTGGAAACGATGAAGTCAGCCTAGCATGCACCTTCCTTATTCTTCCAGTCTGGTCCCCAAACCATTCCTGGAAGAGCTTGCATGCAGGAGGTTAGACAGGCTGAAGAAGAGTGATACAGACTCTGGAGCAGCACATACCTGCTACAGTTCTGGGCTTCATCCCTTACCTGCTCACGTTGTGGGTGAAGGGGATGCTTGTCCTAAAACCACGCAGAGCCCTGTTCTCCCTTCCAGAAGGTCAGTGCTAAACACCAGCCCAGGGTATACTCGGCCTCGCTCTGCATGAGAGCGACTAAAATCCAGGGATACTCTGACTCAGGGAAGCATCAGGAACTTTCCTATACTGTTGTTGTCTCCTGCAAATGAACCTGGCGTTGGGCTGGCATGGCAGGAAGGGTGGAAGGGCGGGCCAGAGGCAGGGGTGCCCTTGGGTGATGGGCTGAAGTGTAAGCCAAGCACACGGCTGCTGGAGGTAATGATGAGGGTAAGGATGACTTAGGGTTGTGTCAAGAAGCATGAGGTTCATGTGAAGAGCATCCTGGGACTCGGATTCTGACGAGGCTGGCATCCGGTGAGCAGGCACTTAGTAAATACCACTCTTTTCTTTTAGCTAATGAGAAAAGTGGAAGGGGCTTTCTGTTTTCTCACACATGCCAGGGCCCTTGCTGCAATGAAGAGGTCAGTGAGGCACATCTGTTGTGTCCCCTGGCCATTCCCCATCTTTCAGGCCCGCCTCTGGTCCCATGGGGCGCTCAGGCCGGGGGTGACTCTTCCTTCCCGAGCACTGTGTTGCCAAGGTAGCTGCAGATACCTCTGCAGCAGTTCATGGAGTTGTGAAAAACAGCTGGGAAGTCCCTTTCCAGAGGTCATCAGCTGAGTTCTGGGTAGGAGCAGGCAGCATAAGTTCTGTCTACATGAGGATGCTCCAAGGTGGGTTCCCATCCAGAGGACCACTTCCCCTGCCTGAGAGGCTCAGATGCAGCTCATACACCGGTGTAACTGGTGGGGAAGCAAATGACGCTGGACAGTAAGAGACAGCAAGGGATGGGACTGCAGTCCCATCATGGAGCTGCTCCCAGGCAGTTGCTTGGAAAGACCTTTCAGGCAAGTGCTGTAAACCAGAAAATGAAGCTCTGAGCCCTTCCTGTGAATAACTTGAGCAGGGGGATCTGGCTGGCAAAATGTTGTTTGTCACCAAGTGAGACTGGAGAAACGAGGTACTAACCACTAAATATCTCTGTCGTCATTTGGAAAACCCTTGGGTTCTAGCATTTGGGGATGCAGCAATAACTAGCAATTAATTATCAAAAAATAGAGAGGGGGAAAAAAAAAGCCAAAAATGCTTCTTGCCCTTTTGTTCTTCACAATAGATGGGTGAGAACAGGATGTTCCCAGCAGTAACTTTTAATTATTTCACCACTGCATCTCTCTCTTAACAGTACAAGTTAGAAATGTCAGTTTAATTTTGTTTTAATTGCCTCAGCTATCAGGTACCTGAGAAAAGCCATTTTTACCAACTGTCTAGTCCCTGTTCTTGGTCTCGGAAAGCAGCTTATTGCTGTAGAAACACTCAGTGCACTTCTGCTTTGGAAAGGGGCTTTCCCAGAAGGAGAGCGAGGGGTGCAAATATTTTGCCTGTAATAACCGTATCCAGCGTACTCTGCGTGAAAGGACAGGGTTGTGTTTTGCAGCATTCATCTCATTGACAGCACAGGAGGGTTCGGGCTTTGGTTTGGTTTTCCTTGCCCATTTCCATGTGGAATTTAAACCCGGTATGTATTTGCTTCACTCACAAGGGTGTCGGGGGTTTCACCGTCCCATGAAATGTGTATGGTGCCTTTGCATGGCCAGGGCAAGGAAGATGGATCCCGTGCCGGCCAAGCTGGGATCCTGTTTTCCTGGAGGGAGAGTGCTCAGAAATAAGTAATGCATCAGCGACTGAGCTCTGCCTCTTTCCCCTGTGTTTGGGCAACCGGCTTTTCACTGACTGCCTCCTCTTTCACTGATGGCCACATGCTGGGGGCTCCGTGGGGTGCAGGGGCACTCACAGCCCCAGATATGGTTTTTCCCCAGCCATGCTGGGGAGGCCAGGGTTCCTCCGCACCGTGCCGGGAGATATTGCAGTCCGTGCAGAGGGGCTGTTGGGGTCGGCAGGGTGCCGCACCGGTGCAGGGAGCTGCCGTGGAGCTGCTGGTGCCACTTGAGGGTGGCCGCACGGGTGAAAGCGTGGGTGCAGTGGGGGCAGGCGAAGGGTGGCTCGCCAGTGTGGGTGCAGCGGTGGTGGGTGAGGCAGGAGGACTGGACGAAGGCCATGCTGCATTCGGGGCACTCGTAGGGCTGCTCACCCGTGTGCAGCATCTGGTACTTGAAGAGGTTGGATGACTTGGCGAAGGCCTTGCCGCATACGGCGCTGGCGAAGGGCTGCTCGCCGGTGTGGACCCGCTGGTGCTCCACCATCCGGCTGGCCACGGCGAAGGCCTTCCTGCAGTCGGGGCAGGGGAACAGCACGGCCCCTAAGTGTGCCCACTGATGGCGGAGCAGGGAGAAGGGCTTGTTGAAGGTGCGCCCACAGTCGGGGGCAGGGGAAAGGCTTGTTGTTGCGGTGCATGTTGTGCTGGTGCTTGTGGAGTTCGGAGGAGCGGGCAAAGGCCTTCCCACAGTCAGCGCAGCCGTAGGGCCTCTCGCCCATGTGGGTGTGGATGTGCTTGCGGTAGTCTGAGGACCAGGTGTAGGTTTTGGCACAGAAGGGGCACTCATAGGGCCGCTTGCCCATGTGCAGGTGGTGCTGCTGCAGTGTGCCCTGGTGTGAGTAGGCTTTGCCGCAGAGCTCACAGATGTAGGGCTTGGCCCTGCTGTGCGTTTCCCAGTGGCTCAGCAGGTTGCTGGACTTCTTGAAGGACTACCTGTACTGCTGGCACTTGTAGGGATGCTCCTCCAAGGTGGACCTCTGCGGACCTCCTGGCCTGATGGTCTCTGCGCTGGTGAGAGCCGACGCTCGCTGAGTGACATAGCTGGAGCGGCCATCTCCGGACTCCTCCCCAGAGTTGCTGTCCAGGGTCACTGCGGTGTCCTCAGTGCCACAGGGCCCGGTGGCCCCGCTGTCCATCCGGGATGGGTGCTGCTGGCACAGGGGTTCCCCGTGTCTGGGCTCGCCACCCAGGGCACGAAGGCTCACCAGCAGCTTCAGCTTCCTGGCCACAGGAAGTTAGTGTTGATGAGGGTGAAAGTTTTGTAGAAGACATCACCTTCCTGGCACAGCAGGTCCCCAGGCACATCCTCCCTTGGGCCGTTCCGTGGACTGCTGTGGTTGCTCTCCTTGGTTTCCTCCTCATCAGCATTGCCGTCACCCTCCTCTCCAGGCAGTGCACATCGGACCCCCTTCCTCTCCTCCAGGCTGCCACGGGGGTACTCCTGGTCCAGGCATTCGGGGCGCTTTGGGCTTGCCATGCTCCTCACCTGCGTCAGGCATGGATGTCTCTAAGGCTCCTCCACCCCCAGGGCTGTTGCTGTAGGAGACCTGGATTTTGGAGCAGGAGGGGACAGGCATGAGGAGCAGAAAGCAACCAGGCAGCTGTTTCTTAATGTATAGCTGGTTTTGTCTTTGGTCACATTGATTTATGCTTAGATCTCATCTGCTTTTTCCTTCTTCTCATGGCTGCAATGCTTATTTGAAAGCATGGATTTTTATTTTCTGCACTTAACTTATTTTTCTGCCTTTTTAAATACAGAACCACCAGGAAACAAAATGCAGATGTTAATAATTACAGAGACCCTGATGCTCTGCCAGGTTTCAGATCCGGTGGCTGTTTCTCTTGACGGCTAAGGAGCTCACGTGTTACAATGCCAAGCAAACAGTAGCTGCTGCTCCCGTTCCTGGAGTGCCCAGCAGAGAAAAAATGTCCATGTTAATGCAGAATCATGCAGTATAAAAAATATGATCTTAATAAAGGTCACCTGGCCACACAGAGCATTTCCAGAGAAATAAAAATAGCAAGAGCACAATAAACCAAGGACATCTTCTTGGAGCTGTGATGGTGAAGGTGGGAAAGTTGCCTGACGGGCCCTCTGGGCTGGCTCAGCAGAGCAGATGCCCTGTGTGCTGCCAACAGCGGATGTGGGTGAGCCAAGCTGCCTCCTGCCCCTAGGCACAGAAGGAGCAGTGCAACCACATTTCTACTCTCCTTTTTTATGCAGAACGTTTGAAGATAATTAAAATCAGACCTTGACCATGAGCCAGATGCAGCCAGCAACCAGTGGGTTTGCTGTTTATGGGCCGTTGCAGCACTGAGGAGGGGAGGTTATGCCCGTGACGGTTTTATTTTCACCAGTGCTCTTTACAATTCTGCAAGTGGGTCAGCGGGCTCTGCCCTGCTCTCACACGCTCGTGTAAAATAGCCCAAGGAGCTCATGCTGCATGAGGGGTCTGAAGATCAATGTGTATCTACTCCCCATACTGCAGCAAGGCTGGGGAGGAGGGCGTCTGAGCAATCGCCTTTCAGGAAGGCAAAACTGTTCGCAAACCCCAGCAGAGAAAGGGAGAAGCCCCATTCCTCTCACCGACGAGGGGTGCAGTGAATTCCTCTTTGGATGCTGATTTACTAGTATCCCCCAGCACCCTTGTTCAGAAGCTGCTGGATAGTTTGAAGCCAGCTGGCTGAGCCTGAGCAAGCCTGCTGCTGACAGAGACAGCACTTGCGAGCATTGGGAAATCCTAATACTGCTTTTATCTATTTCCTTGCTCCCCAAGGGGAAAGCTATGGACAGTTGTGTACGGGCTGTCCAGCCTGCTGCAGCCCACTGCTGCAGAGAGGTGAGAGAGCACCTGCAGGAAAGCCGCTCACACTCACCGCAAGGGCGAACCTGTTTCCCCGAAGCAGCTTTCCAAAGACAATAATCCACCCTTGGTCTGCCAGGTGATGCCAGGGGTGTTTGGAGGTTTCATTGCAGAAGGGGACAGACCCCAGCGGCCTCTTGCCTGTGCCCTCTCTGGGGTCCCCCACCAGTGTTGCTTCCCATCACCCTCAGGCCTGCCTGCCTGCTTTCCCCCACCTCCCAGCTCCAACTGGCAGAGCCTTACCTGCATGGGTGAGCATGGGTGGGCAGCCGGCCCCAGCAGGAGCAGCCCCCCGGGCCCCTGCATAGGAGACGAGGGGGGCTGGCGCAGAGCATCCTGTGCAAGTGTGCTGGTGTCTGGCTCATCCTTTTGTGTCCAGCAGAGCAACTGCTGAGCCTCCGGAGGTGGGGCCTCTTTCCTCGCCCCAACCTTGCTGCCTGCACTCGCGGAGAGCAGCCTGGGAAACGCAGCAGGGCTGCCCTGCCAGCCTGAGCCCTTCCCCTGTCCTCCTCCCCACCAGCGATGGAGAGCACCAGCTGCCCGCTCGAGTTGTCCCTCCCACTGCACCTACCAGGAGGCTTTTGCCTGCTCCTGGCTTTTAGATGCCATTTCCCCTTCTGCTGGAGAGATCCCCAGCACCAGTAGTGCTTTCTGGGTGCTTTTCCCCTGCCTGCCTCCCAGGACTTCACGCTGTGACCTTCAATTCATCTCCGGGGCATTGCACTAAATCCCTGCTTTTTTTCCCCTTTCCAGATGTGTTTGTCACCGTCTGGTTGTTCCTTGGCTACCGCTCGAGCGGTTTCTCCCTCCTCACAAGTCCAATGTGTGTGTTTGTCTCTCCCCGGTGTGGGAGCTTTCCCGCAGGGATATTTCCTCCCTGCTTCTCTTACTGCCTGTCTCGCACACGCTGCTTAGCTTTCCCTTCCTCACAGTGGGGATTTCTGTCTCCTCTCTGGCATCAGAATCAAACTTTTCCCCTTGTTTTGAGCTGACCCACTTTGTAGGCAATCTCAGCACCGAGGACTCTCTGCCTACAGTTGGTTTATTTGGGATTAGCAGAAGCAGATGTGCTTTGCTGCTTGCAGCTGGAAAGGGAACAGCCCCCCGCATCAGCACAGCCAAGGGCAGCAAATTGCAGAGTAGGGAAGGGAGAAGTTGGGGGAAGGTGAGACCAGTTCAAGCTTGTGTCCCCATCTTGCATCATGAGACTACCACCTGCCCCAAGGCCTACACTGTGTGTTACAACTACCATATTTTTTGCAGGTGATTTTCTTTTTTACTATATGCAGGATCTTTACTATGTGCAGGATCGTTCCCTTGAATCCCAAAGACAGCCACAAAGACAAGATGGCCTTGGCAATGAGAAAAAGAAATGAAACCCCGAAAGTCCTGGGAACAGGTAGTATTTCAACAAAAACACTACAGAGCAGCCTTGAGTCCTGAACTGCTGATCAGGGCTTTCCACGTGCAAATATGGGAATATGATCCTGCTTTCAGGGACTGGGGGATCACATGAGAAGGGGTAGTTACCCCCAGGCTGCACTCGGAGCATCTTGAAGATGGTCCAGAGCATAGTACACTCGCCAGGTGGACACGTGACAAAGCTGTTGCCATCCCACTGCCTGCTCCCTGGGTGCTCATTTCCTCTGGTTTTCCTCTCTTGGACAACTTGCATGCAGTAAATGAGAGCATGTGTCTCGGAGATGGCTATAGATCCAATAAATTGAAGGAATTAATGCTGCGGCGCCCACAGGAAACCAGAGACATGCAAACCCATTTCTCTCTGGAGTCAGAGCCAAGTTGGCCACAAGGTTGCTGCTGAGAGATGGCGTACGTGAGCACCCGTGAGCAGGCTGCTTCAGCAGGGCACTGTTGCTCTCCTGGGGGCTGACACTATTATTTATTGCAGGGATGTGGTATAAATGAACTGGCTTCCCAAACAGTATTCTCCATACGTTAGCATACTGGAGCAAACCACACCATATCAACAAAAAGCATTTGCTTGGTCTCGGCAGTAACTCTGCAAAGCAGAGGGGTTTAGCTTGGGTTGGGGAATAGTGTTAGGAGTTGAACCTGTGGGGAAGCTGTCACTGAACACAAACTGGGGATGGTTTAAAAACCAGAAGGCAAGAGAAAGTCATAGGAAGAGATCTGCAGAGGTTGGAGGCAGGTTCAGCTCATTATGGTGAGAGGAGCATCCTTACTGGGGCCAGTTGAGGCCCGTTTGCAAGCTACAAAAGCGAGCAGGGACCAGGGCTAGAGCGCTAACACAGGCTGCCAAAAGTAGTGCCAGGCTGGCATGGTCCCATGGCGACCCTGGCATTGCTAGTCCACCTCCAGACATGCTGGGTGTTTTGGGGTATCTGGGAGGGCATCCCTCCCCATGCACAGCTCTTTCACTGTCCAGGGCAGGTATGCTGCTATGACCAGCCTGAAAGAAAAAGAACTATCGCAGAAGAAAAAGGTAATTTTGATGAATATCACTCTCTTCTTCAGACTCTTGAAATAGGGGATACATGTTGTCAGGGAAAAAATACAACAAACTGTCCTCCCTGCTCAGGTCTGTGAGTAACATGTTCTCCAGGGCTGGTTTCTCACTGTAGCAGAGCTCTACGCTGAAGATGCAGCCAAGAAAAAGCTTTATGAGGTGCCATGTACTAAGAAAGCACAAAGTCATACAACCTGGGTGAGAAAATGTGATTTAAGAAGAAAAAGATGTCACAAAATCTATAGCATGCAGGTAGTACATTGGTTTTTTTAGTTTTCTTTGTGAAGTCCTCCCTTTTTCTTTGCAGGCCCTGGACTGATCTGAGATCTGCCCAGTATTTTCCCTGGTTACCAGTGTTAGGTTATGGGATAAACATCATGTTGCATGTCCACAGAGAAGCAATGGGGGTGGGTAAGCCCAAATAATGTTCTGTCCTGGCTGCTCCCAGGCCCATCACAGGAGCCATCAGAGGCACAACGGCGCATGGGAACCCGAATTACAGGCTCAGAGGAGGGGACACCATGGCTGGGCTACTCCAGGGCTGTCTCAGGAGACCCCCAAGCCCCATGGGCCATCAGGACGAGGGAGCGGGAGCAGCTCTCCTGAGCACTTTTGGCACTGATGTCCCTGCTTTTTGGGGATGTCCAAGGCCAGCTCCTGGGGGTCTGTGCCACAACTGCACTGGTGCTGTGTCATGTCCAGGTGCCAGCAACTGGGAAGACTGGGATCCAGGGGCAGCTACTGGGCAGGTTGTGTGTCTGAGGCCACGTGGGAGGAAAATGTAGGAAATAATACTGCAAGCATTTAGCAACGGCACAGCAAATCTCAGTGCCAGACTTGATAGGAGGGGAAGGTGACTATCAGGTGACAAGCCTGATTTCACTCATTCGCAGTCTCCCTCGTGGCCACGTGCACACCAGCACGAAGGCGCATGGCCAAGTGGCCTGCCCAGCAGTCAGCGTGTGTCTGGATAGTCTGTCCAGGATGCAAGGGGACACCGGCTCTCGGCTTCCCTCAGGCTGCATTCAGGTTGGTGATCCTGTGCTGGTTTCAACTGTACATTTCTGCACCCTTTAGGACCCAAGAGCGATGTGAGCTTGGACAACTCAGTTAATCTCAGCATCCTGGAGTGTGAACGTTACCAATCTCCTGCGATAACTCACCGCAGCCCTAAAGTGGGGGTGGCAGATGCATTCGTTTGATTTGTGCTTACTGTTGATAATGGGAGACACATCCATCCCCACTGAGAAAAGCAGTTTCTCTTGTTTGGAGATGGAGAAACACCTTAAAATTAGATATTTTTTTTTTTAATGACTGTTTTGGTACTGACACTCCTGCTTTGTTTGAGGTCCTTTCTTGCTTCCAACTTCTGCCATGGCAGCCGGCCTACAAAGCAAGCCCCCTCGGTCCAGGGGCTAGGTCCCACATCTTGGATAACTTTTCTTTTTGAGTGTAAGCACTCAAATTGATTGTCTCAGATCCTACCAGTGAATTTCAAAGCAGAGCCCTCAGCCTTCTAGGCCTGCTGGGCTTGGCTGGTCCTCAAGCACTCCGTATTTTGGCAGGTGGATCCAACTGCTGTTCAAATATAAAGCAGGAACTGATAGTGAGGATTGCATCTGTTCACACTAGAGCTCTCCTCAGCCCTCACTGCTATTCAAAATAAAGGTTAGCAATCCCTTGCATCCAACTACTTTCTACCTCCTATGACAGCAATCATAGAAAGCCTGCTGTACACCTTCCCCGTCTTGCATCGTCCAACAATTAATGCTGTTACCTGCTGCCCCCCAGCATTCTCCACCAGTTAATGCAAGAAACAATGTCGTACACTGTTTCCTACAGAAGCACTGCTGTGTTTACAAGTTCATGTAAGAAGTCATCTAGACCCCCGCAGCGGTCATATCGTGTGATGCCTCTTGTTGACTTTCAGCCAGGCTTTGGGGATAGTCCCCACCGTCACGTAGGGGAGAGAATCCACATTTCTCCTCTGTTTTTTGCCTGCAGTGACTTCCAGCAATGTGTTACCATGCCATCTACCGTGGCCCTGTCCCTCTCAAAGATCAGAGCAACCATCAGCCTTAGTCTGTGTCGGTGACCTATAAACCCAGGCCTGCTTGTGGAAACCTCCTGTCTCAGGTGGGTAGTTTCAATTATAAACTGCACAGCCTCTTAGAAAAGATCAGCTTAAAAGCATTTAACAAGTATAGCTGGAAACCCAATTCCTTCTCTAAAGGTTAAAATACTGAACTGCAGATAATTACTACTCTTCCCCCTTTGATGGCATCTTCTATCTTAAGCTGTAGAAACAATATGTAGGTGCTTTAAAGTTTAAAATAAATGAAAGTCTCTTGGTATGGCTGTGAGTTAAAAAATACCACCTTTGTGTTTCCAGATGAAGAACCCAAGGCAGAGGAGCTGGAGGTGTGTGTTCCCATTCAGTGGGTGAGTCACCAGCAGAGCCGAGGGCAGCACTCAGTGCCAGGGTCTTGCTCAGTGGCAAGTTTGGGGCACTGATTTGACCCAAAGGCAGAAATTTTTGTCCAGATCAATTTCTAAGGTATTTTACAAGTGGTTTATTGTAAATAAGCAGGCTCTACAGTCACATCTGATCACTGACCACTGTGCAGCCACCTCAGGCTGGAGCTGCCGGCAGGTTCAGTACCCACAGGGTGTCAGGAGCACTGACACTGCTGTCATGTGGCTTCCAAATGCTATTTTTTTCCTTTTAAGTGTAAAAACTTACTTGCCAGTTTTGAATATGCCAAGGAGCTTGAGAGAGTAGCTCATCTTTCTCCTAAAATGTGCTGGCATGACAGGTTTTTGATGAATCCGCCGAAAGAGTGCGTGGTGAGGCTGGTGCTTGCAAAGCTGGGCTGTTGGCAGGGTACACTGCCCTGGTTTGGGACACTGCTCTGCCATCCCCGTGCTGCTGGACAGTTGCATTTCATTAGCTGCAAACGAGCGTACCAGCCACGTACACAGCCCTTGAGTAGGGTAGACCCGGAGGTGCTTGGTGGGACTGAAGCACGGCTGCCTTGCGCTCCTTGCTGCTGGGCTGGAGCTGTGAGCTCTGTGCTGCCCACAGGGTTTGGTGCCACTGGGGCATCCACGAAAGGCGGCTCTGTGTGGAGATGGTGGTGTGGGTGCTGCCCCAGCGCCCGTGGCACTCGGTGCTGGAGAGTCCCCGCAGGCACAGTCCCCTGCAAGCAGGGATGGAGGAGGGCCAGGGCTGGGTGGCAGAGGCAGGCTGGCGTGTCCTGCCGAGCAGCAGGCAGCAGATGGCAATGTCGCCCTGCGAGAGCCGCAGGCAGGGAGGCAGGCAGGGATGCAGGTAGATGCTGCGCTGACAGCTTGGGGACAGGGGACAAAGTGACTCCCTCTGCAGTGGGTCCAGCTTCTTTTGCAGAAGCCAGAGAGTTTCAAGGAGCGTTGGGTGCTGGGTAGAGATGCTCCTTGGCCCTGGGCTAGCTCGGCTCCCTGCTCCCTGTGGCCACCCAGGCGGGAGAGGCGAGCGAGGGGGCAGGCAGGGGCTGCCTGCTGCCCTCCTGTCCTGCCTGGCAGAGGCTGCTGTGGGGCTGCCCACACCAGGCTGGTCACAGTTGGAGTAGCCCCAAGATGTAAAATAGCCCAGGCTGGCTCTTGCCAGGCCTTGGGGAGGTATGATTTTGGCAGCTGGGGAAACTGAGGCAAGGGAGCATGCCTGTGAATGGGTACTGGAGACACTATGGAGCTGGTCGGCTGTCGTTTTAGCAGTGGGGTGAAGCTGCTCCCACAGCTGAGCCTGATAAAGGCTTGGTGTGGCCAGGACATGAACTTCGGCAGGGTGTCGTGCCTCCTCTCCCCGACTCACCCTGGTGCCAGCAGGTATTTTCTGGGTGCAGCAGGCTGGGGGGCTCGGACGACCGCATCTCCTCCCTGTCCTCAGGGACCGCTCCTATGCCCCACAGAGCCCCGGCGGGATGGAAAGCTGGGCTGTTCCCTGCAGCTGTCGCTGCCTGGTTTGGCCGCGTCCTGGGGCCACGGGGCCATCCCGGAGCCATACCTCGGGGACTTTGCGCTGCCGTGCACTCTCTATCTGATGGGAGGAGAGCCAGTGCTGAAAGCGTTTTCTTCTCCTTTTCTCTGAGCAGCTCCATCCCATCCTTTATCAGGCAGGGCTGCTGAGCTCAGGGAAATGGGAGCTGTTTGCCTGCTCAGGGCAGGCTCCTGAGGTGTGGCCGTGGGTTTTGCTGACTTCCTCGGGCTAACAACATGCGACTGGATCAGTGGTACAAATGGGGCTGGCATCAGCCCTGGGTGCAGGTGGGAGCTCCTGGGTGCTGCCACTGCAAGTAACATCAGCAGCCAAGGCACCTCATTGCAGGCCTGTGAAGGAGGGGCCAGAAGGTACTAAGAAATAATTTTGAGTTGTCAAAAGGTATACTGTGGGTCCCCTTGGCCTCCCCATTGCCCGGCTCCAGCACATGTCATCTTGGTTTGGGACCAAGCTATTCCCCAGGGAGCAAGGCATCCCGCTGAAAAGTGAATCCTGCTAAAGTGAATCTTACAGGAGCCATCC
>NW_008824411.1:6710534-6714924 GCF_000699105.1 Pygoscelis adeliae | reverse complement strand
TACTAAAAAAACAAATTAATTTCTTCCAGCTGAGCACTCCTGATTCAGCATTTCTCCTGCCAGCACTTTACAGCAGGTATGAGATAACAAGAAGATACTGTGCGCAGAGGGGTGGTGGTTGTCCTGGCTGGGTATCTCCTGATTAGGGATTAGGTGCAATACAGAGATACCGGCTGTGCACTCTCAGCATGCCAGGGCCAGAGGTGGGGCTTGGCAAAAGGGTATGCGGGTCATGGAAACAGGGATGGGTCCTCGTGGTGCCCCTGTAACCAACCCTCAGCTGTATCCCCAGCTCCATGCTAAAGGATGTGAGTACCTTGGAAGGTGCTGGTTTTGGGATGCTCCTTAAAAAAACTAAGGCTTTATGCTAGAAGACATCAGATCTGTGTAGCCTGAGCCTAATCTCTTCCTCTTAGGAGAATTTGTGTAGCTCTGTTTTCTTTTTGCATTTACCTAAAGCGTGGCATTGTTGTCATCCGTTAGACAGTAGCCAGGCTCCACTGCAGCGGCAGCTGCGTTTTGGGGGAAGGAGGAGTGTCCTGGGCTGATACATCCATGAAACATCGCAAACGGTGCTCATGGGAGAGAGATCAGACTGAATGAGAGGTTCTGAGAGAGGCACTGAAGTTTTCAAGCTGGGCTCTGTGCTGATGCTGTGTGTGGTTTCGTGTGCTCCTTCCCTCTGAAATTATGCTTTGGTTTACAGGAGAGACTTGACTTTTCACTTTCCTCTTTGCTGGAGGAGCACCAAGGAGACCAAGGCACAGCGTGAAGGTGCAGAGGTCTTCTCTGTCCAAGAAGATGGTGAGTCTGGCATGTAACAAGTGGGGTTACCCACTTAACGATAGCAGAGAGGGGGTGCGGATACCCAGAGAAGGGGACTGGCAGTGCTAGAAAAGCCATGGCTAGAAATGAGGATGAAGGAAACCCTGCCTTGGAATCAAGTGCATAACTGAAGCAGATCCTTCTCCACTTGCTTTGTGTCCTGATCACCTAGAAGTCCTGGAAAAATTAATGGAGAGGGGAAAGCAATCAAAACTTGAATGCATTGCATGTTAGTGGTGACCTTCCCCTGCAGCGGAGATAAGGAATATGCAGTCTTTGCAGTCAGTGGAAGGAGCCGATTTCAGTCCAGGACCAGGAGATGACTATCTAGCTGGACATTGCCTGTGCCACGTAAACCTGCTGGGGATCAGATTGCTGCCAGCGTTATAAACCACTATCATTCTCCGGACGCCAATAAGCCTTATCTCTTAAAGTGAATCTTACTACCAGGAGTGGACTTTGCTGCCTGTATTGTGGTCTTTAAAGCTCACTTGAGGTTCTTCACCCTCAAATGAATCGGAGAGGGTTTGACAAGGTGGAGGAAAAGAAAAACAAAGTGGTGTCTTCCAATGTGAGCTGCTCTGAGCCATGGGTGTCCTGCCAGCCCCATGGCTGGGTGCTGCTTCAGGAGCAACTCCAGGTTTGCTCCAGTGCGATGATGGGGATCCAGGGTGGTCTGGGGGCTGTGCCAAGCTCTCAGTTTCCTCTGCACTCGAGCAACCCAGGTCCATCACACCTGCAGGGCCTCAGTAGGGTTCTACCAACTCCAGCCAAACCAGTTGGGATGCTCTTTCGGCCCAAGTTTGGAGCAGAAAGCTCCCCTCACTCTGCAGTTCCCCTGGCTGGTTCAGAAGAGCTCGGCAGAGGCACTCGCACACCTAACACTTGTCACAGCCGCTAAGTCCACTGGTAGTGGACTTGCAGCTAATGATGCTGGGCTACAGCTAACCTCACCTACAGTCCTGTGAGCAGGCACATCGCAAGGGACCTTTCTGGGCCTTTGATTAAATAGCGTCTATCTTTGTGTTCCCAGGAAGGCTTCTGTAGCAAAAGCAGTAATTAATTCACTGAGGTCCTGGTATGGGCGATGTCTCCGCTTCGCACCTGATCCGTGCAGTTCCTGGTAAGGCTCTTCTGCTCCCCGAGACAGTTTGGACCAGCAGCCTAAACTCCCCGTGCGGCTGCTTCCCTCCAGTATTTCAAGATAAAGCAGCACATTTCTCTTGGGAAAGGGAGCCTCTGGTCAAGGGGAAAGGGAACATTATCTTGTCCCCCATGCTGGCTCCTTGTCCCTTAATGCTCTGCCTGTCTTGCCAAGCGGTCCCCCTCCCCATTGCATGGGGAAAGAGAGCATTGCTCAAGCCTGGTTGGTGGGACTGAAGAGGGTAGTGAAGATGTTCTGGTTTCTTTAGGTAGCTATAACCTGCAGGTGTGAAGTTGGCTGATGGGACCACCTGGGCCTCTTCTACCAGCTTGGCTTCTCAAACAGCTGCTCCAAGAGCTGTGAT
This sequence comes from Pygoscelis adeliae, assembly GCF_000699105.1. Taxonomy (NCBI): domain Eukaryota; kingdom Metazoa; phylum Chordata; class Aves; order Sphenisciformes; family Spheniscidae; genus Pygoscelis; species Pygoscelis adeliae. The sequence continues at coordinate 6,712,591 of NW_008824411.1, read as the reverse complement.
TAACAGCAATTTGTCAGTAGAGAGAAAGGTCCTTTCTCTGCCTTGCCTGCAAAGAGCTGGTAGGGAGGCTGGAGGCTTGGCTGCCTGTTCAGAAGTTTGCAAAGCTGCTGAGCCCTGCATGCTGTTTCTTCCTGCATTTCCCTTGGTCGCTGGATCAGCAGAGGGCACTGCATGTCCACGCTTGATCTGCCTGGGAAGGGAGGGAAGATCCTCTCCACCCCTCCAGCTCCAGGGGCAGAGGAGGCATGGACCAGCAGAGATTGCTCTCTGACCACCAGGTCTCTCCCCCAGCTCCCTGCCAAAGAGCCCCTGGCTGCAGGGCCACCTCCCCGATGGAAAGATCGGGGCTGATGAAGGAAACCAGGAGGCACTTGGTGAAATGATGGGCAAATTTAGATCAAATGGCAGGAAATCCGCTCTCTGGCAGCGCAGAAGAGCCGTGCTGTGGAAAGCTCTGGTCTGGCAGGAGGTCATCCAAGACAAACATCGAGCTGCCTTCTGGGGCGGACTGGCCGACCGGCAGGATGGGCGAGAGCCGGTGATCTGGGCAGGCAAAGCCGTAAAAGCAGTTTGGTTTTGTGCTCTGCTGCGGTCACCGCAGGCGGTCAGGGAGGAGCTCCCACCCTGCCCACAGTGTGCAGGATGGTACTCCCAGCCCATGCAGGGAGCAGAAGGAGCCTTTCTCACCGTAGCCTGAGGCAGTCTGTTGAATTTTTTCATCAGGACAGGATATTTATCAGCCTGAGTGGTCAGGGACCGTCAGCATGGTCCCAGCCAGATTTGGTGCAGATCATGACGTCCTTGGTGAGGTGGGCTGGGGGCCAGTGTTTGGAGACAGGCTTTGGACTCTTCCAGTGAGAATATTTGTGTGCAAATGTAGAGATAAATGTCCCAAAGGGGACGTTCCCATGATGCCTATGGAAGTAGCTGCTCACTGGAGTGAATGGGGAGCCAGATGCTACCTCTTGCATTGCTGTAGTACTGCAGGGTTTGATGCAATAGTGAATTCTCCTCAGTGGAGGTCTCTTTGGCTGAAGAGGCAGCAGTAAAGATCAAAGGTTCATGGACTTTCTTGGATGGCATGTCCTACTGGCTTTCATGGGGCAGGAAGGGAGAGTGATTGAATCGTGGAGTGTTTCCTCTCCAGTTTCTTCACTGGTTGAAATCTGAGCTTGTCTGAGAGCTTTTGCCCTTGGATACTGATTTGGCAGCTCTTGGATGACCACCCCATAAACCTCACCTGGCTGGCTGGTTTCTGCAGAGCAGAAGTTACAGCTGAAACAGTGGTTAACCCCAACAGGAGAGCAGGCTTGTACCTGTGGCTCAAGCAAGCCAAAGGCTTCACTCAAATGTGAGCTGATGTATTTCTAGCCAGTAGAGGTGATTGCTCCCTGGGAACCTGCCTTGGAGTTCATTTGTTCACTGAAACCTTTATCAAGAGAGTGAAGGTGATTTTCCAGACTAGTTGATGTCCTCAGGAGATTGCATGTCTTAGAAAGCCTCCATGCAAGCTATCTCAGCTATTGCCCTTTGACAGCAGCAAAGATAAAGATACATGAAGCTCCTTTCTCCTCTTGCACCGCTTCCTTGAGATTAGCATGCAGTCTGCTGCTTCACGGCCTGAGGCTCTGTCCGCAGAAGTAACTGGGGTTTCGCACAGAGCCCTAATCGTCCATGAAAGTACTCTCTGATTTGTTTCTCCTCACCCACTTGGAGCAAGGGCTTGTGTGGAGGTGTCTGAGCTCTGCACAAGTGTGAGAAAGCATCGGGGTAGAGCTGGGTGATCTGCTCTGACTCTGTGAGCAAGAGGGAGGGATCTCATCTTCTTTAGGCTACCTAAACAAGTAGCTGTTGCTCAGGAGGAGAGATGAGAAAGCTGAGCTAAAACCACATTCCCTGGCATGATAATGCCTGAAACAGCAGTGTGTTTATGTAGGGCTGTAAAGGAGCCAGAAATGCCGCCAGCTTAGCCATGAATGTCCTGGTGAACCTCCTGGAGCCCACAGCCACGGTCTCAGCTCGCCCCCTCTGGTAAGCATCAGACCCAAAAGGGAAAG
>NW_008824411.1:6700675-6710440 GCF_000699105.1 Pygoscelis adeliae | reverse complement strand
GAGGTCTGTAAGTGGGACCAGCTGGGGAGCTTGAGGCTGCACAGACCTGATATGAGAAGGGCCTGTGGCAGTGCCAGTCAGCAAAGATGGAAGGGGAGGTGAGCTCCAATGAGCTCTGGACCATGTCCATCTTGCAGGCTCTCCACCCTCACCCCCCATGGCTCCTTCTGGGAGAGGGAGCTGGGCTCGCCTGCTTGCGACCAGGATGCAGTTTCAGAGGCTTTCCTCAGATGAAGTGTTGGGAAGAGTCATGGACTGTTGGGCTTAGAGTCCTTGGGCTGATGAATGCAGATGAGAACTCTGCTCACCACAGGCAACCTGCTGGTACGAGTGCTTCCAGAAACCAGTTGTGCTTTGTCTTGAAAACAGGTTAGGTTTGGGTTATTTTGTGTCTGCTGGTCCCCTTAGTAGGCTGCCTCGGGGACCTTCCCTCTCAGTTGTTAGGAATCTTCTACAAATTTCCAGCACAAATGTATCTGTGGCCGGCTTTTTACTCATTTGTTCTTGAGCCAGAGGACAGTGCTGGCACAAACAGCTCTTCTCCCTGCCTGTACTCTTCGATGTTGATTTGAAATAGTCTTTCTTTGGCCTTGGGTTTCAGAGGGATGCGTTTCAAAACCAGAAATAAATGGGCTTGAAATATTTCCCATAATTTTGCAAGATCTTGACCCTCTGATAGCAAGATTAGAAGAAAGATAACAACAAAATCAGCATTCAGGCTGGACCACTATTGTTAAATAGGCAACACTGTAAAGCTAGTACTTCTTGTTTACAATTGGACTCATGAATTTTTAGATATTAATGTATGAGGGATTGAGTAAACAACCATTGTGCCTCTAAGGAATGAGTCCCAGGCTGTCCTGAGCTGGAATAATTTGTACTTTCCTGATTGCCTTCCAAGAATTTCAAATTACTTCGTAACAGAAAAACAAGCCTGCTTCACAAGACATTTGTGAGGTTCTCGGGACGGCCTTAATTCCTCCACACTGTGATGTGGCTGGTTTTGGGGCAGAGCCCTGCCTTTCAGGAGCAGCTAGGATGCTCTCAGGCATGGGTCCATGGGAGTAGCTACCAAGGACCAGGTGGCAAAGGGACATGTGGGCAGGGCATGTCCCACCCTGTGCCCTGGAGAGACTGTGCCGTGCTCCCCAGGGAAGCTGCAGATCATGTTCTATACTCATGGGCTCTCCAGGCTTACCAGGGTGTTTCTGAGCATGGTGGCCCTGACACCGCAGGCTGTGGTGCACTTGCAAATTGTCCCTTATTTCTGGCTGTCCTACGCTGAACGAGTGCTCTTCAGGAGCAGCCAGCCCGTTGCCTAGAGTCCCTCCAACCAAAAATACCACTTGGGACCAGAGACCAGCCTGCTTAATGTCCCTGCCAGCCCTGGGCTGCCCAAATGCTGTTTGGCTAGTTTTTGAGCTGAGACCAAGAGCCAGAAATGGAGACATGTTTCCGCTGGTGCTGGTGGCTGGAGGCCATGCAACAAAGGCAGCTGATGGCCTGGCAGCCTTGAGGTGTCTCTCTCAGCCAGCCCAAGTAGTCCTGTCTTGGGCATCATAGCCAGCACTTCAGTAAAGCAGGCAGGATGGGTCCGTCGCTACCTGGGTCGTTCTTGGGTTTGGTTTCCAAGCCAGCAGCCTGGAGCTGTGGAAAGTCATGAATTTGGGTTACCAAACCATCTGCTGGCTGCATTTTAAAAAGCAATTAAAGCAAAATTGTTTCCAGCCCTTCTGTTTGCAAGATGTAGTCTAAAGAGAGATAGCCAAGCCAGGATTTGCCTGATCCTGTCGCAACTCCAAGTATGAGTTAATTTGATCTAATCCCTACGCTGTGCCTGCTGGAAAGTGAGGAGTTCCCTACTAAGGGCTCAGGAATCATGCAGGTAAACAGGGCTGCCGGGCTGTTAGCACAGAGGTTTGTGTGATGGTGAAACCCAGGAAACTGACATTTTGATACTTTTTTTTAACTGGTGTGGCTGGATGGGTGGGTAGGGGCATGGGGCTCTTGAGAGCCGCCTCTGCTCATGCACTGGCACCCAGTGACCTCTCAAAGCATGAAACTTTGCTTTCTTCCTTTTCCCATGGTGAAAGACATGCAAAGAGAGCAAAAAAGGTGTAGGGATGAAAAGAGAAGTTAGGGTGACATAATTCTTCCTTGTCCTCCTTTGGCAGCTGTCACCTTGCCAAATCAGAGAATAACCTTGTGTTGGAGGGGAAGGTGAGGCCGTGTCTGATGGTGAGGGGCATATACGTAGAGGATTTAATACTCTTTCCTGGGTGTTTTTATGTCCGCAGGGTTTTCATTTCTGTTCTGCTGAGAGGTCATGCCCAGGAGAGATGAGGAAATAAGTCCTCATAACCCATGCAGGGCATGTGTTTGGAGACGCCCTTAGGCCTGGGGACCGCTTGACAGCCAAAGACAACAGGATCAAGACGCCCTTAGAGAAAGCAGGGACAGTTTGCTCTGGTGCTTCAGGCTGTGCCTGGTGGAGAGGGCACACACCCATGTCACCAGTGCCGAACCTCTTGTGACTGCCCCTGTCATGCTCTGGGTGCGAAGCAGAGAGAAGTGAGGTCTGACGTTAGGGAGCTCAGATTTGGGCTGAAGCCTCTTCTTTTTCCAGTAGGAGAAGGTAACATGCCCCAGTGCTGAGTCTTGAAGAGGGTGGGATGAGGTGAGATGGTGACAGCTCATGGTGTTGGGTTGAGTCTGGGGACTGTGGGATGCCATGGGGACAGCCCAGCTTGGCTGTCACCCACCACCCATGCCCTGCCATGCCAACGACCAGCTGAATGTGGCATGGCTGTGTATCAAGGGGCTGCCCAGGTCTCATATCTTATTTGACAGGGGTGTTGGGGGTGGAACCCAACAGGCTGGCAAGGAGGCAGGAGAGGGGTCTTCCACGATGAGCAGAGGGGGCAGCGCAGCTGCAGGGTCCCAGAGAGGCTCCGCTGGGGCAGCTGCTTGGTTTACAAGAAAAAAGCCCCAAGCGCAGCACCGGCCCAAGCCGGCAGCTTATGTAAGAGCTGGCAGCAGGGCCAGCAGTGTGGAAACCCAGCGGGCTGCCAGCAGGGCGCAATCGCCTTTGATTTTTCTCCTGTTTGCTCAGCAGCTTTCATGCAGCGGGGGAGCGGGGCGAGGGCGCGAGATTCCTGCACACTGAACTCCTCTGTTGCTCTCGGCAGGATAAACAGGACATAAAACAAAGCCCTGAGCCAGCCCTCGCCTCCGAGGCAGCGTGCTGCCAAGCCCTCTGTGGGGCAGCTGATCCCCTCATGTGCTCCCTGGGGAGCAGCCACCCCATCTGGGGTGCCGCAGCCTGGGATACAGGGAGGTTATGGGAGCCCACCCAGGGGGGTTTCTGGGTGCTGCAGCCATTTGTTGGTGAGGAGCAAGCAGGAAAAGGGGCAAAGATCCCTGGCAGGGCTCAGGCGGCAAGTCCCATGGCCTCGGAGAGCCGAGGATGGGTGCTCCAGAAGTGACTCCAGGCTGGACACCATGCAGACACCAGCCGGGCTGGGTGTCCTCTGCAAGGGTTTTGCTGCAACCCAGCTACCTGACAACACACAGTCCCAGGCGTGGGACCGAGCCCCATCTGACGTACCGTGGGATGCAGCGGGGCAAGGAGGGGGTCGAATGCCGGTCCTCTCTCTGCAATGGGCTCTGTGCGTGGGGTTTCAGTGCTCCCTTAAAGCTGGGCTGCTTTAGTTATAACTTCCCCTAAGGAGTAATTTCCAGGCTCTCTTGCCCCCATGCTAGATGCCTGTCAGTGGCAGAGGGCGATGGGGCTGACCTCAGCCCTTTCCCAACGCAGTATTAGCTAAGCTGGCTCCCCAGAGACGTGCCAGCCCAAGCCCATGCCGGCTCCCCTGAATTTCCACAGAGCCACGATTTCACCACTGCCAGCCTGCTGTGGGGCAAGGTGAGAAGGCAGAGAGGAAACCCTCACTGCTGGGGTTTGAAACACTTCCAAGAGTTTCAAGTGGGATTTGCTCTGGAGCAAAGTGTCCTGTAACCACCTTAAAGTCATTTGGTTGGGGAAAAGCATTGGCCAAGTGCGAGGCTGCAGCAAAACTCCTAGGAAACGCTATTGCTGCTAAAGCAACACGTAGGGAGGATGGTTTGGTGCTGCACCTCTGTCCTGGTTGTCTGTCCTGCTGGCCACGGTGGGTGGCGAGGTCCCCTCTCCTCCAAGGCGCTGCTGGTGAGTTTTCCTGAGCTGCCCTGCCCCAGCCCTGCTGCACTCCTTGTGCTGCTGCATGCAGTGGCATTGCTTACTTCTGCTCTCAAAAGGAAGAGCTTTGGCAGGGAAAAAGCTGCCTGGGCAGAAAGCTGTTTTCCTGGCTAGGATCTGGGGGCTCTGAGCTGCACACATAAAAACCCATTGGAAATGCAGAGGTAGGAAAAGCAGGTGCTGCCTGCTGCAGCGCTGAGCTTGGAAAGCTGGGTGGCCTTCAAGGTCCCTTTTGTGTGCCTAGGTGGGAAGAACAAGCTGGTGGCTGGAGCTGTACAAGGGCTGAGGTTGGGGAAGGCTGGGGAGGTATGCGGGGCTGCCTCCCCGTGCAGCCGCACCAGCCCTGGGCAAGGGAGGCTTGAGGAGCAGCATGCCCAGGTGCCTGCTCTGGCTGCTGGTTTGTGGGTGCTGAGCACCCCTGCAAGCACTGGCGGCCAGCAGAGCTGAGCTGTGCTCCTCTGAAACCACTGGGATCTCGGTGGGGGGTGGGTGCAAACCCTGGGGCCGCTTACCCAAACCTTTTGGCCTGGGGTTTTGCGAGAGCCGGCTTTCTCATAGGATTCCTACTCTGGGCTTGATGGGTTGGAAATGCTGCAAGAGCAGCCCCTTTTCTGTTGTGTTTTGTTTTTTTTTTTTTTCCCCTGGTGTTTGTGTCTTTCCACTTCCGTCTCTGGCCAAGGCAAGTGATGCCAAGGCACAAGAGCCAGGCACACCCAGAAGGAGGGGGAAGCAAAGCACCCTCAACCCACAGGAAAACGGGAACAGAAGGCAAACACGGCAGCTGGGAGCAAGGAGGAGTGTTTGCTGGCTGGCTCTGGCTGGGGGATGGCTCTGCTTGGGGAGGTCCATGGACTCAAGGCGGGCATCGTGGCTCCGATTCAGTGCCCTGTCCTCTGGTCTTGCACTGATGCTGGTTCACCACGGGAGAGACGAGAAGGGTCCGCGCTCGGGGTGCACACAGGGCTCGACACCCTCCCGCTTCCCAGCCTGCTGGTTGGGTGTCCCTGGCCCCGCTTTGAGCTACAATATGGGCTCAAGCTGCACAAGTTGAAAAGGCTCAAGCTCTCAAAAAGCAGCGCGGGATCAAAGATTTCTAAACACTCAGGGCATTTGGCCCGGGAGGTTTTGTTCCGACTATTTATAGCAGTTGGGGCCAAGCGAGTTCAGAGCTGGAGGCAAACTTTTCCAAAGCTGGGGGCCATTTGGATTAGGGAGGTGGAAAGGGAGTTCAGCCAGGCCTGTTTCCAGCAAACGTTGACTCCTTCCCTTAGGTATGTGTTGCTATCCATGACACACTAACAACAGCTCCGCACAGAAGTGCCTGGCTGGGGCTGTAAAGATTGAAACAAAAATGTGAGTTGGCTGGAAAGGAGAACATGAAATAGAGAAAGTTTCCAAACAGCAAAGCTGGAGCATTTGAAAGTGAAAACTTTCCTTAGCAGCTTGTTCTCATCCTCTGGTCAACATCCTTCAATTACAAATACACTCATATTGTTTTCTAGGGAAAAGCTGGTGATGATTTTAGGGCAGAAAGACCAAGGTATGGCTTCCTGAAGCATATGCCATCCTTAGAAAAGGAGAGGAGGGGTCTTTTTATCTTCAAGGTGAATTTTTTTTGTGCTGTCACTAAAGAACATGTCATTTTCCTGTGCTACCCGCTATAGGCAAAGCCAGGCTTAAATTCTGAACAAGCAAACCAGCCAGGACACCCTTGAAATCATGTCACATTTGAAGCTATAGCCCTTGCAGAGCACGAAGACAGAAGCTAGGGTTTTCCTGTCTGCCAAGTGAATTGTGCTAATGATGATGTTTAATCGTGAGGAGTGTGAGCAGCACGCTTTGGATACACACCACAGCTTTTTGCATGCCTAGATCCACTCGCTTGATCTCAGGCACTCAGTATAGGTTGTAAAAATATCCCTCTAATTACCAGTAGCTTCCCAGCATGCTGCCAAATCTCTGCTGCTCTGTAGGAGCAGTATCTCTGAGCTTCTCCTGAAGGAAAGGGTGCAATTAGGTTGGCAGGTAATTATAATCAGCCTAATGAGGGGACGGCTCAAGGGAAGTGGGTTTGGCAGCTGGTTGGTGTCCAGCCCAGGTGGGCTGTTACAGCGAGCAACGTTATGCTCTTTCCTGGCAAGGGTGGTACGGGTTTTCTGCACGCTGCTCCACGCTGCAGGAGCTGGGTGCTGTATCAACAAACACAGCCTAAGTCTACCACGTGTGTGCCTCGGGTTGTTTTCAGGGAGAGAAATGCCATAGCTGGAAGGCTTCCTTTCATCTCTGACATCCCCACCAAAGCCTGTCCTCTGATGCAGAGGATGCCCATCCTTGCTGTGGACAGTTGGACTGCACTGGAGAAGCCAAATTGTTCTCCTTCAGGGAAGGCTGCAAGATCTCCAATGGATTTTGAAGAAAGAAATGATCTATATGTGGTTGGAGAGTGGGATGAAGGTGAGTCTGGGCTGACTGCACATCAGGTGGCTATGGCTGGTGTTACAAGGGGAAGCGTCAGGCAGAAGGGAAGATTTCCCCTGAAGCTACCCAGATGTCAGCCTTGGGGCCTGTCTTGTTTCGTATTTCTGTGAATGACCCAAAAAAGTGGAAGAGCAGCGTTGAGATGTGTGAATGAGGCATAGCTGAGGGGGTATCAACAGTACAGGAAGTTATAGGTGTTATAAAAAGAGAATCGGATGACCTGGAAGACAGGAGCAACAACGATATGAAGCTCAGCAGTATAAAACACAAAGTCTTTGAGCTTGAGGAGCAACAACATATGATAAGATAGGACTTCACATTTTCTGGAGGTAACAGAGAAGGGCTTTGGACTATCCACTGATCTCACACAGTACCTCTGAGCCACTGACTGAATGCTGTCATGCAAAAGGCAGATGCACCCTTAGAGGACTCTGATGATAAGGCCTCTCCGTTGACCTTAAAACCCTCAGGGCAAGAGCCATGAAGACCTCCACTGGAACAGTGGGTACAAATCTGATCATCCTTTCCCTAGAAAAAGTTAGAGTGGAGCGAGTGCAAAGCAAATCAACTGTTCTGATTGCTCCAAGGGTGAAATAGGTGTGAGGGTCAGATGTGGTTGTCCATCTCCCATCTTGGTTTTTCAACATGACAGAGACAGGCTCTGAGCCCAGTTTCCACCCCTACCCAGCAGAAGAAAATGTTCTTCTCAATTTTTGCCTCCTAATGATGATGATGACGGCTTACCTCTTGTTTTGTATGTGTCCTTACTATGAAAGACCGTTCTTGTGCTCGGTGCTAATGTTCCCAGCTCTTGGCTTGGAAAGGGTACACTGGCCAACTGGACAGTCATTTGTTTCACTGAGAGGCTGTCTGTTCCACAATTAACAGACAAAATGCTCACCACTGTGGTTGGAAAGAGGTTTTAATTAAAATCCCTTGGTATTGGCCTTGGCCAGACTGTGGAGTGAATGGGAAGAGGGCAGAAGGCCCAGGTCAGTGTCTTGGGTCACCCTAGGAGAGTGTCCACTGAGCTGAGGCTGAACACAAGGAAGGACCTGGTTTATAATTGCATGGGCTTTTCCCGCCCTCCCCCCCCCCGCCTTGAGTGACCTGCCCAATGGACAATTGCAAGTTGCAAGGAGCGCAGATACTGCCAACCAAAAGTTGGGACAGGTCCACAGGTTGTTTGAGTCCTAATGAGGAACCATGAATAGAAGCTCACATCACACAAGTGAAAAACACCTCACCCTCTTCTCTAATGAGCACGGCTCTCCAAATGCTTTTGTCTTGGGCTTTGCTTGGCTTTCAGAGGTGCCTGGGGCTGGATCTTCCAGGCTGGCTTCCAAGCTGCTGTCACCTACCCCATCTTCTCTCTGATGGCGACCGGGAAGGTGCCTCGCTCTGCTGGATGGCAAAGGCAGACCTGCAGCGGCCCTGCGTGTTTATGACGGTGGCGTGGGTAAGCAAAGTCCTGGGAGGGTGAAATGCCCCCTCAGGGGGATGTGGTGGGCCCCAGTTGGCCTCCCCCAGGTGGAAGTTGCCCTCCGTGTGATTGCCTGTGATGTGCTGGGCTGTGGGCAAGCGGGTATGTTGTTTCATGTGTGGTGTTTCCCACCAGCGCTGTAACTGCAGGTGCTGCTCTAATGAACGAGTGTCTGCTCCTGCCAATGTCAAAGCCCATTAATTAATGTAAAGGTCATGTAATAAGCACCAGGAAACTGGAACCAGGATGGGTTCCCCTGTCATTCTCATGGAGTGAGTGCTGCTTGCTGTTTATATTCCCTTTGCTCAGGACGGGGTGATGGACTTTCTGGTTTGCACGCTAATGAGCAAGCAAAATAAAGAAATATAAAAAGCTGAAAGGGTACCAGCCCTGCAACTTGTCACTCAAAGGCCAACACGAGGGTCCTACTAGCTAGTGTTACCCTTGACACAGCACCAGGGCCCTGAAGCCATGTAGATGCTCTTCAAAACGTCACTCAAAAATCTCTTTTAGTTTTCCTAAGATTTTTAAGGTGACTTTTGAGGGCAAAAGCCCCTCCTTGTTTCATGCACTGAGCCTTGACTCCTATACCCTTCCTTCAGCATGGCACGGACTTTGTCCGGAGGTACCCCAGCCCCTCGCACAGGAGGATGGAGCGGGCATCTGGCACAGGGAACTGGGAAAGGATTTTACTTTTTTTCTTGGGCTCTGGCCTAGAGAAATCAATTGGCTTTCACATGTTTTAAGGAAGAAAAAAAAAATCCTTTCCTGCTGCCATTTAAGTTTTTGTCTCCTGCTTTCAGCTTTAATTTTGTGCTGTCAAGCTGCGTGGGAGCGCTGAGCAGCTTTGGAGTTTCTCAGCCCATTGCTGGTGATGGAAGAGATGCTGTCCAGGTGAACCCAGGCTTTTCCGTTCGGCTATACCCACACGTGACGGGATGGGTGTAGGCGCCCAGGGTGCCCCTGTCCGGCACCCATCCTGCAGGCAGGGAGGGAGAGGGGGCAGTTCGGGCAGCTGGGGCTGGGAAACGCGGAGAGCCCCAGAAGTGAAGCACAGGGGTGGCTCCAGGGACAGGTCAGTGGCAGCATTTGGGGCCACAAGTATCCAGGTGAAAAATCTCGATGCGTTCCCTGCTGGCATCAGTTTAGCCCCACACAGGACCAGCCATCTGCACAAACCCAGCTTTTGGGATGAAATAACATTTTGGGGCAGCGGCAGGGGGATTTTTTTACCGTTCCCTGTGAAAAATGCCATTTTTAATGCCGAAGTGTAGCAGACAAAGGGGTCGACTGTGTTTTTCCCTTTCCTTTCAATCCCCTTTCTGCACGGTGACATTTTCCACTTCCAAACCCTGTCGGGGTTTTTTTTCCTTCTTTTTCCCCTCCTATTTCCGTCTCCCTCCCCCCAGTATCCCCCTGGGGGAACGGCCCCTTTCCCGGGATCCCCCTGTCCTGGCAGGGTGCCGGGGAGGTGCCAAGGCATGCAGAGGGGCGATGCCAGTGCTTCCTGCTCCCTCCCCAGCAGCACTATGGGGACATTCAGGCGGGTACTGCATAGCCCAGCACC
>NW_008824411.1:6699372-6700608 GCF_000699105.1 Pygoscelis adeliae | reverse complement strand
GCTGTGTCCCAGCACGCTGGCGGAGGCGAACTGGAATCCAGCATCACAAAACAAGCCCTGTGCACGCTCCCCTCCTGACGCAGGCGCGTATGTGTGTCTCCCCTCCCTCCATCCCCCCAAAATCTCCAAGTCTGCCCAGTAACACCAAACTGGGCTCCCTTTCCCACTCCCCCCCAGCCAATCCGCACGCTGCCAACAGGCCAGGGCCTCCGCTGCTGAGATGCGAGGGGCAGGAGCTGGTGGAGTTGCAGGGAACGGCATGTTTTCCTTCTCCCCTTCTTCCTCCAGAGCCGCTTGTTTTTTAATTCAGGGCCAGAGGGGAGGCGTGGGTCGGAGCTTGGAGGCAGCCCCGTCCTTTCCCAGTAACGCAGCCTACCCCCCCAAAAAAAAAAAGATGAGATTTCATTGCTGCTCAAGGAAGCCTTGTTTTTAATTGCAGGCAGATCAGCGTTTTTTTTAGGGGTGGGACAAAGGAGAAGGGAGGGGGGGCAGAGCATGGAAAGCAGGGCTTCATCCTCCCTGGGTCCAACCAGATCTTTTCAGGCTTTCCTGCCTGCTCCAAGGGTTTTTTCCCCTCCTCTTTGCTTTGCTGTTTTTCCTCAACTCCAACTCGTGCTTGCAGCAGCTGCTGTGTTTGCAGAGCAGGAGGCTGGGCTGCTGTAAATCCGGCGGTCCTGGGGCACTGGGGGGGTGATTGATAGTGGCTGCCGGTTGGGCTCTAGCCTGCTGCCCCCTGAAACTCCACGGGAAGCAGCTGGGGTAGGTGCAGGGATGAAAACACCGAACAAGCTGGGTTTCAGGGGATTTAACTGAAGGACGTCGGCTGCCTTGCAGGGGAGCTGCTGGTCCCTGTGCCTCCTCCCTGCATCAGGGCTTTTTGCAGGTCCCTTGGACTTAGCAGCCGCAGACCATGAGCTGATGATTACTGGGTGCAAAATAATAAACACATTTTGGTCTTTTCTGGCATGTTTGTGGGGCAGCACCTCAGGATGAGCTTGCCAAGAAGTGAGCCACACTTAGAGCACAGAGGTATCAGGGACATCCAATGCCCACCCCTGACGTAAGGAATGGGTGTTTGGACCCAGGACCAGCAGGGCAGGCAGGATAACGTGTCCCATGTTGCCTGTTCAGATGCACAGTTGTGCTGAGATGCGGAGGGCAGCTTGCGGCTGCTCTTCCACAGAGTCGGAGGAGCTCTGCTGAGTTGATGGCAGTGATGCTCTACTGATTTGCATC
>NW_008824411.1:6687246-6699071 GCF_000699105.1 Pygoscelis adeliae | reverse complement strand
CCTTGGCCCAGGAAGGTGCATAGTGGCTTAATGCAACCAAATCCTTATGGGATCTCAGTAAGTTGAGTACTTGGAAGTAGTGGCCTTGTTGCAAAGGGTGGAAAGCAGGAGGCCAGGTAACCACGCAGCTTATATGTCGTGTGGGGAAATTGCTGCCAGCAACACTACCAGCCAGATGGGATTGTCTTAACAGCCAAACATTTTGCAGCCACCTCGAGAGGAGTGTCATGCTCCCCTGATAATTTTGGGTGTCGTGGCACAGCAGCGGCTGAAGGGAGGATGGGACAAACATCCTCCTGGCTCCAGGGGCCCTAAATGGCTGGGGAAAAAACAGTGACTGCTGCAAGCTGGTGCCCTAGGCTGCAAGTGAAGAGCAGGCAGGCTGGATCCTGCAGGCACTGTGTGCAGCCGTTGGGTAAACTGCAGGAACAGAGGTTGGACTGCAGACATCCCGGGGAACGGCAGGCAAAATTGTGCCAGTCTTTGGGGGGTGGCTGGGAGAGGCTGGCAAGGGCAGCATGTCCCTGTGCGTGCTGGTGGTGCTCCACCCCAGGGAGAGGCTGAGCCCAGGGCTTCTTGCATAAACTGTTTGCGTAGGGTGAGGAAAGCTGGGGCCTGGGGGAATGGAGCAGCTCAGGACATCCCATGGCAGCTCTCCCGCACCAGCTGCTGGAGCTGGGCAGGGACCGTGCTGCAGCTGCCCACGGGAAACACCACGAATTACAGCTCCTGAGGGGCGAGGGCATTGCTGGGTGAGCGGGACCAGCTCAGCCATGCGGGATCTTCCCTCTGCAGGGGTGGGGCAGGCAGCACTGGCGAGGGCTGTATTATAGATAAATGGGTGTTACTTCTTGAAATGACTTTGCGGACTTTTTCTCCTGTGCTCTGTTTCTCTCATCTCTTTCCCAGTATCTGCCCTTCTCATTGATGCCACTGAATTATATCAGGACACACAGTATCTGGCCGGAAAAGCACACACCTTGCATGGATGACTAGCACCGCCATCGCTTCCTGGCTCTGCACACCTCCAGCACACAGCCAGAGGAGGAGCGCTGGAAGTTTCAAAGCCCCAAGCTTTAACCCTTACAGCCCTTCTGAATTACACCCACAGACATGATCCCTGCAAGGTCAGAAGAGTAGCCAGGGGCACACCAGAGAGGACAGGTTGGAAAGCGGAGCTGGGAGAATGGCTGGTGTCAGACGGGTGAAGGACAGATACAGTCTTCAGGTAGACTTGATCATAGGCAAGATAGAGGTTCATCCAGCAAACTCACTGCTGTGTTCACCCATGGGTGCAGAGCCAGGGAGAGGGCAGGTGCTGGTTGCCCCTGGGCTGATTATGGTATTCACTGGGCAAACTGGTCATCCCAGGCACCTGCTCACTCAGACTTGAGCTTGAGTGAGAAGTAGGATGCAGGCACACTATATAGGATATCCTATATGATATCACAGTGTAGGATACAGACACAGTCTACATCTCGCTGTAGAAAACGTCAGCCAAACTAACAGCTCGAGAGCTGGATTTCATATTGGATGTTGCAAGAGCTGCAGTGGTAGGAAATGGGCTGGTTTTGTCCAAGTCCAAAGAAAAGGGGGGGGGACGGGACTCATTCCCTCCCCGACTCAGGTTCAGGCTAGGGATACGGATGGGCTTAGCAGCAGGACGAGGGTCCCTCCCTACAGGGCAGCCCTGTGTCCATGAGGCAACCAGGGCAGGTGCTGGCTGGGCTCGAGGTCAGCCTTTTATGCCGGGAGGATGGGAAAGAGCTGTCAGGGAGTGGGCAAGGGGGGGACACCCAGCTTTACATCAAGGTTATGGGAGGAAAAACATCTTCAGGAGGGTGTTAGCTGTGGCATGGCCCTAGGGCTATGGTAATTCCCCCCACTGCCGGTGATTTGAGCTGTACCTCCTGCGGGGCAGCGACTTTGCGGCAGGGCACGCCATGCCGGTCTGGAGCATCAAGGGTGACCTTCCCATCGGTTTTGAAATCTCAGAGGAGATTTCCCTGGTGGAGCAACTCAGTTTTCTTTGCAGCAAAGATAATCTTCCCCTCCTCCCTCACTGCCGAATACTCTGGCATCGCACCAAATAGCAAAGTCAACATGAAATACATTGTCATTTCCTGGGCCTCCTCTTCCCAGCCGTCCTCCAGCAAAGAGGAGTGACATAGCATCTGCTTTTCTAGCCGCAGCCCTCTTCCAGGGCCAGGTCTTTGTGGCTCTTCAGAGGTGGTGCCAAGGGCATTGAAATCCATTCAAGGCATAAAGCAAGGCAGTGGCAAGGAGTGAGCAGCAGGAGCAGCACTGCCTGCGTTAAGCCCTGCCCGCTGCTGGTCGCACCCCGGATGCCTGCTCCAAAGGGCCTCCGGTTTGCTCAGGCTTTTAAGGGGCATCGCTGAGGCCACCATCGTCCCGGGGCATTGCACAACTTCCCCGTTCAGTGCATATGGTGAAAGGAGCCGCTCACATTTCTTTCCTTCCAACGCAGGCACAAAGAAAGGTCAGAATGAGGGTGTCGGCTCTGCCCCATTGGCCTGGAAACTGCTGTCCACAGCTATGACATTGAGTCTAATTTATGGGCTAAGCAGGATCGGGTGAAGCTGATCAGCAGAGGGGGATCCCGTCAGTGTCTGCCAGGCCATTTGCCTCCAGGAACTGGAAGGAAGACGGGATCAAAGCTGCGTATAGTAGCTGCTGCGCCTTCATTGCACCAGCTTGTCATCTCCATCCCAGTTCTCCTGCAAAGCAACTCGGAAGCTGGCCAAGTGGCTCTCCCCATCTCCATCCCCATGCCTTGCTGCAGTGACCTTCCTGGGATATTGCTCCCTGCTCCTCCTTGGCTAAAGGCATGACAGACCCACCAGGATGACCCTGGGACCAGCTGTGGACTGTGGAAGACACGGGGGGGATCGACCCACCATCCACACAGGAGTGTCTGGTTTGGGGGGGATGGGGAAAGCAGGGGATTTATTAAATCCTTTGGAAGAAGGATTTAGAGACTGCAGGACATGCCTAGTCAGAAGGAAATTATTTAGTAGCAGGCTGGTATTTTTTCCAGCTTCAGTATCTCATGTTGCCCATTCCTTTGCACTTCATTAAACTGCCCTTCCAGCCACCCCCTTGAACTCAAATCCACTGCAGTATGAGCCATAAATTATTGCTGTCGGCCCTGTGATTCCCATGCCCTCCTGATGGCCGTCTTTTGCCTTGGACACTCGGACATGGGCCAACCTGGGCAGGGCAGGAGGATCAGAGAGGGAAATAAGATCAACAGGAGGGTGAACTTTGGGAATGACATGTTGGACAGGACTCAGGTTGGGCCTCTGGTAAGGGGGAAGGGTATATCCCAGAGGTCGGATACCATGTCTGGGTGTCAAAGTGGGAAAAGGTAGAAGGTTGGTGTGTGAATGTGCATGCAAACGTATTTATTGCCTCTTCAGGGGTGCATTACATTCAAAATTCATGGTACAGCCTCTCTTCCAGCAGCATTTCCAGGATCCAGCTCTTTTTTCCAGGACCACAAAGATGACTCTGGCAAACGCCATGCAGAGATTTTCTCCCCAGCCCTTGCACCATTCTGCCTGGGGTGAGGTTTTCCTCTGGTCTGCCCACTCCTCCCTGCTGCGCCCATCCCTCCTGCTTGTTTTCGGCATTCTGCAGAGCCAGATGGGCAATGTGCTCTAATGTTTTCTTCTGAATGACGTTTCCTACAGTGGTAAAAAAGGGAAAATGTGGTTTGTGCTGCAACTGAGAAATGTCCATGCCCTACAGCTCTACCCCATGTGCTCCTCTTCCCTGGAAGCATGCGGGTACCTATGCAGATAGGTATGGCAAAGCCCTCATGTCCCCCTGGTCCCCATTCATTCTCAGCTGCGCCCAGACCCCTTGCCAACAGGCAATGCCTGGGGGAGGCCGGGGATCACCCTGCAACATGGGGCCCTGCTGACAGCCTCCAGGTTGGGCTTTTCCAGCCACTGGAGAAGATGACGCTTACCCTCCCCCTGATTCCTCACTGACATTAGCTCCAAATGGATGGTCCTGTGATCCCCACCGTGATGCACGCATGAGAGCCCTGCTCTGGTCCAAGTCTCCTTCACTGATCTCCACTCTGAGACCCCTCCAAAGGTCCCAAATAGTCAATGCAATTCAGAGCATGGGCTTTCGAGTGCTGGTGCTCAGGCTTACCTGCCTGTGCTTGCACTCTAAGACAGCCTGGATGCTCAGCCTCCGTAGGACAGACACCTAGCAGTTGCTGTGCAGAGCAATTCCTCATCAAGTTTGAGTCTCTGATGCAAAAATCACAGCAAGGCAGTAGTGGCCATTGCCAGTTCCTGTCTGGTGATGCTGCCAAGGGTGGGCAAAAAGGGGCAGAAAGTTAAGCTATAAGGGGAGGAGGGAGCCATGGGCAGCACAGTCTTCTCCTACACCCTAAATCGGATTGCTCCATGTCAGTGTTACAGGGCTGTGGCATCTTAGGGTCTGTTGTTCTGTCTCAGATGAAGGGTGATGTCTCCTCGCAGGCTGTTGAAGCCTTAGCACCAACTAACCCAGCAGAAAGGGGCAAGCAGGGATCTTAAGAGGGAGATAAGTGACAGGGGGACAATTCTGGCTGGAAAACAGCTGCTGTTGGAGGTGTCTCTGCTGCTTCATTCTGCCTGTGGCTATGAGCCTCTTGTTTCTTGCAGAAAAAGGAGACTTTAAAACATCTGTTTGCAACACCTTTGTCCCCCTCCTGGTGTCATCTGATCACTGGTGTAGAAATCCGTGCTTAGGCGGGTTACATAAAGTGAAGAAACAGCTTCCCAGTGTAAAACCCACGGGATGGGTGGATCGTGCCAGGGACGCACCAGCTGAGCATTTTGTGCAGCTCCCAGGCAGCTAGCGAGCTTTTGACTGGTAACGTGGCAGGGCACGGTGGCTTCAGAGAGAGGTCGGTCTCCAACAACCGCCAGACACGGGCCATGCTCCTAACAGGTATGGAGCAACCTCTGCACCGCAACCTGGAGCTGACCCAAATGGACACAGAGCAAATTCCTCATGAACCTCTCTAGGAACTGGACCATTGCACGGCCGCATGCCATCTTCACTGCTGCAAAACTATTCATCCTCGGTGTGTTTTCGCATCAGCGAAGAGCTGGCTGGCGCTCCTCCTCACCCACTGTGCAGCCAGCACTGGGCAGAGGCTCCTCCTGGGGTTCCTATGACTCCCCGTCCACGCTCAGCTAATCTGCTGGATTATAGTCATTATATTTAACTAGATTAGACGACTGTTACTGCAGTTACTGTTTTGCACCAGTCATATTTATAGGGTGCACTGGTCATATTTATAGGGCTGCAGAATCAAGTTACAACTTTAAGAGCTCCAGCCATGGACCCCATAGGCCAAAGTAACCCTGGATAAAGCCGCGCTGGTCCTGCTGAGCATCACCCATCGGTATCAGTGCTTCCAGGGGGCCTTGGTGGCTCCTCACTGCAGGGCAGCATTTTAGCATCACAAACAGAAACCCCACCTCCCACACCTCAAATTGTGTTTGATAGCAGTGTAGTGTACCAAAATCTTCTGATTTGGGGGAATGGGGCTGGGGAGAAGATCTTAAACCCTTCTGCCTGAAGAGGGGGCAGTTCACACAGCCGTCAGTCTCCGCAAGCCTAGGAACTGGAAAAAGAAATCTTTAAACTGCCTTATAAAATCTTCGTTGTCTTTGGGGCTGGAGCCCTGTGGGATCGGTGACCAGGGGATGCCATTTGTCACAGTCCGGGCTGCTGTCCCTGGTAGAAACCTGCACCACCGGGCTTTCTGCTCATCTAGCGAGGCGGGCGCTCTGCACTTTTGGTGATGCTGGTGCACTTCAGTGCCACCCCAGAACACATATCACAAGGAAAACCACGTTCAAGAGCTGAGACAAGCTTTGCCACACACCCTGGGTTTGCACAAGCAGGTGCAAAAGCTCCCCATGCACACCCCAGCCCCATTGCAAGCACAGCTCTCTGCCCCAGTGCCCTGAGGGCACCCCAGGGCCCCGCCAGCCTCCCCAAAGCCACCTCTCCACCTTCCCCCACTGCGGGCTCTGCCCATTGGGGTCCCTGTCCCCCCCAGCAGCCCAGCGGGCAGGAGGGGTGCTGGCTCTGTGGGAAGTGGACGGCTGTTTAGCTGCCGTTATTATGGCAGCAGTAAATACCTTTCCGCAGCTGGCCAAAGTCCAGCGCCGGCATCAGCCCCACAGCCGTGACACAGCCTGTGTCCCGGGGCCACCCTGCCAACACCGGGTGTCAGGCTCTCTGCGCGTGGAGGAAGCGAGGCAACCCCGCTGCTCATCCTGACCCGGCCCGAGGGCATTTGTGTGGACCCGGAGAATAATCCCCCTCTCGTGCTGGTTCAGCCACAGCAAGCAGCACCGGGTATGGACCAACACCCAGCTAAATGTCGACCTCCGCTTTGCACAGGTCTTGTTTGTCAAGACACCATCTTCTTTGCGTCCATCTTCTTCAAGTCCGGAGGATGTCTCTGAGGGTGCACACACAAAGCTCCTTATTAGCTGGATTTAAGGATGATGAATATTGAAAAATGTTAAGAAATTGAGCCACTCCACCAGGATCTCTTTGACTGCAGCCGATCTCAGCTGTGCAATCACGCTGCACGTTCAGATGAGCTAAAATTAACTGGGCTCCCATGCAACGGTTGTGGCGGAGCTGTGCTTGGAGCAACGCGTCATTATGAACTGCTGCTGGTGGTTGTTAGGTGTTAGTGCATGGTCAGAGCTGTATCTATGCTGGGCAGCCCCTGTCCCAAAGATGAACCTTTTCAAAAGAAACCTGCTTGGAGGCCAGGGTGGGCAAAATGAATCGCCTGAAGGCTCATGCTGTGCAATGGCCAAGGCGAAGACCCTGGTCCCACAAGCATGTGGAGCTTCTCTCCACCCCCTTGGGCTTTTGGCTGCTCACCTCCTTGCAACGCTGTGCTCCTGTGTCCAGCCTGTGCACCATGGCACCAGCCCAACCTGGTGCCTGCTGCTGGAGGGGAGAAAAACCCATGAGCCCATCAGCAGCCATCCCATCCCAACAGCCCAATGAACAAGTGGGAGGGTTGAAACACCAGACCTGTGGCTGCTCCCTGGGTGCCAGGGAGGGACATGGTCTGGCAGAGCCAAAAGCAGGAGCTGGGGTGATGCTGGGGACTTTTGCTGTGGGCAATGCAAAGGAAAAACCAGCTCTTTCCTCGGTGTCTGGCTGCTTATGGATGGCAGTCGGAAGAAGAAAGACACCTCCATTGCTTGGAGACCCTGGGCATCCTCCAGCCCTGCTGCCCGGTGCACAGCAGGGACCAGCCCCCCCTGCAAGGCCATGACTGACCCTCCAGCATGGGGACAGGGAGTCCCAAATAAGCTCTTCGGAAGTAATGAGGAACTCCAGTACATGCACTAAAAATAAGGAAACAGCAGGCAAAAAATAAATCACTTGGAGGAGGCCCCGGCCGGGAGGCTGAGCCGGGAGGCTCCCGCGCGCCTGGGCTGATTGAGCCCTGATTTGCGGTCTGACCTCGGCCGCACTCATTGAACTCCTCGAGCCCCAGCTCGCCTGGCTGGAAAACCGAGTAGAATAAAAAGCAGGACTTCAAGGCTGAGCTTAGCTTTTCTTTCTGCGGATAAATCACTGGGAGATGAGGAAATTGGCTGTGTTTGTTCGCAAAACAGCATGCAAAGCCTGCCTGCACAGGGAGGCTGTGCTGGGCAGGTTGCACAGTTGGGGTGGGAGAATGAGCAAACCCCCATGCTGTCCTTGTCCTGGTGGGAAGGTGATGGAAAATTAGCCCAAAGAGCCAGTCCGTAGCATTGCGGCAGTACACGGGGAGAGGGAGCAGGGTGTAAACTAGCGACGTGCAAAGATAAGAGTGGAAGGACCCTCCACCTTCTGCTCATGCAATATTTGCACCGTGTCCTTGGCACCTGGGTTGCACCAACACTCTCCATCACTGCACAGTTACCAGGGGAGCTACATAAATCATCTAAAAAGAAAAAAATACAAGTTTTTTCTTCAAGCATTTTCCAATCACCAGTGCAAGTTGTTGGGTTTTTTTCCTTTCCATGCAAGAAACCTTTCACTTTGTGCTCCTGCATGTTGTGCCATCCCAGTGTATGTTTTGGGGGTGTGGGGCTGGTGTCTGACAGCCTTGCCAATGCTCCCAGGCTGTTTAGGATATAGTGCTCTGCATAAGGGCAAATACAGCTTGCTTTCCCTTCTCCAGCTGATGGGAAGTCAGGAAAGGTGATGTATTTTAGCTGGTGAAGTAAATCAGCCAGAGAAGCAGGCTGGTATTCAGATGGATATTCAGATCATAGCAAATGTCTGTAAGTGTTTTCCACGGTAAAGAGTTTATCTAGAGGCACCTTTGTCATTTGGCACCTGCTAGGCTTGATTTGGGGTATCATCTCAGCTATTAAGTGCTTAACAGAGAAAGCTCAAGGGGACAGAGTAATAACTGCACCCTACTCATCCCCGTTTTCCTTGTGGCTGCTGGTAGCAGGAGCAGAGTTTGCTGTAGCTTCTGTTCCCATCTATTGTGGAGCTGAAGCCATAAAAACAAATGGAGGATGATTACACCACGCACTTGCAAGCACCAAGGAACGGTGCGGATGTGAGAAGCAGAAGAAAAACTTGCTCATTTAGTGTTTTTCTGACTGCCTGCCAGAGCTGCATCTGCTCTTCAGCCGACACAGAGCAAGACTGCTAGCTGGCTATTAGATGAGAAGAATTCAAATAATTTTTATTGTATGGAGGAAGAGGGAGAAGAGACCCACCCTGACAGCCTTTCTGAGCTGAAAACTGATGCTCATGTCCATTGGCTGCTATGTAAAAGAAACCAATGTATGGATTTTTAATTTTTTTTTTTTTTAGAGAAGTACTTTCTGAAACTTTCATAATTTGAGAAGTCAACCATCATGGCCAAACTGAGGAAGCACCAAGGCAGGCAGCTGTTGTCATGAGATGAGCTCTTGTCCTTGATCTCATGCTTCTTCAGTGAACCTCTGCAAACATGACCAGTTTGCTTTTTTATGGACAAAACTTCCATGGACGAAACAGTCTATTGCCAAGTGTTCAGACAGGCAGGAAAACACGAAGCTGTGTAAAAAAAAAAACAACCTTTATTTAACCCCTACTCTAGGCAGGTATATGTGTCGCTTTGCATTGCGGTTCCCAGATGGGTTCTTCTGTTGAAAACAAAGCTCAAAAGGACTGGACCTGCAGGCAAGCCACCCTCAAGAGCCTTTTAAAAGCCTGCAAGCCTGTATTGAGCAGATCCTAAAATCTTGCCCACAGCATGTGTGTAAATCAAATCCCCCCACTTATCTCTCACTTACGTACCCCAAGTCCCCTTATCCTCTGCTTTTATACAATCCATGGAGATCTACATGGATCAAGCATCCTCCCAAATGAGCTGCTCTGAGAACTGAGCCACATAACAAGCGAAAATGTCCAGTAAAACCAGACCTGGTAAAAGCAAATAAAGCAAGAAAGCTACAGGCGGAAAAGCTACAGCACGGCTGCCATTGCTGGTGCCAAAGATGTTTGCAGAAGAGCAGCAAGAGTTGGTGAGAGGTTTCATCCAGTCCCACCTCCCCTACCTCAGAAGACCTTCTCACTGGTGGTCTGTCATGGAGGTGGGAAGTAGGGAAGAGCATGAGCGGGCGCAGTCCCTTGCAGCATCTTGGAGGCACCTGGGTTCATGGTGAAACTGCTCAGGAGGCCCTCAGGACCTTCCAGATGCTGGGCTGGGAGAGCCTTCTGCTGCCCTTTCCCCCTCCTTTCTTCCTGTCTCTCAGCACCACCTTTTCAGAGAGCTGGGACCAGTTTAAAACCATTTATTTGAGGCCAGGGAGCGAGGAAGGAGGAGAAATACGATTACCAGCTCAGAGATTTATCTCCTACAAGATGCCTGGTGCACAGAGTGTCTGCTGAAACAAAAATCGCCATTCGTCTAGCCCTGATAATTTCATAAACAGCTCCGGATCCAGGGATGAAATACAGCCATTCCCAAGGAGGTGCCTGCATTTTGACAGCCAAAATGATCTGTCTGGGATGACAGATGTCTGGGGGTTTGCTTTGCTCTGCCCAGCACTGCAGGATGGACCCCAGCAGTGCAAGACGCACCCCAAAATGGGCCCTTTCTTTATACCTATCCCGGGAGATGGCACTGGGGGGGGTCCAGCATGAGCCCGGTGGCAGTGGTCCCCTCGGACTTGCCACTTAGTCACTAATCCCAAGGGACACACTGGGTGCGCTGGAGGCTGGGAGACAGAAAGACACGGATCTCTGTGTCTTTATGTCATGTGTTTTAAATTGCATTTAAAAATGCAATGTAAAAAAAAAAAAGCATTTAATTAGGAGGATCCCAAGGCCTGCTGTGCTCTGGTTTGGCCTGGGATAGGGAACGGAGCTGGGAGCTGTTAAGAGGGATATAACAAGCAGTAAAACATAATCCTGGGATTACAGGCAAGCAGTTAGCACCGTGGGTATGTTCGTGTCGCCCCGTGCTCCCTGCATGCGGGCTTTGGGCTGTGTTACAGGGACCAGAGCATGTCTCCTACCCAAGCTCACCCCATGCCGCAGTCCCTGGGTTTGGTCTGAGGCAGGATTAGTCCCATGAGCTTGCACCATGCTGCGGTGCCTGCAACATGTTGGCATCACAGTTTCTTAGGGCAATTAGCACTGGCAGAGCCTGGAGGACTCCAAGGAGTGCTGGCCCGGACCTGCGAGCAGGGGAGAGCTGGCGGCAGAGGCAGGAGATGGGGGAGAGGTGCTCCGGGGGGGGCAGGATGGAAACGGGAGCTGCAGGCAAGGCTGTGCTGGGCAAGGACGAGCTCCTGGAGTGCAAGCGTGTGCCAGGCGCCCTGTGCCCACCTGCACGGCTCAGCCCGTGCTGGGTGGGAGCAGGCGGCACCAGGCACGTCCTGGGCTGATTTCCAGACCTGTGAATTACAGCTGCAGCGGGTGCCTCCTCCCCAGAGCAAGTCGCATCCACCCTGGCTTGCAAAATAACGCCCCCCCAAGCATGACGGAGAGGCCGGGGGCTGCAGCGCTGGGTTCGCAGGCAGCCAGGCTTTGCCGCAGCCTCGGTCTGCTTTGCATCGTTCATCCCCTCTGAGATGGAGAGTGCAGCTGGAAGTTACAACATGGCAGACTGTTTGTTCCTGGTCTGGAAAATGGTCCCCATGAAAAAAAAGGGAAATTCAGGGAGCCACTGGTGCTTACGTGCCAAGGAGGCATCAGGATGCACCAAGTGATGCGCCTGTCCCTGTCCCAGCTGTGCTTCCCATTAGTAATCCCAGCCCAAACTTTCATGGCCATCTCAGTAACAGCACATGGATTTAAAACTGACTCAGGCACACTGTTTGCTTTATTTATAGGTAACACCAGCAGCCATCAAAATAAATGAAACACGCCAGGCAAAACCAGCCATAGGGCCGAAGCGTGGTGGGACAGCAGTCACCTTCCCATGGCTCCCTGCACCGCCATGCCCGCACCCCCCCCCGCCATGCCAGCAGCACTCACTCCTCCCTGGGCAGCAGGGGTGGAAAAAACCCCCAGTCCGGTCCTGGGGGGTATGAAACTGGGTATTGAACATGAATGCATGACTGCTGCAGGAAAGCGAGGGTTGTCTCTAGCTCAGTGCCACTGGCACACCGGAGGGGTTACGGCGATTTGGTCAGTCCCATCCTGCCCCCGTGGCCGTATCCCACAGCTGCAGGATCTCATCCCCACTGTGGTCCTCACCAAGCAGCTTGCGGGTCTCATCCGTGTGCCCCGCTCTCCCTCAGGGCTTCTCTTTG
>NW_008824411.1:6669612-6687159 GCF_000699105.1 Pygoscelis adeliae | reverse complement strand
TTTCCAAGGAGTGTGGCTCACATCCCAAATCCAGTCCGAGATGCCACCATCCTCCCCCAGCCTCTCCGGCCCAACAGGCCCGCGTGAGCTGCACCCCTCAAACAGCTCTTATTGTGTTTTTCGGGGCGGGGGGCATTTCAAAATTCAGGAAATTTCCCAAAGGGGGCCGGCTGCCAGTGAGCTGGTGTCCAGGAGAGGGCAGGGTTAGCCACCACGCACTGTGGCACAGCACTGACATTCTGGGGACACGGGGACCCAGCTGCTGCCATTATTTCCAGCCAAAAGAGAGCTTTGCCTTTTCCACAGCCCTTCTTTTTTGGGGGGACTTAAACCCCACTTTGCAGCTGTGTGGTTTGTGCCTTTTCTGGCCCCTTCCAGTCCCAGGCTGTCCCTGCAGAGCTGGGGGCCAGCAAGCACCTTGTTTACACCGTGTTCCTGGTGCTGAGCCATCGCAGCTGCTCTTTTGAGAGGTGCCATGTGCCCCAGCGGGGTGGAGAAAATACCTTACATTAATCGAGAGGTCGGCTGCAAGAGTTGTTCTTCCAGGAAAAACGGGCAGCTGCGGTCGCCCTCCAGCCACCGCGCACTGGGGGCTGCGGAGAGCAGGATTTGCAATGGGCTCTGCACCATCGCAAGGATGCTGGAGTGGTACCAAGGGCTCGCAGGGCGGGGGGGACAGCAGGGCCAGCAACGAAGCTGGCATCACCCCAAGAGGCTTAGCACACACCCCAGCAGCTCCTCCTCGGCCAGGGCAGCCTTCGGTGGTGCGTGAAATACCCTGCCCATGGAGCGGTGCGCTGAGCAGCTCAGCAAGCCCCTGCTCGATTAGAATGAGAGATGAAGAAAGCAGGTGGGGAGCTGAGGAGGAGGATGGAGGAAGGCTTTCCATGAACAGGGATGGAGGAGCAGCCAGATGGGAGGGGGTCACCAAGCAGCACAGTGGAGGACACTTTCTTAGCATTGCTTTCTCCAGAAATAACATCCTTCTCCGAGTCACTCCTGAGACTCATCTGGCCTTGCACTGGCCCCAGCCTGTTAATGTTTAACCCACCGGACAGGGACAGCATGTCGAAGCCAACATGCAGGAGATGGTGTCAGCGTGTGGGGATGGCAGTGGGCGGCTGGGCACACGTGAGGTCGCCTCCCCACACCGGTGGGACCTGCATTGGCCAGTGTCGCCAGTGGCACCCAGCTCCCACACTGCTCCCATAAGCCCTGGGATGTAGTCGGGGTGAAGCGGCTTTGTTAGGGGTAATGCCAGTTCACTTGGAAAAAGTCCTGCTGGGGCTGTGTGACCCAGGGTACCTTGGGACCGGCTTCAGGGGACAAGCCGAAACATGAAAGGGGGGGGATGCTGGCTTCAGCCCCCACCCATGAAGTGTAAAGCCCGGCAGGCAGAGCCATGGGGTGATGCACGGTGCAAGCCCAGCATGTTTGCACATAAAGACCCTTTTCCTCCAGGGATGTGGTCCCCAAGAGCCCAAGCAGGCCCAGGGACACAGGGCTTGGTGCCGTGTTTTAGGGCGAGAGCTGGTTTGTCTAATGAGGGAAAAAAATACAGTTTCCTTGTAAGCAAATAAAGCTTGAGTTTATTGCCTTTAAAGTGCAACTAGAACAAACAGTGGCAAAAGTGCAAACACTGATAATGCTCAGAACATTTTGAGCTGTGCAAACAAGCCAGAGGTGGAGGGGTGTGTTGAAATGAAGGGGGGAGAGGGGAGGAGACCTCCCAGCCCCACAGCCCCCCCCAGAGCTGCCCGAGGCAGTGATGCTGAGTCTGGGTTGGGGGTGGAGGCAGCCCCTAGGCGAGCAGGGCTGAACGGGAGCCCTGCGGAGCACAAAACCCCCACCAAGGTGGGATGCAGATGTTATTACGACATTTTTAGCCCCAGCCTGAGGCTATGCCCTACCCCGGCAGCAGGAAGGGCTCCAGAACTGCACAGCAGAGCCACCAGGATAAGGCAGAGCCATGCATCCCTTGCCCGGTCACTGCCCACATGGAACATCCCACCAGTGTCTCAGATGCCGTGGCAGACAGCACGCTGCCCCTGCCTTGCTTTTTGCCCTTCGTCCCCTACCCCACTTCCTTTTTCCTAGGCGGGCAGCTGCATTGCACATGCTTCGTGCTCCTCCTGTGCCTTGTTCAGCATTTTCTGTCCCATCCATTCTCTGAAGCCTCCTCCAGGTGATGATCCATAGGTGGCTGCTGCATATCCCAGCCCTGCCCCACTGGCTCCTTGCCTGGTGACCAGAAAAGCCTGTTCTCCACCACCCTGCGCTCTTCAGGGCACGTTTTGCCCAGGATAGGGGAGGGTGATGCATGGGAGGCTCAGTCCTTGCAGATGTGAGATTGCTTACAGGGAGCCAGAGCATCAGCACTGTAGGTAGGGATTAAGGTCCAGCTCCTCGAGAGACATTTAGGCATCTGCCTCCTATTACTTAGGATTACAAAGCAGGTTGGGAAAAGCAGGCCACTGCAAATCGGGTCAAAAGAAGAAAGGGAGAGACCGCAGATGGATCACCGGAGAATCAGGCAGGGTGCAGGGACTTCAGACTTTATCTCATCTCCATCCCTCCAGATCCCAATGCACCAGAGGGTCTCTCCAGGCTGTTTCTGCTGCCAGGCTGGGAGGGGAAGAGATGCCTGGAGTCAGGGCAGCCCCATCCCGCACGCACCCCTTGGCCTCTCAGCACAGCCTTCCTCACCCCAGCATGAAGGGATTACCAAGTTTTGCGTCTGGCTGAGGAACTCTTCCCTAATCCAGCCTTGAGGGAGGAAAAGCTTTTCATATTAAATCCATCGCCTGCCCCCGTCCTGCACAGGCGATCCCAGATTGCTCCCCTTCCCATCCAGGCTGCTGCGTGCCAACTCGGACACCTCCCCAGCTGCCCGATGCTCCAGCTGATGTGGTCACCACCAGCCGGGAGTTTTTGGGAAACTGGGGATCCAGTGAGTTTTCTCTCTCTCTCTGCAAGAGATCAGCCTGTCCTCCAGCAATGGCATCTATTTCCCTCCAGCCAGAAAGACCTGAATATTGGGGAGGAATTACCGTCCTTGCCAGACCTACCCAAAATCAGCCAGTTCAGCATATTACTGAGGGAAGGGACAGGCAAACAGAATGACAACACACTCACTTTTGTAAGGCTTGAGAAAACAGGCTGAAGTACAGTACATAAAATAACAAAAAATAGACATACTGGGGTAAGTTCAGTTGCTTTGGGACAAAGTGATTTATTTTTTTATTTTTTTAAAGCTAAAACTTACTTTACTTTTGCTCCTGATTCTGCCAAGTCTCTTCTGAGTGAGGGTTTTGGGGATTTTCCCAGCTGGACTCCATTTTCTGGTAGGAGAGGCCAGGGCAGGAGCACCCAGACTCCAAGCAGAGAGGCAATGCATGTTGGACATGACACCTGGGGTGGTTTTGGGCCGGTGTGGCTTGTTGATATAACCGAGGCTGGAAGCCAAAGGCAATAAGGGATTAGGGTAAAATGGCTCGGGCAAGCAAGCAAGGGGGTTTTCTCAGCGGTGTCTTTGCTAGGTGATGTGGGTGATGCTCCCGCAAGAGCCACAGCGCTGGAGTGCACCCAGGTGTGCAGATGTACAGCAACAGAGCCTGGGACACGCGCCTGTCACGGACATGCTGTCCCATGGTGGTATCCGTGACATTTAAGAAAGAAGCCAGACAAAATGGGTGCTTGATGCTGTTAGGTTTTCGAGCAAGCTGTTATTCTCAAACAGGCTCTTTCTCCCTTGCTGCTCACCACAAACACTCGCTTTCCTTCCAAAAATCACGACGAGCATCATGTGAGCTAGTGAGCCCCATAAGCCGCGTTTTCCCCAGCCCTGCCCCACGGGGAGCTCCTCTGCGATGAGCAGCTGTAACTCACCCACGGGGTGCTGGAAGCTGTCAAGCCTAAAAATTCACAGCTCCCTGGGGAGCAGGAAAGCTATTTTGGAGGCTTCAAAATTGCAGCAGCCCAAATTATTTCCTGAAGCCTGCATTAAGTTATTTAGGCATCTGGTTGCACAGGTATAAAGCAGCTCACTCATAAAAATGCTACTCCCTGATAATTTTCTTGAGTTTTCCCACAGTCACGGTTTTTCTCTGTGCTACCGGGATGTGGGGAAATAATAACTTCTAGTGAGCTTGTTCAGGATCAGACAGGAGGATATTTGTGTGTGTGCGCACACGCACACTCACAGTGTCTGCATGCCCATCCTTGGCTTGGAGCCTGACACCACCTTGTCTATGGCAGTGGCTGCATTCACCCGACTTTGGGTGCAACCCGAGTCCTGTAAGAGGTAAAATTTACCCAGGCATGGCTAGCAGGGCAGGTGGGTTTGGGGAGAGCCCTGGAAAGCAAAGCCACCATGTCCCTGGAGCACTCAGCCCATCACAAACATGTTTGGGTTTCCTCTGCAGGGCCCCAGGGAGGAGAAGCCAGGGCGGTGCCCTCCCCACCGGGCAGCCCATGTCCCAGCCTTACACCAGGGTCAGGCGCCCGCATCACGCGCCGAAGCATCGCCACCGACTGGCACTTCACAGCTGCTTTGAGGTGCTGCCAGGGACTGTAGGTCGTGACTGCCAACAAATCAGAGCCATTGTGCTCCATCACTCCCCCCCTTTCTCCCCGTTAATAGCCCCTTTCTGTACCCAGGGAATGTGATTCTGCATCATCTCATCCCACTGCGAACCCCAGCTCTGCTTCAGGCTGGCTGCCCGTGCCCAGCACAGTAGATGTCCCGGCTGGCCCCGCAGGAGGTGGGTGCACCTTCAACCCTGCAGCCCCCCAAAAAAGCACTTTGATTTTGTACCAGGGTATTCGTATTGGGTTGGTGCATTCAGAAAAATCTCTGCCACCGCAGTATCCACAAGCCCTTCCACCAAAAATGGGTCTTATTCTCCAATGGCTGCCAAAGCATCTCCCCCACTCAACCCACAGTTGATGCTTGGTACTTGGTGCAGCGGTGCGCGACAGCGGGCGCCCCAACGCGAGGGCTCAAGCAGGCGGGTTGTTTGGAGACTCTCTGGGAGCACGAGCCACCTAGCCAAGCTGTTGTTCTCATTTGTTATTCAGTGCTAAGGAAATCTGCACCATTCTTCCGTCAGCCTCCCCATTCCGGAGGATAATTGATGCTAACGTCATTTCATTTTGGTCCAGCTGCTGGGCTCAGGGACAGATGTTTTATTGTTCAAACTGAACACACACAAAAAAACCCAACCCAAAAAGCAACAAAAAACAACTAATTTGTGTTTGTGGTGAGGTTAGCCACAGCTTCCTCTCCCCAGAAATGCGAAGAGACAGAGCAGCAGCCCCAGGGAAGACCCAGGCCTCCTGGAAAGCCAAGATTTATACATCCAGCTAAGTGTCAGTCTCCAACATATGATGCAACATGCCCCCCCCCAGAAGCCTGCCATGTCCAACAGGCAGACTACTCCCAGCAGAGAGACATTTCCCCTGACACTGAGATGTCACCTTCAGGTGAGGTGAGCCGTAACAGCCTTCATGTCCTCCCAGGAGCAGAGATCCACCCTGGTGTTTGCAAGGAGAAGTGCAGCACTTGCTTAAGAGCAAGGATACACGTCTCCTCCAAGGAGCAGACAAAAACAGGTGCAAGAACGTGCCAGTGACATGTGCATCTCCTGTGCACAGGCAAGTGAGCTCACCCTCTTTTCCAGCTCATTGAAAGCAGCCTGCGCATTTGATGCTTCAGCGCAAGAGCGCTGCAGTTTGCAGCCCTAAGGGAGTGCTGGGCACCACACACATAGACACACATTTCTTCAAGAGCACAGGATGGAGGGAGGAGGTCCATCACTTGCTCTGCAGCAGGTGAACAACAACATCTGGAAGTCACAAGCTGGTCCGGCCAAGCACTCCATTGCATCCTTAAGCATTCCATAAAGCTACCACCAAGCAAGCTGCGGAGCAAGTGGAAAACGCTTCCCTGGCTGCCAAAAAGAAATCTGTTAAAAAAAGCTGAAAAAGAACCCCCTAAAACCACACAGGTTTATAGA
Source organism: Pygoscelis adeliae (assembly GCF_000699105.1). Taxonomy (NCBI): domain Eukaryota; kingdom Metazoa; phylum Chordata; class Aves; order Sphenisciformes; family Spheniscidae; genus Pygoscelis; species Pygoscelis adeliae. The sequence goes on along the minus strand of NW_008824411.1, from coordinate 6,681,142 downwards.
TGTCTAATACTCATTTTCTCTCTAGCACTAATAACCCTATAGATAAGAACAGCACTTCTCCCATGCAGAAGAACTGGGAAACACTGGTATCTCTTATACAAACTGGGGAGGAGCTACCAGGAGGAAGGGCATAGCTGTTCTCCTGCCCTGGCCTGCAGAGGCACTTTTACTGTGGGTGAGACCTGGCCCTAGAAATAAAGGGCTCTGAAACACCCACAGCAAATTGCTTGGGTAATTTTCCCTATGGCCAAAGCAGAAGGCACAGGGCTGCCTGTGAGGCTGACGCGAGCACCTTTTGACGCCTCCCGGTGTGTGCCACATGCTTGGCATTATTTCTGGCAGCATATTGTGTTTCCTCCCTGTTCTACAAGATGGGGGTGGTAGGGATACAATCCTAAGGGATCCAATCCTATATGCAGCAGCATGAAACACCCTGGTCCCCCATCAGGAGACTGTGCTGGGCCTGGGAACCAGCACATGGTTTGAAAAGCCCCAGCAGGAGAACGGCCACAGCATCTCCTCTTAGCAAACCAACACTGGGGGAAAGCCACTGACTTATTACGGTTACAAATAAAATAGACCTTGCCCATGAAGAGCCCCAGGCTCTGCAATACCTGTTGTAAATCCAGCTGCCAAGACCCGCTGGGGATCAGCATCAGCTGTGACTGTCCCCTCAAAAAGAGTGCTGTCAGGGGAAGGAGTCTGTAGGGGAACAATGCAGCAAAAGCAGTAAGGGGCTGGAGGTGGAAAATACCCGTTGGATCATCCACCCCCTTCTCGTTCAGCTGGGCGAGCAGCAAGGATACGGACTCAGTAAGTGTCCCCTCCTTTGCCTGGTGGCAAGTTGCTCCCACTTCAAAACAACCTCCCTGCATCCCGCCCATGGATGCTTCATGCCTGCCTTAAGGCTGCTGCCTCCAGCATCCCAGCTGGCTTGGCAGCAGCCCATAATCACAAGAGTGTTTTAGCTGTGAGCGGGCGAAGGGATGTGTTGGAGAAACCATCACAGCAAGCCAGCAGGATTCAGTGTCTATGGGGAGCAGCACTGGTCCACGAGCCACCTCATTTGCCAGCAGAGTCCCTGGAGCGGGTGCAGAGGGGTCACTGAAGCCTTCAGGCAGTGACATTGCATGGGGACATGTAGGGAAGCAAGGAGAGGGCAGAATCCAGCCCTGTTCCCCGCACCGGTGGAGCTCAGGCAGGCTGACTGCAAACCCAGAGCTGGGACAGCTGGGTCAGCTATAGGTACAGAGCCCGAAAGGAGATGTTGGAAGGAGATGTCATGGAAAATATTTACTCCGTGAGGTCAGTGCACCCTTGGCTTCTCTTTGGAGGGAACTTTGAACACAGGAGGGCAGATGTTTTTCCCGCATGCTTCTGCAAGCAAGAGGCTGGGGAAAGCAGGCGCTTCCCTCGGCTGGAAAGATGAAAAGCACAAGTGGAAAGTTTCGTGCATAAGGCAAAGCAACTGAGCCTTCAGCTGCTGGTGGCTGGGCACTTGCTATTAGGGGAAACAGCCTGCTTTGGAAAAAAAAGGGGATGAATCTTTGAGAACAAGACCTAGGAAAAAAAAAAACAGAGGGGATGCCCTGGAGCAGAGCCACATACTCGCAGTATGACACCCAGGAGGTGCAGGCAGGCACTGGGTTGTGTATTAGAGGGGAAAAGTCACCCCAAAACTGTAGGGTGTTGGAGGCGAGGTGTGGGCACAGGGTGGAGGGGAGTCCTTGCTCTCAGCATGGACAGGCAGAAAGGACTCAGCATGCCCATGGGGCATCCCCTGTCCACTCTACTGCCCTGCAGAGCCAGCCATCCTCTCCCCATCACATCATCCTGTGCCACCAGACCAGGGAAGAATGGCTCCCAGAAAAGAGATCCCAGTCCCCAAGTCTGAGATCAAAGGAGGGGGCAGGCTAATGAAACAACAGGCCATGCGTAACAGGGTACATTATTCCCTGATGCAAGCCCACAAAGTGCTGCCACACAGCAGCCCTGGCAGCCAAAGGCTGCACTGTGTTTCTAGCAATAACAACAGTGCTTTGCATCCCCTTCTCCTGGGGTTCGGCTCCCTCATGCGGGGCATCCTCCTCCTTTGAGGTTCAAGCCATGGTTTGAATGTTGGTCCTACTGACTCCCATCAGTGTATGTATCTCTGGATGAAAGCAACTGGCCCCCTGCATATGTGATCACTGCTGGGTGCTCGGGCCACCTGAACCGGGTGATGCCAAGCATTTGGGTAGCTCAAGCAGGGAAAACTATCTCCTAGAAGATCATCGGAAAAAGCAGAGGAAGATGTTTCACACCTCACGAGGAGCAGCTCTCAAACAATGACTCTCAGCACGTCTTGCTTGTCCTAATTGCTCGGCAAATTGCTTGCCTTAAAGCGAGAAACTACACTTTCTGCTCTTTCTGGGAGCATCTCTTGCTACACTTTCCGGTTAGGTCAGCATCCCAGGGGACAGTTTCTCTCTTTATTTCAGGTTTAGCTCATAAAGTGACAATTTTCCACTGCAGCCACCCCACTGGGGCTGTGACTCCATCACCCCTTGGAAGTGAAAGTGGACAGGGGGAGCTCCCAGCGCCGAGGCTGCATCCGGCAGCGCTGCCAGCGGTGATTCAAGAGGTGGGACTCCCGCCCACCTGACTCACTCGCTGTCGAGCCCAAGCCCTAGCGAGATGCTTCACTTGCATCACTTGTTGCTGGAGATGATGAAGAGACCCGAGGTGTGTTCTCAAGGAGATGTGCTGTGCCATTTTAAGCCCCCGCACATTCCTGTTTGCTAGGTTTTCCCCCTGCCCTCCTTAGCTTTTGACTCACCACGTTGCCTCTCCATTGAGCAAGCATGGTACACCCTGGCCTCCTCCTCGACATATTCAAGCTCCCCACCTCTCCCCAGTTTGTCCCAGTCTCATCTCAGCATCCCCATGCCCCCAGCTCCCTCAGAGCAGGGTGCCCATCATCCTACCAAACAAATCCCCCACTGAGACTACTTGCACCGAGAGCCCTCGGGCACCCTGTGCCACCCTGGGACGGGGTCTCCAGCATGGCATGGCCAGGCTCTCACTCCCAGGGGGCTCTTCTAGAAGTGAAAACAGCAGGAGGGATGTCCTCTGCCCACTGCCTTGCTGGTCCCCAGCTTTTCCACCCGGAGCCCCAGCACCCACCCACCCAGCTGCCCTGAGCCCCTCACCTCAGCTGGGCACCACCACAGCCAGGACACTTGAGCCCTGGCTCAGCTGTTGACTCCATCCTGTCCCTGAGGAGAGGGATGGGGACGGGGAGCTGCTCTGGGCTCCAGGGTGGAATTTCACTCACTTCGGTGACCTCGTGCCTGCGGCACGCTCTAAAAATACAAATAAACCAGCGGACGGCACGAAACCCACCCCGTTTCCCGCAGAGGGCTGCTCAGCCAGGCCCTGCCTCCCCTGGCTGTGTCCTCCTTTGTGAAAGAAATTAAGCTGAGGGCTAAAAAAAAAGGCCAGATCCTGTTCTTCCCTGGTCTCAGCTGAATAATTTATTTAGAAATCAATTGGGGCCAATTTGCTGAAGACCTGGGCATGGGTTGGGAGGGGGCAGGCTCCGTGTCCCCCTCACGCTCCCTGCTTTGCTAAGCCACACCAGCCAAGCTCTTCCTATCTTCCCCGGGCTCTCCCATCCCTCCGACCACCCCATTGCCTCTCTCATCCAAAGCTGTGTGCTGCAGGCAGGCCAGACTGAGCGCAGGGGGCACAGCGGTCCCCCGTGCCGTGGGGAGCCCATCCCCACCCACCAAGAGCATCTCACCCACATGGTGTCCTTGCCCCCAGACATCTCCTCCTCTGCCGCCTCAGACAAGCCCCAAAGTGGCAGCAGGAGCTCGTCTTCCCCATCCTCACCTGCGCAGCTTTATGCTCCGTATTAACTAATTTCACCCCCATTCCTACCTCCCCAGGTCTCACCAGGTCTCACGCTTGGGCTCATCAATACTCAGCCCCTGCATTGAGGTTGTCAGCAGAAACCATCTGAAAGCCTGACACTGGTCTAATTAATATAACTTGTTGTGATTGCGAAATCCCCTTCCCACCCCTCTCCTCTTGCATCTGGGGACACAGCAAAATCAGGACCCAGGCGCCCTGCCCTGCCTTCGCCCCCGCGCAACAGCGGGTGTCCCCTTGCATGTCCCCTCACGTGTCCCCAGCCGGCACGCCAGTCCACCGCCGCTCCCAGGGATGGGGAGCCAAAGGGACGGCAGGCAGCGGAGGTCACAGTTTCCCCGCAACCCAGCAATAAACAAGCTCTCCTGAGCAGCAGGGGAGGGAGGGGGGCAAAAAGCCCAAGCGAGATGTATTTTTGTGAGCAGGCAGGTTAGGAGCAGCTTGAGGCGTGCTGGCAGCCAGCGTGGGAGAGCCGGTGTTATCTGTGAATGGGTGCAGGCTGTTACCCGCGGCTCCCGCCACCGCTGGGACAGGGAGGTGGGGAAGGGGAGGTCAGGGGAGATGTGTGCTCCTCGGCCAAGTGGCTATTTTTGACTTCAGGAACCCATGGCCAAGGCTGGAGAGGGTTTGCAAGCAGCAGCTGGGCACGGGCTGAACCTGAGGAATATCCACCCTCCTGGGCTGGAGAAGCTGCCCTGTCCCCAGACCCGCGGTGCAAGCTCCCCCCACCCTTCCCATCAGTCCTGACTCCCCACCGGCAATGCCCCATGCCCTGGGACATGCCGTCCCATGCCCTGACACCCCAAGAAGCCATCAGGCTAGCGAGGTCCCCAGGCAGGGAGCAGCTAATGCAGGGAGCCGATTGAGTTACAGGCCAGCGGCTGTATCATGTTTACCAGCTCCCTGCTGCATATCCTGTGCTGGGAGGATTCCTGGAAGCGGGAGCTGATTTCAGACCCCCTCCCATGCCGAACAAACACACGGACTATGCCAAAAGCAGATCTCCGCACGTGACCGCCAATGATATTACCCAAGCGGCTGGCAGGGAGCAGCCACCCCCTTCCTCGCTCTCCTCCTCCTCCTCCCCTGGCCATACGCCTCCTGTCTCCAGCACAGGGCTGGCCCCATCCGTTTTTTTTTATTATTATTATTATTATTCCTCTCCTCTTAACTATGTTTAACTTTTCCCATCTCTTAATTTAAAGCAGAGGTGGTGGCCCCGCCGGAGATACCGGAGATCTCCAAACCTTTGATGGGATAGTTAAATCCTGGGTTTCCTCCTCCCTGTGCCATCAGGCTGCTCAGGTGACACCACAGCCCCTAAAGTCCTGGAGTCCAGACTCTCTAAGTGGTATATGAACCTCTTACTTGTGCAGGGAAACAGGGTGTGAGTCAGTCACAAACCCTGAGAATCACTTGCAAATCCAGGTGCTAGGACAGCAGTGTCCAGACCCAGGACACTGGGCTTTGTACAGCAGATGATGCTGCAACACATCTGGCAGACAGGGATGGAGGAAGAGGTAGAGCAGGAAGATTTTCCCCCCTCCCCTGGGCCATGCACGGACACACTGCACACCTCTGACACCGCACTCTGCTACCCAGAAACTCAGCCTGGAAATCTTCCCTGCGCAGCACCTGAAGGCATCCTCTCGGACGGAGTTCAGGATGTTTCTGCAGCCCTACCAACACATCTTCTCCCTACCAGCAGATTTTGGGGTGACAGTTGCTGGGTCGGTAGGTCCCACTTCTGTTTTTCTTTCGTATCTGGGCCAGCTGACTCAGTGAGATGGCAGGGTGCCCCGGGGCTACCACCCACCCCTTGGCAATAACACTTCGCTGGGGATCTTCTCGCTGGTGTGCCACTGGAGCAGGATGGGACGCTGGACAGAAGGGCTGGGACTGGGTAGATACATCACTGCTGGGGAGCATGGGAAAAGCAGCCACTTGGATTTCTCCCAGCCAGCCTCTCCTGCATCCCCGTTAACATCCCAGCAACACCCCTGAGCAAGGGGAAAGGTAGGCGCAGCCGGCAACTGTGCCTCTGTTTTGAGATCCAGCTCCTTCAGCCTTAACGCTCACTGGCACGCAGAGGACACGGCTTGCCACTAGCTTGCTCGCACTGCTGCCTTCCCTGAGCTCCTCAATGCCCCTGATCCCAGCGGTGCAGGGCAGAGGGAGATGAGTGCTTGCAGATGCTGGTTCAAAGCGCCCCTCAGCCTGTATACCTCATTTGCAGATGTGAGCCCTTCTGGACAGGAATTGCATATCCAGCATCAAGCAATAAGCGGCTCCACGGTCAGGAGGACAGCCCTGGCTTTACAGCCCGGTATAAAACATTTATTCTCCATCCCTTTTTGGAACAGCATCACCCACAGCTAGGCTTTACCTGGTGCCCCATCTGAATTACCCTCCTTTGTGTAACATCTTCCAGTGTGGGATTTCAGATGTCCAGCATCTCCATAGGGCTCCTGATATTACTTGCTCTCTGATTTGCTTTAAATACATCCCTTCTTAAGACAGATTGTTTACATCTTTTGGAGGGGTTTGTGTGTCTAAATCTTTCTATTTTTATTCAAGATTTCTTTTTGAGATAAGCTGGAAACTATCCTGAGTTGCCACCAAGGCAAAGGTTTCCCTTGGATATATTTACACATTCAGGAAGACAAACTACAGGATCTAATCTTGCAAAGACTCATGCACGTGTTTGACTTGAGACACCTGCACCATTCCTTCATGGCAAGTGAAACAGCTTCAAGCTGAAAGCTAACCTACACCTACTATTTTTTTTTCTGATGTGCATTTTTCCTTTGTAAACAAAGAGCCAAACAAAGCACCTCTGCTACCCAGTTGAAAATTCAATTTGGGCAAAAAATGCTTTGGAAATAAATTGTTGGGTATGCAAAGGTTCAGCACAGCATCCACCCCAATTGGGTGGGCTCTGGGACCACGGGTGGTTACTACTGCTGCATAAAAATAAGGGGAAAAGAGAAAAGGAAGGGAAGGATGTGAAAAGGAAGAGCAGAGAGCCTCTGCAGGACTGTGGGGAAATGCCATGAGCAGCCCCAAATTTAAGGTGGCCTCTCCCAGTGCTCAGCACTGTTGCCACATGGGGATGGATCAGCTCTGACACTGTGCGGGGTCTGGATCCCCATCCCACACATAAGAACACCCTGTCCCCAGCCTCCCCAACACACGGGCAATCTGGGAGGGAACCCACGCTGATGCCATGGATATGAGTAATCTCAACGCTGACTTTTAGCGTAAGCATCCCTTCCTGCGATCTCCTCGCAGAGCCCCAGCCCCTCTGCAAGCTCAGTCTCTCCCCTCACATCTGCACGTTTTTGTCCCCTTCCTCCACCAAACCCCTCTCCCACCTTCCTTTAATTACAGGTATCATGTAAGCCCAGGCAAAAACCCAATTAGCAGCCAGGCTCCTGTCAGCACCTATTATCTCCGTGTGTTAGCTGTGTCCTTAGCAAACTGCTTAAAAATAAAGGCAGAAGGACATCACCCATGGGCAGGAATTTTCCACTGGGTAGGTACAGCCAAAATGGGTCATGCGATGCAGGGCCCTGGCTTGCATTGCCCGCCAGCACCGTGAGAGGCAGCTGTGTCTGCGGGCAGCCCCTTCCTGCACCGTCTGAATCCCTCTGCCCGGGGCATTGCACAAAAAAAGGCACCTTTCATGGGCCAGTCGAATCCAAAACACCCCTGACCTCATCCCATTGGAGCCAGGACAGGCTCCAATCTCCAAATTCATCCCACGGAGCCACTAGCTCACTTGGGACTCACTCAGCATGACCTTGGCACAAAGCTTTACGCATGAAGTGGTTTCATGTTGACCCCTGTCCTTGGGACATGAGGACTGAGCAGAGTGATGCATCTCTTGGTGATGGGTCTCTATGCCATCAAGTTGCCTGCGGGGTTTTTCAGAGTCCAGCCCTGTTGGTGTTGCTCAGGAGGAGAAGATGCGGACCAAGGGCTGTTTGAGAAGGAAGAGATGGGGACTGAGGGCTGTTTGAGGAGGAAAAGATGGGGACCGAGGGCTCTTTGAGGATGAAGACACGTCTGGGAGGGAAGGCATACTCACCTTTGCTGGAGGGGCACTTCCTCGCTGCAGCACAGAAGGAGCCCGCTCAAGCTGTGGCAACCCAGCTGAATAGCTGGCAGGGCAGCCCAGACCGCTTCCCCTGGCCATGAGCAGCAAGATCCAGAGGGTTTCCAGAGGAAAACTCCACTGCCTGCTCCCCAGCCCTCTTCCCAGCCAGCAACGGGCTGCCTCTGGCTCCCTGCCACTCCACATCTGGAAGGAAGCATCGGGAGGAGGCACGCTGGGCACTTCCCTCCTGCACATCTGGGAATTGACAGCACTGCTTCATTGTGCTGCGGCAGGGAAGGTTTTGCTGGTGTTATTATTCCAAGCTGGCCCGGAGTCCAGGGAAGACAAAAGCTTCTTCCTTGCCAAAGGGAGGGCTGGCTAGAGGCAGCCACTGGAGACGAGGGCTGGGCTATTTTCTGGGCTTCTAAATGCTACATTTTGGTGTTTAAATTTAGCCCTAGATTGAAATTTTGCAGACACGAGCCCTTCTAGTGAGCCAGCAGCCTGGCCAGCATCAACACTAGCTTTTGCCATGCAGTGCACCGAGCAAGCACCCTTCCTTCCTCACGGGCTCAGACTCTGAGCCTCCAGTCCCAGCAGCAAGGTGCTTTGTGGGGCAGACCCCTGGCTGCCCATGAGCAAAGAAACCACCCAGACATGCTCTGGAGAGCAGCAATGGCTGGACAATGCAGTCGGGTTGGAATAACAAGGGGTTTTAGCCCTCCAGTCTGCACTGAGACAGAGGAAGATGCTTGCAAATTTTTCTCTCCTCTTTAGGCAGATGACCAGCTTGACCACAGAGGACTTTCCAGAAGCAATGGAGATGTCAGGTGTTGAGAGCTCTGGCTGTGCCCTGTGTCACCTGCTTCTTTCCTGGGGCACAGAAAGTCATTATGGCTTTTGGCCTCTTGTACTCCAGCCCTTAAGCTTTAGGATGCCAGTCCTTGCCTGGGAAGGGAGCCAAGCCCCACGCTTCTCTTTTATCGTCATTATTGCTATCCATTTTCCCCACCTTACTCCACAGCACGGTAAATGGCTTCAAGGAAAAAAAAGCTTTGTTCACAGCAGGTCTCCTCCACATTTACACCCCCAGATGCAATGGGCACTCTTTTTTTTTTCCTCCCAAATACAAAATTTAAAGGCTCCAGCCAGAAGTTGTTTCCATGGTGCTTGATCATACCTCCTGAGAAGCTGGGCACAGTCCCATACTTGCCAAAGGCTGCCACCCCCCCCCCCCTGCCGCGGCCTTAGGGCTGTGGCCTCTGCTTGAGTTGGCCATTAGAGTTTAGCAGGCAAATAAGGAATCAGGAGGAATGCTGTTTATTTGCTGGAGTTCTGCAAACAATTAATATGGCCTTGTCCTTTGGATGAACCTGGTTTGATAAGGATCCTATTCATATTCCAGTGATTCCTTAAGAACAGAAAGTTGAATGCAAGTGAGCAATCCAGCTCTTGGTTACTCTGTGCCTGCAAGGGGAAACACGCCTTGGACTCCTGGGAGAAGAGATGCTCCAAGCTTTCAAGGTTTTTCTGCACAGATCCAGCGGCGCATGAGAAGTACCCTACAAATGAGGTGGAAGAGACAGGGAAGGGTGGGGAATCACTCCTATGTAACATGACACAAGGTCATTTCATACAGCAGCTCTCCTGTAACTGCTTTCCCCAAAAAGCTATTCAGCCCCAAATCCAGAGCTCTGGATCTGTTCAGAGCTGCTGTATGTGACCATTAGCTGGCTGGTAAGCACTGGAGTAGGATGTGGCTGAAGAGACAACCTTACTTTCAAAGGATATCTAAGAATAGAAATATCACAATAGATCTTTAAGATGAATGGACTAAATTGCAAAATTTTTATACACAAATTAGAGTACTAGAATAATGCAAACAGCTGAATACCCAATTCCGTGGCTTATTAAAATCCAGGGGAAGCTGATCCTCTCTGCACACAGCTCCCCAGGGATGAACTGTGTTTCACTGCTCCGTGGCAGGGCTCAAATGCTACAGGGATGCACAGAAAGCTTTTGAGCACAGCAAGTCTCCAGAAAACACAAAGGTAGCTTTTCTGGAGTATATCGACCTTCTTTTTTCTTAAATACTAATTCTGACTCAAAGATAAATACATAACACGCACGGAAATATGCGCTCCTCTCTAGGAAAGGAACCGTAAATACAGGCTGCCATGCACAAGCTAGGAAGAGCAGAAATGCAGCCAGCTTCGTGTTGAAAAACTTTTCCCTGTGACAAAGGGAACCCGGTGCCAGTGTAAGGAGAATTAAGTGGATTCAGTGAGCTGCTTAAGCATATGCTTTGCTAAACTTGTGGCTCATCAAGGAACAATGATCGAAGGAAGATGCTGCCCGTTGCACAAAAGAACCATAACACAGATGTAATCAAACTTAGCTGCTCTGCTGAAGCTTTGAGTGATCCTGAAGATCTGGGGAATACAGGTTAGCTCTATTTAAATCAACTCAGTTGCTCCTACAATCCCCATCTTTCCCCTAGCAAGCACTTTTGCTTTTAACCACTTTTATTGCTTCCTTTCCCAGGTGACTTGCAGCTGTGACGGATTCGGCACTGTCAGAAATGCCCACATCCACAGATTAAAATGCAATTCTGCTCCAAAGAGTGGCTGTGGAAGTGTCGCAGGTGATTTGATCTCAATGACATGCAGAAATTGAGCCCACAGCTGCATCAGCTCTGCAGTGCTACCAAGGAGTAAAAAGGGACAGTGCCACCAAAGCAAGTGGTTGTTGCTCAGAAAACCCACAGCGAATCCAAGCTTCATCAAGTCTTTTCCCCACAGAGACTGCGTGATGTTTCTCCAGGATGGGCTGCACTTGGAGGTGAACTTGATAGTTGAAGGACACTAATAAATCCTAAAGGACAATTAACAAGCTATAGGCATAATGAGAACATTTTGCAGTCTCGGTCTTTATTTCCCAAAGTCACATCTTTGCTTTCACTTTCCAGGAATCCCTGGTATTTTTGCAAAGGCTTATTTGACCTTGGTAAAAGGAAAGTATTGCTGGACTTGAGCTCCTTTGGGCCAAGCTCTGTTCCCTCGCTGCAGAGTGCCACCCCCTCTCACTTCTACATGGTTATGCAAATATATACGACAACTCTCTGGGTCTTTACCACCCTATTAATTTCTAGAGAAATGAGACCAGTCCTTCCTGGATGCCATCTGATTTCACAAGTGCCAGGAACTTTTTAAACAACTCATAGAAACCAGGGAAAACACACTTGAAATGAACGAAGACAAATCAGCTGAAAAAAAAAAACCCACAACCACATGCCTCGAGCTCATCCCGTGGACGAGGGGAAGGGGAGGCAGAAAGCCAACGCCGGCTTCGACGCCGGCCACGTCCCATTGGGGAGGAGGCTGGTTGGGAGGGCAGCCTGGCACAGCCCGCCGCCTCCAATCACGCCGACGGCAGCTCGGGTTGCTATGGCCCTCAGGTCTGAACCTTTGGAAATTAGGTAAAAGGTCTGAACATTTTTTTTTCCCTCCTCCCCCT
>NW_008824411.1:6650065-6669585 GCF_000699105.1 Pygoscelis adeliae | reverse complement strand
TTGCCCCCCTCCCCCTACGCAGTGGTGCCCCTTGCCTAGCACAATCCCTCTGCCTGCTGAGCTCTCGGAGGAAAGCAGCTGGGACGAAGAATTAACTCTCGCGGTCCCAGGTGCTTTCCAAAACAGGAGCAGCAACGTATAACACAAACAGCATTGCGGGGAAGGGGGATGTACGAGCAGATCTTGCTTCCCACCTGCCCTGCGGTGATGAACCGGAGAAAAAAAACACATGCGTGAGGATGGATGCATCCTCTCCTATCCCCAAAAAGGGGATGGATTTTAAATGGGTTTCATGCTGGTGGAACAAGCTGCTTAGACATCCCAGGGGACGGGATTTTTCCATACCCTGGGTAGAACTGGCATTTCTAAGGGTGCATCCTAGACCTGGAGGGACTCATCTCCTCATATCCTTCCAGAGCAAAGGATACAGTGCTGACACCCACGCACGTGAGTCCCCGAGCTTTCCGTTTAGCCCAGCGAGGGGGTGGCTCTGCATGGCGGAGCTTGGTTTGGTACAGGCTGGAGCAAGGGCATCTCTGGCCAAGGTCAGAGTGCTGGCGATTAGAGGCAGCGCTGAGCTAGCAACGTGCCCACCCGCTGTGGACTCACACACTGACGCTCGTCCCGTTTCCGAAGGCAGCCTGCCTACGCCCACTTGCTCTGCACTACACGGGCATGCCTGCACCCCCTTGCCTGCCGGGGCCACCCCGGGCATTGCACAGATGTACCTCGAGAGGCCACCATCCCACTATAAGCATCTCTGCCGTATTGAGGCTGGCTGGGGAGGGAAGGTGCTGGCCCTGTCAGCGGTTTCAGTGGTTACCCCATCCGAGCCCCATTACGCTGCTGCTGGAAGGGAGGCTGCATCTCTAGGTGAGAGCGCAACTACCATCAAATTTTGGCTCTGGGAAGCTTGTGGCTGCTAAGCCAGCCTCCCCCAAACCTCTTGTCTCAGTAGCGAGCCAGGCACCTTGCTGGCACGGGGCCAGGCAGTTCCACAGGGCAGGGCAACTGTGACAAAGGCATCTTTGTTTCTCCTGCTTGCCTGCTGCTTCACCCCAGCCTGGTGTGATAACTATGAGGTTGAGTCATCTTTCCACAGAAAACCTCCAGCAGCATTTCCCAGATGCTGTATCATCGCAGCAGGATTGGGTTCATCACCCACCCCTTTCCCCAGACACCAACCCAGGAGTGGAGCAGGGGAGCCAGGAGCGATCGAGGCAGGATTCGGCCACTATCTGCTCGACCAGGTGTTTGTATTAATCCTTCCTGAAGCAGACTCCCATCCCCATCTCTGCCTGCTCCCCAAGAGCCAGGCTCACCTCCCAGCCACTACACCCCTTCCCCAGCGCTGTGGGGTGGGAAGCTCTGAAAAGCACTGTGCGCATTTTGTCTTCTCTCTTTCAGCCTTGTTTACATAGGAAAGTTAGGATGGGAAAACGACAGGGGTCAAGTCCTTAAAGTTTGTAGGGAAAGGAATTATCTTCTAGTGAGACAGCTAGGAAAACCCCAAAGAGATGCTGGCCCAAATCCATCTTAGGTCTGAAACAGAGCAAGAAATCTTCAAACCAAGGACAGACCCAGGAGCAGAGCCAGCCCATGTACCTAGTTTGAAGCTGGCCATGTCTCTGCTTACACGTTTCTTGTTTTCTTTCCCTTGTGCCAGAGGGTTGCCTGTTTTTATTCCAGCAATCTGGTGCATCTAACAGAAGTATTACCTCTCCTGACAAACGCTGCCTTGCCCATCACCTGAAACCAGCCCAGCAGCCACAACAATGCTACTACTGCTCAGAAAGCACAGTCTGTCTTCCTGCAGATGATCTCATTGAGAAATAAATCTCTGTTTGGCACAAGGGCTAGATTTAGCTACAGCAAAATATGACCACTTTTAGAATACCATCATGTTCTTTGATCACGCCCTCAACTCCCTGCTTAGAAGAAGCCCACCCTGGAAAAAAATTGCCCTTGGATATTAAACATCTGCAGCTCCTATAAAACATCAGCTGGGGGCATTGAAAAGGAAAGTAGATGCCCATCAGTGGAGGACTTTGCTGCCCGAGTCTTGCTTGGGTGCTCTCAGCCCTGTCAGACTGTTTGGAAACTGTGAGCTAGGCTAGGATGGAAGCTCATGCCTCCCCCCCCAGAACAAGCTCCTGAGGCAGCTGGCTCCTGGCTGTCTCCAGTCCTGTCCCATGCCCAGGAGAGCAGCAGGAGCCAAGCTGGGACCCAGCAGGGTTGTGCGCCATGTGGCTGTTCAGATCCCAGGCTGTGCTGGCACTCTGGGAGGTAGCAATAACCATTATTTTTCTTGCAAACTGCCTTTGATCTCAATATATTTGGGATGCTAAAAATGTGTCCTATGCCTCGCTTTTGCTTTTAAATACAGAGCTGCTTTGCAGAGCAGTGTTCTGCTATGCCACCTGCAAAATAGCACCAGACTCAAAAAAACCAAAAACAAACAAACAAAAAACCCCCAAAAACCCCAAAACCCCAAACGGCATGGCCTTGCTAGGGCACAATTTATCCTGCGAAGGCTGATTTCTGGAACTGCAACTGGAAGCAGGGGGGATGATGCCTGGGACTCAGTCCGCCTCGCACACAGCTGGGCGTGAGGGGGCGAGCATTGCTGCTGTCTTGGAGATGTGTGGTTAGGAGGAATTGAAGCAAAGGTTGAACGCTGTGTGCCAGCGTGGGTTAAAACCACAGCGTGCAGCCAGTTGCTCACAAGCTCTCACTCCAGCAGTGGGCGAGAGACTTCTTCCAGGCGGCCATGCTTCCCTGACCTCGCCACCAAGTTAATCATTTCATCGCTCCCGCTGATGACAGGCTGCAGAAGCAAGCCCACCCTTTGCCTGGCCTCATCACTCAGCGGTTCCCAGTCTTCCTCCTCTGGCAACCCCCCTGCGCCCAGCCACCCCCGTGGGGACCCACAGCCACTCAGGGCATAGGGACCGGGCTGGCCCCTGTCCCAGCACCCTGCAAGCCACAGGACCAAGGCAGGCAGGAGGTTGAACTGGGAGCCTGCCCAGAAGGCTAGTTAAGTGACTCTCGTGGCCCTGCCCTAGCAAAGGCAGAAACAGGAGCCAGGGCTCGCTGTGACCAACACTGGGGACTCAGCTGCTCAGGGCAGTAATCCAGGCAGCAAGGAGGAACGTACCTTGCCTGAATTGCACTCTGCTTCAGTCGGAGCAGCAGCCTCGACGCAGGCTAGGCTGCAATTTAGAATGCACCATCCCGCGTGAAGTGCCACGCAGTGACAGCCAAGCACAGCATGCTTTAGCGCCTGACTCCAACAGCCATGCTATGTGGTGGTAGGCAATTAAATAACATCTCATTCCCCCTAGGGCGAGCAAAACAATATTCCTCCCTGTCTCCGCAAGAGGAAAGAGAGGGGAAGGATGCAGGGTGGAGTAAAAATGAATGAGGTGTCTTCCTCTCCTTCAGTTCTCTCTTGCCACATCGGGTTTAATGGTTGGAAAGCAATCTGAGATCAGCAGATGTCGACAGTGCTGGAAAAGAGCACCCATGCAAATGAATCATGTGTCCAGCACACCCAACCGAACCTAGAGACAGAACAGAAATGTGCAATGCAATAAATCCTGTGCAGCTCCTAGTAAAGAGAAACCAACTCAGGCAGAAAAAGCCATCCATGGGCATGATTTATTCAGTGCCTTCTTCTCACCCCCACTGCTCCCATCACTGCTATTTCCACTCACCGCTGTGTTGAGGGCACATCCACGCTGCTCTGGAGGAGCAACCTCAGCCCCCACAGACATGGCAAGCTGGAACCAGCCAGCACAGGTACTGGGACTGGCATGGCTGGGACAGAGACATTTGTTCTTTCAACGAGGGGCAGAGGGAGGTGCAAAGCAGAGGAAAAGCTCTGGTAGTATCTGGATGATGGATATGGTACCTCTGACAGCAAAGGTCCCTTCAGTTCCTCAGGACTAAGAACCAAATTTCTGAATATAACAGAAAAGGGCTCTGACAAGGACATGGGTTCAGGCAAAAAAACAAAAAAACACCAACAGGGTTTTCTTACTGAGAAAGACTGCATGTTTTCTCATTACCAGAATATAACAAATAGCCCAAAGGAAAAAAAAAAAAACAAACCACAAAACCAACAAAACCCACCTCTCATCTGAGCATGTTCCTTCCCCTCTGACTCCTCCCAGCCTTCTCTAGCCCCCCACGTCCTTCTCAACCCACTTCCATGCTGAGCTACCCATTAGTGGACAGACAGAGCAGAAGGATGGGAGGGTTGAGCTGAAGATTGAGAGGAGACACTATATTAATGAATCCAGCACACAGAGCAGCTTTGCTGCCCAAGACCTTCTGTGCAAAGGATGGGTCTGGCTGAGAGCATGGGGCAGTGCTGGTACGGGGGGGGTCCAGCATGTCCTGGGGGTCAGCAGCACAGGGGCAGGCACCTGCAGGCAGCAGTGCCAGAGGAATGACTCCTGCCTGTGCCAGGGAGATGGGCCAGCAGTGCCCACAGGCACATCTGCTCCTGCTTTCTGTGCCACCAACGTTCAAAACAAGCTGTTCCTGAGCCCAGAAGAAAGGCTGGTACCTGCCCCGTGGTACCTGGCAGAGGGAGGCACAGCGTATCCTGCGGGACAAGCACACGGTGCTGCAGATGCTTCCCAGAAGGCCTGGATGTTTTGGCAGGGCTGGTGCTCTGGTCTTGCAGCATGTACAGGCAGAGTGTAGCAATCCACACATCCACAGCTCCAGGTGCCCTGGACACAGAAGAGTCTTTTTTTTTTTTTCCCCCGCCCCCATGCTTCAGAAGAGGACTATCCAACAGCAAGTGCTCAGAGACCTCCCCACACAACCAAAATCCTGTCCAGTAGTAGCAGCTGCTGGCTGACTGCACAGCCGAGCTCCTCGCCCTCCTGCTCCAGCAGACACCGCTAACAGCATGCATGACTATTTCACCTCTACAAAGAGCACTTCTCCATCCCCCAAAGCCTCAGTCTGGGAGCCCAGTTCAAAGGTGGTATAAAGCAGCTCAGTACTGAGATCACACAGAATTACACTGATTTCCACCAGCCATAGATCTGGCCCGACTTTGCTAAGAACACTTGATCTCCTCCCAGAGCGCTGCCAGCTGGTTGAAATACAGCTGCTGCTTCAATAGTGCACACAGAAAAAAAGGCCTCACATTATTCACAACAAAAAGACAAGTATTGCAGCGTTTGCTTTAGATTTCATGTGAGCAGTTTCCACTGGCTGGGTAGGAGGGGGAGACGAGCAGGGTGAGCCGCTGGGTGTCAGAGAGCTCTTTGGGCTAAGTTGTCACTAGCTCCCACTCAAGGTCTCCCATGACACCAGGGTCACACGCTGTTTGCACAAGCACCCTGGGAGTGATCCAGCTCAGCTACAGCCTGTTAGAAACCCATTCACCCTGGTCTTGCAGGTACTCAGCAGAACCCATGTGGCATCACCGCCTTTCCCCCACCTCAACCTTTGCACAGAGATTTGTGTTTTACCGAGACCAGATCTTCCACCAGAAGCTCCCATCTTACAAGCTTAATGACCTTCTCCAGCGCAAGCTCCCCCAGCAAGCCCAGGCTGCCTCTTTGCAAGACACAACATGGAAAAGGGCTGTCTTTTGTTTCAAGAGGAACCATGTAGACTCGTACCTACCCTTGCGCAGGCTCAAATTGCATGGCCAACTCCTTCCTGGGTGCTTTGGAGCCACCGTGGCTGGCTCACAGGAATGACTCAGAGCACTTCTGCTCCTGCAGTGCTAAAGCCCGGCTCCCTGTACGCAGGGGTATTGCAGTACCATCATTCAGGCTGTATTCAACCCCTTCTGCTCTCCGTTGCCTGTATAAGCCAGGCAGACACCTTCTGTAGGGTCCTGGATACTGCCCTTCATCCCTTGATGTTTCTGAGCTATCCTCTGCCCTGTGCAGAGAAGCTGGTGTGAGTAGGGTTTGCCATGCATTAGCTCTACAGCTCACACTTTGAGAGTAAGGTAGCACTGTTGCCAACTCTCTTTTCCCTCCCCAGGAAAACAGACAGCCAATGGCCCAGATGAAACACCTCACTCTGACCAGGATATTTCCATGGCACAGACTGCTAGCATGACACAAATCTTTAGGATGCTCTTTGGTCCCAAACCACCATCCATGGTGTGTCCCTGGCTCCTGCTCTGATACACGGGGCACATCCCCAAACTGGTGTGGAGGACAGCCCTGCCAGAGACCACCTCCCTCCCCAGCCAGCTTCACGGCCAGCTTTCCACATCTTAGAGAGATTACAGATAAAAAACTTCCACTCCAAAGCAACCTCTTCTCTTAATGAAATGCTTCCTCATAGGTCTACAGCCCACAGTGACAGTGTCACCCGCTAATTACTGGCATGGTTATTTGCCAGAAAGGAAGGCATCCATGTTACAGTGAAAGCATTTTAAAGAGCTGATGGAGATCTTGCCAGGAGAGCCAGCCACAAGGAGAGGTGGAAAAAATGGAGCCAGTTAATCACCCTGCATGTGTTATCTGTCTTGGTGGAAAATAGTCTGAAAATATCTTGTATTGCAGAGCAAGTGCATAGTTTTCAGTGATTCAGCCAGCTGAAGCCCTGGCCTCCAAGTTTCAGAGGAAGGCTGAGCCCATCTCTAAGCCCAGCTGTTCCCAGGCAGCTTTCTAAATGGAAACGGCATCTGGACAACATAGCCCTGGGCACGGCTCTTCCTACCTCAAACTTGGTGGCTTGCTCAGGATCCCCTAAACACAGAGAGGCGTTGAGCAGATTGCTTTTTGTGGTTGAAGCAAATGTTGATCCTAGCATTTTACCAAATACCTGCTGGCCAGCATGCTTTCCAGAATCCTACAGGTTCAGCTCAGTAGGGGAGGAGGATCCTATTCACTTGCTTTCCCAGTATTTTAGGCATTTTGGCCAAGCTCCGGCTCAGGACAGAAGCAGCTGGGCAATTCAGCCAGCTGCCTAGCATCTCCATGAGCCATATGGATGGGCTTGAGCCACCCAGCTTTGTGATGAGAAAAAGCAGCTCAAACCTGTATCTGATTAATAATTCTCATTTTAACAGCATATTTGGCACTGGGGAAAGCCGTCAGCAAAAACTGTGGAGTCTAGTGCCTCATCCATCCACAGAACATGAAAACACACAGCAAGGCATTGCTGCTGTCAGCTTCATCTAAAACCTGAGTGGAGGAAGAAGACCTTTCCTTCTGAACCCACATGGCCTATGCCGAGCCAAATGGGCTCCTGAAGATCATCAATCCTGACTGAGTACAGGGGCTGAAGACAGCTTGCTCAGGCTGCTGGGGAGCCGACAAACACCCTGCCAAGCACCCATTGCTGTCCTGCACCCTACACCCAGCCAGGCTGGTGCCACAGGACCCTTAGGTGCAGGATCTCCAGGGCTCCCCCGGATCCTTGGTGCGACAAGGGTGTCCTGCAGATGTTGCACCCTGGGAGGGCAGTCAGTGGTCGGACAGATGGAGAAGCTGTTGGCACCAACATGGTCTTCCTCAGGCTCTGCAGCCTACCTGCTTTCCATGCCAGCCTGGCACCCCACCTTTGCCACTGTTTTTTGGGCTAGAATTGCGGAAGTCTCTGCTTTCATTTTTCTCCCCCACCAGCCTTACTGAGCAAGTGCAACCTAAGCCACAGAGCACAGAGAGTTCAACAAACAAGGAAGGTCCTGAGGTGTGGTGTGCATGCCTGGGCCAACCCTCCTAGCAGCCAAGGAAAGGGCTTGCTAAGAGGAGTCACGGGCACAACCTGTTGACAAAGGAAAGCAGAGCTCCTGCACAAATGAGCTGGCTCCACCTGGGGCAAGGGATTAGAAACCTCAGCACAGCCCTCCGATTCCTCCCAGCAAACCAACTGTGGCTGGAGGCAGGGATTAAACCCAGCAGCGGAGGAATGCGGCTCCTTCCCGCTGCAGAGTCCAAGTTGGCACCACATCCCCACTCAAGACGCGGCTTACATAATGCAGCTTATGAAAGGAAAACAGCCCAGCCGTGCCAGCCTGTGGGCAGGCCAGGATGGAGAGGGAAAAAAAGGAAAACAATTTTTTTTTTTCGCTGAGGTAAAACCTGATCTGTCCCCCTGCACTGCTGCCCCAGCACATGCAGCAGTCTTGCACCATCTCACCAGAGAAGGGAGGAAAGGAGCAATGAGGGAGAAGGCTTAGGAGAGGGAAAGGGCCCAGTCCTCCTACAACACTGAAGAGCTGCAACCCTGGTGCTTATTCTAGAGTCACAGAACATGGATTTTCCCCCCCAAATTCCCCCTCTGACCCTGGGTTTCTCCCCAGCCAGGCAGTCTCCCATTAAGGTCAACCCATGCATGCTCTGCGTGCAAGGCCACTGCAGGTTTTGGGGGCTAAACCGCAAGAAGCACCCAGCCTCAAATCTCGTTCCTTCCAAACATAGGCCAGACACCTCCAGGAGCAGCTGGGAGAGGCTCTGGTCCACACCATCTCCCGCTAGGGATGGAGACCCTGGAGACACTTCAGTGAGGAGAGCAGCATGGCTGAGACATGTTTTCAAAGGTCATTGCACAAGAGAGGGGGAGAGCCCCAAAACAGCCAGCACTGGCTCAGAGCAGAGTCACAAGGAGCAAACTGAGATTTCTTCATGAACCGGGCAATTAACAAATGACACCTTTGGGCATTCAGATGGGTCATTACTCAGTAAGTGATATTGCCCATAATCCACATGACCTCAAGAAAAGCTATTCATGTCTCCATACCACAAATCCTACAGATAGGCTGGCCCCTTTATCAGCAACCAAACAGAGTCAGAACTCAATTTAAAAGCCACAAGAGCCAGCATGGGGAAACTGGCCACTGCACATAAGCGGTCAGTCCCAGCTGAAGAGCCAGGAAGACCTGCTCATGAGCCAGATCTGACCCTGCATCCAGCTGGCCAGGGAAGCCAGGCAGACTAAAGGAGATCACCCCTTTCAAGAGCTCCCACTTGTTTTCTAAGCAGCTGTCCTCAGTTTAATCAGTAACTGAACAAGTGGGATGAAATCGTGGCTCAGCTGAAGCTGAATTACTGACAACCATGACAGCAGGATTCCCCTCTTCGCTCCACCACCTTTGTCAACTGGGTCACACAAGAAGCTACCAACCAGCCACACTTGACCTGTTCCCAGTGGGCTGGGCTCCAGCACCTTTCCAGAGCATGCCCTGGCCTCCTTCAAGAGGGCAAAAGACCTCCAGCCCCTCTTCTATGGCTCTGCACCAGCTCACAATGCAGCCGATGAACAGCAAGCATAGATCTCAGATGGGACTTCTCCGAACACCACACCAGAGAAGCTGCTGGACCTCCAGGATGCATTTCAAGAGAGCAAAGCAGGCCTGCTCTGATAACATGACATTCAAGCACAAACAGAGGCTCTTGCAGAGCTCTGCAAATCGCCCCCTCAGCAGTCTGTGTCTGGCTCCCTTCTTGGGACCATCCCTTCCCATCCTCCATGGGCAGAAAGAGATGCAGGACAGTCACAGGGGCCAATATCAACATCCCAGGAAAAGGGAAAAACACAGACTCGGAGAAATAAAAACAATTTTGCCTACCAACAAGAAGTGCCTCTCTCCCCCCCAGGTAATAGCATCCAAAAGGCAGCTCAGCAAAACCTTACCCACCTAAGAGTGGCTGATTTCTCCTCCAGAAGCTGTGTTCAGGAAGGGAGAGGTGGTCACAGCCAGAGGCTACATAAGGGTGCAAAGGCTGATCTACCAAAAAGGGTGATCTAAGAAGATCAAATAGTGCTAGAAAACAAACAAACAAACAAAAAAAAGGAAGTGGTATGCAGATACTGGAGCAGCATCAGAGCACTCTGAAAATGTGAAAGGGTAGAAGAAACCCAACCAGACACACCTGATTCATCAGGCTTTTCAGGAAGAGAAAAGCCCTCCTGCTCACAGTAATTGGGCTGGCACAGCCCAGTGTTAAAAGATGCTGCAAGGGTGATCTTGATTAGCTCATCTGCTGCAGGCTATATTTGAAGGGAGCTGTGGCTAATCTTATTTTAATTGCCTTAAAATTCAGTTATGGGGAAAAGCCTGGCATATGAGCAGATATAGTAATCATTTTGGAGCAGCCTTTTCTCCGAAGCTGGTGTTTGATTAAAAGGGAGTGCAACCAACAGGCACTTCAAAAAGCTGGTGCTATTTTTGACTGCCTCATTCGGAGCAGTTCCTGATGCTCCAATGTGCCTGGCAAACCCTTTGGGACCAATACTTGCATTTTCTTGTATTCAGTGAACATTTCTATGTCATTGTTCACATTTTAAGGATATGTGAGTAAACAGAGAAAAGGGATTTGCTTCCTCCTGAGAGGCTAAGATTAAAAGTCAAAATGTTTTATATAAATACATAAGCAGTAAATACAGCTTCTGAAGGTTTCAGGCTCAATTTGCAAGAGCTCCACAGTCTTAAGAGGAGGCCTCTCTACCCTATATATTTGGGAAATGGTGTTTAGGTAACTGCAAAGGAGACTTTAGGCAAAAAGTCAGAAAACAGTGTCTAGAGGAAAGGAAGGATTTTTCCTTCTAACTCATTAACTTTTGTTAACATATATTTTTAATAATCATCTGAAAAGCCATTTTGCAGTACAATGTTTGTTGTTTCGGCCTTATTTTCAGTTGGGTAATTGTGAAGTGAGTGGATGAATGTTTTCTCAGCTGAGA
This sequence comes from Pygoscelis adeliae, assembly GCF_000699105.1. Classification (NCBI taxonomy): domain Eukaryota; kingdom Metazoa; phylum Chordata; class Aves; order Sphenisciformes; family Spheniscidae; genus Pygoscelis; species Pygoscelis adeliae. The sequence goes on along the minus strand of NW_008824411.1, from coordinate 6,658,908 downwards.
ACAAGAGGAACCATTTTGGACAGGCTGGATCGACGGGCCAAGGCCAACTGTATGAGAGTCAACAAGGCCAAGTGCCGGGTCCTGCACTTGGGTCAGAACAACCCCATGCAGCGCTACAGGCTTGGGGAAGAGTGGCTGGAAAGCTGCCTGGCGGAAAAGGACCTGGGGGTGTTGGTCAACAGCCAGCTGACTATGAGCCAGCAGTGTGCCCAGGTGGCCCAGAAGGCCAATGGCATCCTGGCCTGTATCAGAAATAGTGTGGCCAGCAGGACTAGGGAAGTGATCGTGCCCCTGTACTCGGCACTGGTGAGGCCGCACCTCGAATACTGTGTTCAGTTTTGGGCCCCTCACTACGAGAAGGACATCGGGGTGCTGGAGCGTGTCCAGAGAAGGGCAACAAGGCTGGTGAGGGGTCTGGAGAACAAGTCTTATGAGGAGCGGCTGAGGGAGCTGGGGTTGTTTAGCCTGGGGAAGAGGAGGCTGAGGGGAGACCTCATTGCTCTCTACAACTACCTGAAAGGAGGTTGTAGCGAGGTGGGTGTCGGTCTCTTCTCCCAAGTAACAAGCGATAGGACAAGAGGAAATGGCCTCAAGTTGTGCCAGGGGAGGTTTAGATTGGATATTAGGAAAAATTTCTTCACCAAAAGGGTTGTCAAGCATTGGAACAGGCTGCCCAGGGAAGTGGTTGAGTCACCATCCCTGGAGGTTTTTAAAAGACATGTAGACGTGGTGCTTAGGGACATAGTTTAGTGGTGGACTTGGCAGTGCTAGGTTAATGGTTGGACTTGATCTTACAGGTCTTTTCCAACCTAAATGATTCTATGATTAAGCATCAAACTCCTGTCCTGAATTTATGTTCAAGGCAGCTGGAGAAGCAAAGAACTGAAGCCAGCTCCTGCTATCACCCTGATGGCCAGCCTGGCCACCATGGAGGTGGCATCCTCTTGGCATCCTCTGCAGGGGGACACAAATGCTAGTCCACTTCTCTGCATCAATGAGGCTCTGTCAGGCACAGGGAGATGGTGTTTAGCCCCAGGGCAAAACCTGGCTGCCCATCAGCTACTGCCTTTGCTGCTGGTGATGCTTGGTGGCCAAAACCAAGCCGTGCCCACTTTTCCAAATTCCTTCGTTCCCCAGGAGAAAAGGGTCTCTGGAGGGACAGGGCTCCAGCCTCGAGGATGCACAGTGTTCGAAGGTACAGGAATCTCAAAAAAAGCATTACCATGTCTTGTCCCTCCTTATGTGCAAATGCCCTTACAGAAGTGCCCTTAATTTAGGTGTAATCCATTTTTTCCTCTGTAACATTTTCTTGGAAGGCAGAAAGAATAGTAGCTGCCTCCCCACACCCAAATCAGCAGAAAACCCCAATGTCTCTGGACTCATGAGTTACTCGAGAGCAGCATGCGTTTCTTCTAGCTGCAGTACCCCTGCTCCAGCCCAGACAGAGGCCAAAGTCCTCGTGGTCATGTCACGATCAGAGGAAAGGACATGGTGTCTGCTTCGCTTCTGCTCCAGTGACACTCCACCCTGCACAGGAACAGGGAGATAGGGTAATTTTGGAACCATGGTGAGGAAGGTGCTGCCTTGAACGTTCCCCAGAAGGGCAATGCAAAAGACCACTTGCTCCATAAAAATGTCAATGCAGGAACAGCCTTATCAGCCCAGCAGAATGCTCGTGCGTGGTTAATCTATAGTTAAAGATGGGAACAGTTAAAGCATCCACCCCTGAAGAAAGTACCTGTTGGGGAGGTGGGAAATAGCACCACAGGCTCAATAAAAGACTTGGGGAGCAACATGACACATTTCTACTACCTTGCTTACTTTTCTAAATGCCCGGTTTTATACTAAAGGTAGATGAGCAGCATTTTCTCCACAGGGAGAGTGAGAAAGGATCCTCTTCCACAAAGCCTTTCCTGAAGTTCATGAAGTTTGCTGGAATTTTATTTTCTGTGGGATTTCTACATCCTGTAGAACTTGTGTGGAGGAGGCTGGGGAGATGCACAAACACCTGTGCTTACCCCATAATCCTCCCTACGGACACTCACAAGCCCAGTCCCTTTCCCGTACCAAGAGAACCCCAACTCCAGTCACAGCTAGACCATCACCCACCAGAGAATCTACAGCCACCTACAAAACCCCATTTTCTGGAGAGCACACATGGCTTGCAAGACCCTCACCCCAGAAGTGAAAAGCCAAAGCCTAGCCACTATCAGGGTCAAATTCCCTTCAAATGGTGAAGGCAACACACATACGAGAGAAGCTGTCAGGATGAATCACAGAAAGGAGGCAGAAGTCACAATTAAGGTTTTGTTCTTTTTTTCTTTTTTTATTATAAAAAAAAAAAGACTATTCGGAAGAAGTCCAAATGCAATGGAATATAACTGGCACCATCTAAGATACCCAAATGTAAAATCCTGGAACGTTTGAACCCCCCAGCATGAGCTGGGAGGTGCCAGGGCTGGCCGGGAGGGACAGGTGGCCTCTCCCTTCTCCTAGCCCCCATCACAGCAGGCAGCCCAAGAGCCAGGACACAACAGTGACATCAACGGTCTCTGTAAAACCATTCAGTTTTAGAAACTAAGAACATTATGAAAGAAAAAAAATCTAAAACTTTTTTTCCTTTCTCAAAAGCCCTGCTTTAGTGACATGCTAGCCCCGCTGGAAAGGTAGAACACCCACAGTTCTGTCCAGAACATGGTTAAGTTGACCGGTCAACTCCTAGTTCAGGACACCCGCCTCCTGTTGATCTAACACGCTCCTAAGCGCGTCACGGCTGCTCGAGTTACAGTAATAAATGCTTCTGTGGGCTTCCCGGATCTGGGAACCGCCTACTGCAAACTCCACTCCACGCTGAAACAAATCTCATCCGAGTCTCCTCCACTGAGCCCTCCAAGCTCACCCTCAGTCCCACCTGGAGACGCTCTGACAGCATCCTCAGGAGCTCTGCCTGCTCTAGCCAGGTGAGTCATTGGAACGTCATCTCTTTTTTAAAAAAAAACACTTTCCTATATTTTTTTTTTGTTGTTTTATATTTAAATAGAAAAATACTACTTCACTCTGTGTTATGAGCCAGAGACCAGTTGACTTCCAGTGACAGAACCAGGAGTTCTCCTCAACTCTCCTACACTGAGCTCAATGCCAGAAGATTCCCAGAAACCTCAGAGTGGCCAGAGGGTGAAGATCTCACCATCACACCATACAGGCAGGAGCACATGGGGCTCCATCACAGCTCCCATCTTCCCTTCTCTGCAGAAAGGCACCAACCTTAGAGAACCATTAGCCTGCAGAAAGCCAGTGGTGGGGCTAACACCCCAAATTTGACTCTTGGGGGAGTCAGCTGTAGTTTTAAGCTTTCCACTCGCCTACTCGCTTTTTGTGTGTGCAGTCTGTCCCTGGAAGCCACTGGATCCCATCAGATGTACACATTAATTAGACAAAAAATAAAACAGTGGTTAAAAGTTCTCTAAAACCCTCTCCTCCTCTTGTCTTCTGAAGAGTCAATGACAAACAGACATCGATAAAACTAAATTTGCCCTCCTCCCCACCTCAAGACAACAAGAGTTACTGAGACACAAAACGTGTTATCTTGTACCCTCGGGATTACATCTAGAAGGGAAGTTTAGGGGTGCAGGAAGTGTGGGGGGAAGGCAGTGTTTGTGGGCGCAGTCCACTTAGTTCTTGTACTCAAAAGGCTCGTCTCCAGTTTCGTTGAGGAGACACGTGCGGACGAGGGCCTCTGTCACAGCATAAGGATCACAGTTGGCGGAGGGCCGGCGGTCCTCAAAGTAGCCCTTCTTCTCGTGGCCCACGTTCCTGGGGATGCGGATGCTGGCGCCGCGGTTGGCCACGCCAGCAGAGAACTCGTGGATGTTGGATGTCTCGTGGAAACCCGTCAGGCGCCTGGCATTGTCCAGCCCCCCTTTGGGGTCATAGGCACGGATGTGGTACTGGTGACGCTTGCTCAGCCTCTCGATGGCCTCTTCAATGTGCCTGTGAAGGGAGCAAGGAAGAGGGGAAGACACAGTGAGTGTCTGATGGATGGTACGAGCATCCAAGTGACAGCAGATTCACTGCTGTCCCCAAGCCACTTTATGATGAAGCCTATGCCCTACAACCCACTTTTCTGATCATCTCAACACAGGGCTTCTCTCCACTCCTACTTCTGACACAGGCTGGTTCTTGGAAAAGGATCCCCATGGCCTCAAAAGGTTCCTCAGGAGTGCTGTGTGTGGGACACCACCAGTTCGACCCATGGCCAAATCCCAGACACATTGCCCTGCAGAACCTGCTCTCAGAGCGGGGGGTTCCTTAACACAGAAGTTTCTATTTGGGAAGCTCACACGGTCATGGGTTGGCTTATTATCTCAGGGCATCACTAAGATTAAGGCAAGAAAACGCAGCTGCCAGGAGGAATCTCTTCATAGAGCTCCACTGCAACCCAGTGCTGTAAGGTCCCTGCCTGCACATCAGTCCCATATGGGAACTCTGGTTTTACATTTGCAGGATCTTCTTGTTTAAGAGAACATGGCATTTGCTTCCACAGCCTAGCCTAGACAGAAGCAAATGGTCTTTCTCTTTTATCATGGTTATAAACAAAAATAGGGCCTATGCTGAGTGAGTTTGTTTGTTTGCAGCATTGGCAGATGAAGAGCTGGACAGCCCATTACAAATAGCTGCATCCTGGCCACCTCTGCTTCCATCAGCACTGATGCAGCTGTACTGCTGGCTGAATTTCCCACCCAGCATCAAGAAGGGAGTATATCATTATACAAAAAAAAAAAAAAATCCAGAAGAAAGGTTCAAACATAACGCCAAGCACCAGAGTGACATCTCCCATGTGGTCAAAAGCTCTGCAAAAAGCTCACTGCTCCCAAGTCCAGCCTGCTGCTTAGCAAACAGATACTACTGGCCCATCTCAAAAAACTTACTTGAGACCTCCATCTTCCCTCATGTTCTTAGTGCTGAAGTTGGTGTGACAGCCAGCGCCATTCCAGTTCCCAGGGATGGGTTTGGGATCAAAGGACACAATGACACCGAAGTCTTCGCACACTCGATGGAGGATGAAGCGTGCAATCCAGAGGTGATCCCCCATCTCAATCCCTTCACATGGTCCCACTTGGAACTCCCACTACAAGAAGGAGGAGCTGCTGGCTCAGTGGTGCAGAAACACTCGCAGTGAGACACTTCCCACTCCCTCATGCTCTGATCATTGATAAAACTACACAGCTCAGAGCCAAAAGCTCCCACTGCCTGGGATTCTTCTGTACTGTCTCATTCCACAAGGCACCTAAAACAATTTACCTGGGCTGGCATCACTTCTGCATTGGTTCCTCCAATTTTCACGCCAGCATAAAGGCACGCTCGGTAGTGGGCCTCCACAATGTCTCTGCCATAGGCTTTGTCTGCCCCTACCCCACAGTAGTACGGACCTGCAACAGCACAGGTGAACAGCAAGGGGAACATGAGTTTCCACGAGGAAAAAGGCTTAAATTCAGCGAAGACTGAGCACACACAGGGAAGAACTCTCCAAAGGCTTGGGATGTGTGGAAGAGCCCCAAAATCTGTTTTTCATGGGAGCACTAGCAGAGCAGAGCACTGACACAAAGCAAGTCCCTCTGAAAGTCTGAGCTTGTGCTCTGTCATGCTGGGAAGAGTTTAAGTCACCTGCAGACTAACAAACCAAGCAGCAAATTTAGATGTGGCCAATCTTCATCTTAACCTTTCTGTAACAATCTTAATTTCACGGGTTAGTTTTTGCCAATATCCTGCTTGCTATTGTCCACCTTCAGTTCTAGAATCACCTCGAATCTTTCAGCTCGCCTGAAGCACGTCACACAGATTACAGTTCAAACACGGCGACAAGGACTCCTGACTTGGTCCAGCAGAGACTCCCGAGAGGTTACCTTGGGGTCCAGGGAAGCCGTTGGAAGGCCAGCCAAATGGATGTCCATCTGTCCCCAGAAGAGTGTACTCTTGCTCCATCCCAAACCAGGGGTGCTGGTTGGACACCATATCCATAATCCGCCTGCAGGTGTGTCGGAGATTTGTCTCTAGAATGGAAAAGCAACACGAGGCTTATTAGCATCTCCACCTCCATTCCCCATTTCCACTTTATTTACAGTTTGCGTCCCAGCAGTGTTGGTGAAGAATCCCAGGACCAGCCTTTTCTCCACCACCGGCACTTTGTTTGCCTTTTACTTTCAGGGCAGGGATTATTTCTGTGTCATGCATGATACTAAGGGCACAAACAGCATTTGGATAGGTCTCCCTTTCCTCTCCCCCAGAAACACCACCTCCACGAGGAGAAGGGAGAAGGTCTATTCACCTGCAGACTGGCGGTTGTATTTGAAGACTTCACAGAGAACTAGTTTATTGGGATCCTTGCGAAAAGGGTCCCGAAACATGGCAGCAGGTCGCAGGTACATGTCACTGTTGGAGCCTTCAGCCTGGAAGGTGCTGGAGCCGTCGAAATTCCACTCAGGGAGATCTGAAGCGGAGAGAGGAATGAGCCACAGTGACCTAGGGTCCCTGGTCACCAGGAGGATGGGCTCCCTGCCGCCCTCCAGTATTACAGAGGTGAAGATGCTTATAGAGAACAGGCCTATAATAAGTTTAATCCCAGCTCAGCTGATTTTGTTCCAAATGGGAAGCAAAAAAAAAGAAAAACCCAACAAAAAAACCCAAGCAAAAAAACAGGGGAGTGCAACTCCCCAGCCACCCTGGGAGACACAAGGAACTGGGCTGCTGGCCAAGACCAAGCGAACCGAGCAGCACTGAGGATGTTTCCCATGTCGCAACAACCACTGAGATGAGCAGAGCACCCAGTCTTCTCACAGAGGTGGCCGTGCAAGCTGGGAGAGGGCAAAGCATGAGACATCTTCAAGCTGTAGGAACGAGGGGAGTCATGAAATACCCTTATCCATGTTGCATAGCCTTGAGAAGGTGGGAAAGCAAATCACATGTAGGTGGAGTCTCATATGGAGGAGTATGGCCAGCTTGGCCCCCTCACCCACCCCTCCTGGCTTCCCACTGCCCTCCGGGTCAAAGCACAGCGGGAGCAGCAGTGAACTCCACCCGGGCAATGTTATCTCCTCCATATCCTGGGGGGAAAGTGGGAGGATGGGAAGCACAAAGATTTCAAAGGAGCTGTGCCAACTGCTCCGTTAGAGGGAAAAGGGGAAAGGGGGGGGGGGGAGAGATAATTCTGCTCAGTCACACACAGTATTTTCATTTCATAACTGTCTCCAGCCAGTACCATGGCAACCTGGGGAAAATCCTAATGCTATTATTGTGTAAGCTGGGACTGTTTGTTCTGAGGGACACAAGCTCTTAATTACACCGGATAGCTCCATTCTTTCCCCTCCACTTTCTTCTGCCAAACTACTTCCGGCCAAAACGAGTACTTGAGAGTCAATGGGCCGCCGAGCCCCTGCCAACAGCCCCCAGCCCCTGCCAACAGCCCCCTCCGCAGCGGGGGCAGCGCAAGGGACAGACTCCCAACCCTGGGCATCTGACTGAAACTCCACATCTGGAAAGCTGGGAACACTCCCCTGGGGTATCTGGGGAAAGGGGTAACTGGAAGGAGGTGAGAAGCAATGTCTTCCCCAACACCATCCTTCTGCCATGAAAAGAGAGAAACGGCATGGCATCTTTTCTCTGGAGCAGCCAAGCACGGCTGCTTTCTCCACCCGGTGAGGGGCTGTGAATCCTGCACCTGCCCTCTCACCTTCAAGGCTCTTGGGCTCGTGGTCCAGCGTGCGGGTTTTGCAGCGGAGGTGCTCCCCTGTCCCATCGATCCAGATGTACATGGCTTGGACCTTCTCCCCCTGCGGCAGCTTCATATACATGTGCTTGATGGCTTTGCTCAGGTGGGAGCTCGCTGAGGTGGCCATGGCTGCAGACCGGATGAGGGGGCTCCTGCAGGGAGGGTACAAAAACCAACCCTAACCATAAGCCCTTCCCTGCACTCCCAGATTTCTCACCCCCCAGCCAAGGAGGAACACGAGACAGCTCAGCCACACGGCCAGCTGCCATCTCCAGCAGTCCCATGCCATTCTGCAGGCAGAAAACACAGCAGCTCAAGCAGACGCAGGCAGCTAGGAAAGCCCTGCTCCAGAAGCGATGCCTTCAAAGCGTCCCATTAATACCCAAACTCCTGCCCACATCCTGCCAGTAAACTAGGTCTTATCCACCAAGCAACAGCCTTCAAAAGTACTCCTCGGCCCTGCGTGAACTTTTCACCTCCACACTCGCCACCGCTCCAGAGCAAGGCTAATGCACAAGGAAAGCTTAGCTTGGGCTTTCTTAATATACTTGCTTCAGCGAGGAGGGCTTGCCAGCCCCAGCTGCCTTCTCAGATCAGCTGGTCTAAGGTTATAGAAGCCTCGTCTAGGGCAGGAGACGGCACAAAAGCAAGCAACAGGCAGCACAAGCAACTCCTGAGCAACCCGGACAGCAGCCTCCAGGCAGCGACGGGGAGCCTGAAGGGGCTCCGGTCCCAGGCAGCGAGAGCTGCAGCATCCCCACAAGCCCAGCACAGCCTGGAGCTGGGCTGCCAGGGACAGCCAGCCCACGTGTGTCAGGACCACGGCAGCCGGCGTCCACGCGCGTTTGCAGGAGCGTGGAAACGCAAACAATTTAAAAATTGGAAGCGACTCGGGAAGTCACTCCAACACCCTACCCCTCTGCTCGGGCTGCCGGGCCATCCCTCCCCAGCCCACGCTGCTATGGCGGGGCTCCTCTGCGCTGGCCGCGGGCCCCTGCTCGCCCCGGGGGGCTCCCCACCAGCCCTGCTCCAGTGCGGGAAGCGTCACCCACGCGTACATCTCCTGGCAGGGAGGAAG
>NW_008824411.1:6646618-6649380 GCF_000699105.1 Pygoscelis adeliae | reverse complement strand
ACATTAGCGGCTGACTTTGCGTAACTCACAGGGATGGAAATCAGCCGCCCTGGGTAAACAGGGCAGCGGGGAAAGAGAGGGAGGAACTGGAGCACCCCCACCACCCCCGAGCCCTGGGCCCAGGCTATGGCTTGGTGCACATGTTGGGGATGGGGGCACAGGCAATGCTTGCTCTATGCCCCGCTTTGCCCCTTGGAGCAGGTAACAGGCTCCAGCACCTGGATTTGCAACCAAGACCCTCGCTCCAGAGCACAGGATCAGTCACTGCCACACGAGGGAGGAGAAATCCCCCAGCCCCACCGTGGGTGCGGGAGCAGCCACTTCAGAGGCACCCCGGTGCCAAGGGGCACCCAACAAACTGCAGGCACTGCCCAGTATTTTTCCACCCCGGCAGCTGGCTCGCTGTCCCATCCCCGCTCCTGCTCAGCCCTCTGCACCTCCCAGCCCGGACCCAAGGGGTGGGAGAGCGACGCCAGCACTACCAGAAAAGAGCTGCTGCCTGCGTGCCCACATGTGTATGCACACGCAGGTACCAGGCCAAGCACATGCCACCCACACGCCTGCCTCGGGATGACAGGATCCTGGGCTGCCCCGTGCCAGCCTCCGGGGGGGAGGTTGGCACCAAAATTGCTATCCCTCCAGAAACTGGACCCTCCTGACCATCACAGCCACCCTACTGAAGACACAGCCTCTCTACAGCCAGAGCCTGGGGGGAAAGTGGCCAGGGAGAGCTGGATCCTCAGCCAGGAGGAGGTGGAAGTGCTGGCTAAGGCCTCACCTTGATTTATTGCCCATCTCAAGAGTGGGGTCCCCACCCTCCCTCCAGGGACAACCCGGCTCATTCTTTACCGCAACCTTGCGGTAGCTATGATATGTGTGTTAATCCCCTGAGGCTGTCCAGGACCAAGGTGAAATGCAGGTGCTTTTCACCTCCTCACGTTGCTTGGGCAGGGCAAAGCCACCAAGCATTACAACAGAAACTGCCTTCCCCCAATACCCCCGTTCCTGCACCCTATGTATAGAGCAAAGGTTTCAACACAGAAACAAATGCTGTGTTTTACCCATAGAAATTAGCTCAGGATCCCATATTCAGACCAAGTTCAGCTGTGGGCACCTGAATCTAATGGCTCAGCTGAAGAAAAAGGAGGCAGGAGCTGGTGCTGAGACCCAGTCAGGCCAGGAGAGACCCAAAATAGCTCCCATAAAGGGGAGCTGTTAAGCCACAGGCAACATAAAGCCATGCCCAACCCTTTTCCCTAGGTTTGCAGAGAGGGTTTGTTTAATCAGGACACTGACAGCTCCGATAGCTCCAAATTCTTGGAAATGTGCTTCCTACCTGCAGATTTCCCAGAAACTTTGGCCACCAGAGGTGGCTGCAAACAAGCCCAGAGTGTTTACGGGTGGAAGTACTGGCGGCGTGGGGTGACCCTCATGCCATCCAGGCCTCGGGGCTGGGCAGCTCCTCTTTTCACCTGCTGAGCTCCAAGCAACCCCGAAGGGAAGTGGAGAGCAAAGGCAGCTTGCAATGTAAACATCTCCTCTCCATCCAATAAACACATGCCGGCTAGCAAACCCCTGCCTGGGAGAGACCCCCAGCATGGGCAAGGGTTTCATGGCTGGGGTGGGAGGTTGTCGCTCCCTGTCCCAGGGGAGGTTTAGTGGCAGTCCTATGCCCATGCCCCCTCCCTGCACATGTTCACAAGCCAGCAGAGAAGAGCCCCGTGCTGCAGCTGCGGGGCCAGCTCCCTCTCCCAGGAAGCCAGCGGGGGGAGAAGCATCCCTTTGCTGTCTCGCAGGGCTCACTGCAGCTTGTTTACTGCCTGCCTTCCCCTCCTCCCCTTGCAGGCTGCTGGGTTTTTTTTGGGAAACACGGCTCAGCCTGTGCTTTTGCCCAGCTGCGTGCTCCAGTGACCCTTATTGTCGCCAGTGTTCAACGAGACAAAAACCTCATCGGAGAGCTGGGGAAGGCACGATGCCAACAGGTGACACGTCCCAGGAGTGGATTTAAATCAGCCTTCAAAGGGCCCCGCTCTAAATGCGCAGCAAGCCCACCAGAGACAATGCGCCGCTCCAGGGGCGAGTCCCAACTGGCACATGTTTTTCTTTCTTCCTCCTATTAATTCGTGGGAACACCTTTATTCGCCTGCCCCGGCACTTCCCTCCGGCGCAGTTTATATCCTGCGAGAATTGCCAGGGTTGGAAAGCGCCTGGTGAGCTGGGAGGGTCAGTCAGGGCTGGACTTTGCAGCCTTCTGCCTCCAAGGCAGCAAAGCAAACCCGGCAGGGACAGCACACAGCGAGGTCCCTGGTCTCTCCTGGTCTGGGGACCAGGATGGTCGAGTCTCTCACGATTAGCATGAGACGTGCCTGCTCTGATGTGTGTCCAGTCCGATACCACCCTGGCATCTTTTTCCAACCCCAGCCGGGAGCCAAGCAGCAGCAAGGCACCGTGGCTTCCCTCCCCACCATGCCTTGCTGGGGCTGTTGTGACCCCTCCCTGTCCTCGTGTCCCCAACTGCCCTGGGCAGTTTGCTCTTGCCCCAGGGGCCTTGCATCCCTGCCTGGCTGCAGGGACCCCCTGAAAGTTCAGGCTCATGAATTTGGGAATGCCTTAAAATGCAGAAATGTCACACCACAGGGAGAAAAATAAAAGGGGGGGAGTGGAATTCAAGGGTTAAAAAGGCAGGATATGAAAATTCTCTGTGGCTCAGGGCCCTGGGGCTGGTGGCCACTGGCTTTGCTCCTGCAGTGCTGGGACTCTTT
>NW_008824411.1:6624854-6646582 GCF_000699105.1 Pygoscelis adeliae | reverse complement strand
TCTTTCCCAGTTCCCTGGGGCCATCTCAAAGGGCGGCCCCTCACTGCAGACCCTGCAGCTGGAGAGCTGGCCACCCCCGGTATCTCAACCCCACTGGGTTGCAAACCTGGTCCACTAAGCCCAGGTACCCATTTGCCTTTCACCAGCACTAAAAAAAATTTCTTAACTAGAAATTAATGATTTCTTTTTTAGACAGAGATATCACACAGGGAGGAGGAATGGTCCACTTGTGACCGGTTAGACCCTAGGAGGAGGCCTGATGCACCTGAAATGCCCCAGCCTCCAGCAATGGCACAGCTGGGAGGGAGGAGGAATGAGCATCTCTCCTCTTCCTGTGCCCAACAGCTAACACATTCTCAAATTCAGATACACCATTTTCAGACCCATCTAGGAAAGCGCTTTGGGCTGCAAGGTCCCGCATAAGGAACTGAAACGCACCCGAGTGAGACCAGACGTGGGCTGGATATCCTGATGGTGCATCACCTCCATCTCTGCCCACTGCTGGGCACAGCTGCTTCTGCTTGGACCTACCACAGCATGCCCACCGCCACTGGGACCTGGGCTCCAGAGGGACTCACGGGGCTGGAGGAACTGGAGATGCAGCCCCTTCTACCCATGATTAGCAAGGGCTGAAAAAATGAACCTAACGCCTTAGCAAGACGAGCAAGCACTTAATTAACAAGTTGCCCCGATAAGACTCGAACAGCAGTCACCAACTGAAGACAGGGAGCTCATCACGGGGCAGGGGAAACACCTGCACCGGGGGATACTGACCTTGTGCAAGCAGCAGTGGCCGACCGGTCTCCCCTGGAGCGCTGCGGGAGGCTGATGAAACCCCCCAAGGCAGGGAGGTGGTAGCTGGTCGCCCGATAGGTGAGCAAACATTGCACGCTCCGCAGCAGGCCCATGTTCCCTTTGAAGATGCTGCCAGGGTCAAGGGTAGCTGAGGGGTGCTGACCAGAGGGCTTTCGGAGGCAGAGCAGATTACCTGGGCTACACAGAAGGGCAATTTAGGAAAGCCAATTAATAAATAAAAATGTGCAGAGGCACACGCAAAGAAAAAAAAAGCTCCCCCCATGCAGCTCAGCTGCAATACCCACCCATGACGCATTTAGGGGAAGAGGGGCCATGGACCGCAGCAGCCAGGAAAGCCTTGTGCACCCCCCCCCGGGTTGCCTGACCCTGCCTCTCCACCCCTTTCTCAGCCACCTTGGTGCCAGTCGCTGTGTCCAATGCCCACCTTGCCACCCCTCGCAGGAAACCATGGCATTGCTTCGTCCCCGAGCAGCCCCCTTCCCCAGCTCCCCTTGGGGACGGCTCTTTGCAGAAGGGGCATCGCCACTGCCAGCTCCGGGCCAGTCAGGCAACAACCCCGGCAGGCAGCACCTACCTCTCGCCCGCTCTGCCCTGCACGCATGCGAACCTTGCGCAGAGGCCGAGCGCCTTCAGCGAGCAGGAGCCGCTGCCAAGAAGCACGTGCTCACCTTCAAAAGCGACCAGGGGAGGCTGGAAGATGAGAACATCAAGGGCAGGCGGGATTTGAGACCTAGAAATTGCTTGGCTTGGTTTGCCCTGTACAAGGGTGGAGAATATCCCAGGGAGCACTCAGCACATGCCTTTCCCTGCAGTTGGAAATTGGTCACAGTGTGCATTGGCAGGGTTGTTTTGGTTTTTGGGGTGGGTTTTTTTTTTGTCTTCTTTTATTAGCTCTGTTCATGCTGCTAAATGCACTCCCAGCTAGGTCAGGGCTGTGTTAACTGTGGCTGGCAGATTAATTTCAGCCTAATACACTTCACAGCTCCATAAGTGAGAGTGCAGAAATTCTCAAAGCACTGCCCAAGTGGATTCAATGGTAGGATCCAGGCCCAACATTGTAAATCATAAAATGTAACTGCAAAGTGCTGTTGTCCGTGTCCCTTTCTTATGGCTGAATTAGGTCCCCATCTTGCCACAGCGCATGCTTAACCTGGACTGGTGAAGTCAACAGACCCGGCCACACGTATAAGGTTACACGAGCAATTTTGCTTGAGCTGGAGAAGAGGCAAACAAACGCAGAGCTTGCTGCAGGGTCTTTCAGGTGTAACGGGTCAGAGCCCAGCCTTCACTGTAAATCCCAAGCAAGGAGAGTACAGACAGATGACAATAGGCTCAATAGTACTTCTACTTAATGTAAGGAAATACCAGAGATGTGCTCGCTGAGCAAACAAGTCTTATGCACCGAGGAGACAGCAAGAAGATCACATTAAAAAAAAAAATCCTAATATATTCAAGGAAGGAATGAATATTTAAAGCTGAACTGCTATACCTGAGATCTCAGACAATTCCAGTTTTAAGGTGCTATGGGCCCAAAAGAATCAAACCTGTTGCTGACGCAGTCTTTGAGGTATCTTAAACTATTTATATGAGAACAGGCTGGGGCTGTATGGGGGGGGGGAAACAGTCTTGCCCCAAAAGCTCACTCTGGGCATATGATACTTGTGCTAGAGGGAGAGCAGGTTTTTGCAGAAAGGTGTTTGCACCAATCCCTCGTGCTGGAGTTTCCCATCTTGCAGGAGCTGTAGACCATCTGAGACCAAAAGCAATGCAGAGGTGTTTGGGGCTGCCGTGGGTCAGTGGGTACCAACCGCAGGTCGGGGGGAAACAACGACCACCCTCCCCACGGCACCAAAAGGGGCAGGTTGGGCTGCCTGGGGAGGCTGTGAGTGGCCAGCGACCACAGGCATCGAGGCTGACCCTGCAGTTGGGCAGCCTTGGACTTCACTGCCGCAGCAAGCCATGCCAATTTATGTTGGGCAAGGATAAGAAAACCAGCCCCGTCCCCTCTGCGACCCCGGGAGCGCAAGGCTCTGCTGCTGGCGGAGGTGGCCTCAGGTCTGCCAAGGGTGGGCTGCTCCCTGTGCGGGGGGATGGAGGACGTGGGTAATTTGGGCTCGGACAGAGAGGGAACAAAGCCCTTCTGACGTGTTTGGTGTTGCAACCCTGCCCTTATCTTTGTACAAAGAGTCCAGCCACTCTGCGCTCCTCTCCGAGCCCCGTTCTAAATCTGGGCTGTGCTCATGTGTCCATCTATTTTTTTAAGCCTCTTTTTTTTTTAAGCATTTTGGGTTTTTTTCTTAATAGCTGCACAGCTCACGTGAGCTCCTTTTGCAAGGAGCTGTTGTGGCAAGATGAACAGGGCAGATGTACCCGTGCACGCACCAAGCAAACCCGGGGAAGCTGCAGCCAGGCTGAGCGGGGCTCCATCCTGCCAGACCTCTTAGGGTCTCCTCTTTGGGGGAAGACTCCATGGAAATGGCCCTGTGCATTCCCACAGTAACCGTGTCGGCCTGTTCCTGCTCACAACCTTGGTCCTTTCCCGGCAGAAACTGGCACAGTCCCGCTGAGGTCAGCCCAGAGCCGGACGGGCACCAGAAGAGCTACACCAGCCTCTGAGGAGCTCACTGGGCATCTGCTCAGTTGCCAACTGGAAAATATATTTTTTTGACAGTTGCAACCTTTACCCAAGGACTTTTGAGCCTTTCATATGTGAGACAGCCATCACGCCAGCTCATCCCTACCCCTTCTCCTCTCATCTCTTGGGCTTAGCAGCAAAAATCCTTATGAATTTGTGATCGGAGCTACTCCTCCCCAGGGTCTCCCACAACTCCTTCCCGCAGCTCTGCCTGGCACCACTAGAATAAGCAGATAGTTTGCTGCTCGTGGCTTTGTTGTCACCACCAGGGCGCACATCCCACATGCACCACAAGGATGTGCACACCACCCACCGCTGTTAAAACCAACAGTTTCAAGCATTTGAATTAACGCAGTGTAACCAGTGCCCTGCAGCGTGGCAGGACGTGACCTCCCCAGGGCACGCGTGTGTGCACGGACAGTTCAGGCGTGATGTCTAACACACTTTCACAAGTCTCTGTCATGTCCCTCCTGGCCTGGTACAGCACCACAGTTATCCTTGCACAGGGCAGCGCAGCAACACACAAAGAAACGAGGTCACTTACTCGGGGTGATGGAGCAAGCCGGTGCCAGCAGCCCAGAACTGTCACCCTGGGGTCCCCAGCACCAGCCCCACAATTAACTAGGAGTCGTCCCTGTACTAATTGCGGCTGTGAAGTCACAAGCCCATTGCTGAGATGCAGAGCCCTGTTGCTGCTGGGGACAGCTTCGCATTCCTGATTTGACAGCGCCACCTCGTGAGGTGGCCCCGCTCTTGGGGAGCCTGTGGGGTGCAGGCAGCCGTCCTGCCCCACCGCTGCCTGCACCCGCTGTTGCCTACACCCGCTCTGCACAGAGGTGGCTCCGGGGAGGCTGCACACCATTATGTGTGTTTTAACCTGCCTGTGCCCACGCAGGTGACAGTAACAGGGACTGCAGCCACAGCGACAGAAGGGGACATGACACTCAACATAATGCAAGTGCATTTTGTTAATGGCCAGACCGAGAAAGCTCAGGGCTTCTTAGGAACATGAGGTTGGCAGAGTCTATGCTGCAGCCCCCCCTTAGGCAAGCACAGAAGAGATGTCCAGTGCAAAACCCTTCCCACGCCCATCGACAGCACAGAGCCACAGACAAGCAGACCCAATTCCGTGCTACAAGGCACATCAGAGCCCCCAGGCACGATGGTGCCCAAAACCTGGACAGCACTAGCAGCCCTGCCAGGTCTGACACCACGGCATTACAGACTGGGGGATCAAATACCCACCTTGAGAGCAGATTCCTCCTCCTGCCAGGAAAACAGGTCACTGCTACTGCAAGAGAGTTGTGCTTCCTTCTTTCTTTCTCCTCTTCCCACTGGAGGGTCTCCAAGGTTGGGTCTCGGTCCCAAATCTGATGAAGGAAGACAGCTAATAAGGAATCTGGGGTTGCTGTGTCTGGGGCAGACGTAGCAGGGTCTCCTGTGAAATTTCCATCACCACCTGAGCAGACACGCTGACAACAACCATGCACGGTACCAAGGTGCTACCAAGAACCTGGTTGGAAGGCAAGAAGTTTGGCCAAGTGGGGAGAGGGGAAGGGTTTAATTTCAGGACTGCCCAAATGCGTCAGCAGGGCTGGTGATTAGAAAAGTGACATTTCCCTGAAGGACAGTAAAGAGGGAGGTCCTGAGAGCCCTGCGGTCCCCGAGAGCCCTGCGGCCCCTGAGGACCCACCAGGACAAGCGTGTCACAAGCAGCGTGGCACTCCGGAACACATCCCTGGGACACGGCAGCATGACAGCCACCGGTGAGTTACCTTTGCTAAAGGCTTCAGCGCCTCTAAGCACACCCCAAAGGGGACAGAGGGAAAAAGCAACATTAGGCTTCTGAAACGTGGGTCCTCCCTGTGACACAGCTGTGCCTTCACACAAGAGCACATTTTCAAGGGCATCCACCCATCAGCAGGCTGATGCCAGCCCACACCCTTGCATCCAGATCTTTCAAACACGAATAAAACTTCACAGGATAGTGGGAGGTGTTGGGCACTACTTGCACACTACCTAGATGTCCTGGGTGGATGAGGTGGGGGTTTGCAGTGACTGTCACTCTACCCAGAGCCACAACCTGCCTCCAGCCTGATGATGCCTGCTAATTTGGGGGAATTTGCTACCAGAACCTGAGCAAGAGGACTCGGAGGGCACCAAGGCAGTGGGGCTGGAGCAGCAGCACCAGAGCACAGCACACATTTCCTCTCCATGATAGCAGGGTTATGCCTGCTGGCTGGGTAAGGTGGAGGAGCGCAGCTCGTCCCCTCCAGCCACAGCACCTCCTTTCTCCTGCCCCACGGATGCCACCGCATTTCTGCCCAGCCTCCAAGAACCATGTACCTTTGCTATTTAGGCAGCTGCCATTTGAACTTTCCAGCTCCTGCGTGCAGCTGAACCTGGTGCTTTCCAAACACCCTGTGGCCACCCACCCAGAGCACATGGGTGGACCGGAACCCAAATTTCATGGACTGGCCCAGGTCCAAATCCTCCCGTGTGTGCACAGGACAAGCCCATACTGCACATCCCCTAGAGCTGTTCTGGTCCATCCTCTCAAAACTCATTTTTTGGTTTACATTTGTGTCACGCTTGGCAACACAAAGCCCAGGTAACTTTCTCTTCTCCCCCTTGTAGCAACCATAGCCTCCGCGGACATGGGGCTTCTGCTCAGAGATGACGTTTTTGTCGACTTTTTCAACACATTTCTGAATCTTCCCGTAAGTCCACTGCACCATAAAGCCCAGGACCTTTCTGAGCTCTTTTCAGGTGAACTTTCAGCTTCTGTGGTGTTAGAGGCCCCAGGAAAATTGGGAATACACCACAGTCAGGCTGGAAAATGAGGGAAACCTGAGGACCTCGGTTTAGAGATAGAGGTCTGAAAGGAAAGACAATGCCCTTTTCTGTAATGAGGACTAACTAGAACAGCTGGGCTCTGGGCTCCCCTTCCACCCTTCATCTCTTTCAGTTCTCCCCTTTCCTTTCAATACAGGTTTTTGGCCAGACACCCATTTACATCAGCAGCATGGGCCGGTGGGACCTCTGGCCAGAGCTGCCGAGCCACCTGGTGAGAAAATGCCCCTTGCGAGGAGGGTGAGGAGGATGGAGGAAGGGCACAGGGCAGGGGAGGGAAGGAGCAGGTTTCTCATTGCCAAGGCCACTCTCTGGACCTCCTGTTTGTGCAGCCAGGGGATTATTACAAACCCAGGCATCATTTTGCTTTTGAGGCCTGAGAGGAGCACAAGCCATTTAAAGTCCTGGTGCATGGACAGCTTATGGGGTGGGGTCCATCCAGCACTCAGTGAACACTGATAGCTGGAGTTAAGGAGAGCGTGTGTGGTGGCAGGGAAGGAGGACACGAACGTCAGCCCCTTGGGTCCTGTATTCCTCCTGAATTCACCAGGAGCCAAGGTCCTGTTGACCCTCAAACTGGCTCAGCCCTCCCCACGGACATCCCACTTCCCCACAGCCACAAGCACCGTTTGCGGTGCTCAGATCCCACAGCAAAAGGGAACCTGCTCCTCTCGGTGCTGCCAGAAAGCTGCTGTGCCTTCCTGCCTGGGCTCCGGGAAAGCAGGCAGGCTTGCCTTGCAGGCAGCCATGCAGTGCCGTGTCTCCCAGGTTTGCAGGCAGAGCTTGCAGGGATGCGGGCAGGTGCTATAGCTCGAGTATCCCCCTTCTTTCTCAGCACGGGGATGACTTACATCGCCATCTAGCAACAGGGCACCTTCCCCTGCCTCTTTCCCCTGTAGCAGGGGCCCATTACTCACCCTAATCCCCAGGCAAGAGACGGCTCCTTGCTCACAGCCTAATCCTCTCCTTGGGCACGGGGGGTGCAACGCAGGATCCCAGCCCCCCGGCTTTACTGGCTTGGCTGAAAAAGCACCGCCTGCCTCACTTCTGCAAATCCAGCTTGTGCCTCCACCTCGTCCTCTGCCAGAAGCTCCTGGGTTTCATTCGGTCGGGGGAAGCAGGTGAGTCATCGCAGCATGGAGGAAATCGGAGCGGCTTCTTTGCCGCCACAGCAGGGCTTCCTCTTGCCGGGGCTGTCACGACCTGGTGCCTACCCAGCGGATCGTGCCTCTGCTCCAGGTTAAAAAGGCATTTCATGTCCCATTTTTAGGATCCCAGGGTTTCCATGGGATGAGTGGGGCTTTACCCCACAGCCCTGTTACACAGGCTCGCTGCCTCCGTGCGGTTGAGCTGGAATAGCTGCTTCGCAGGTTTTACTATGCGGTTCATGGGTGGAGTGGGGCTGGAGAGAATTCTCAGGCATGGGAAACTGGGGTCCTGGCGTTTCAGGTTTGCTGCTATGCAGGATGCCTAGAGCTCTCACACTGTACTGCGATATACTCCTCGTCTGATGCATCCTACATTGGGAAAACAGGCCTATGCTATGGTCTGTCCTTCCAGCAGCAAGTCTGAATTGTGCCCAGTTTACCCCTAAAATGAGCCATCTCAGCGCAGCCAACTGCTTTGTCAGCCTGCATGTCAACGCAAGGGAAGGCCACTGGAAAGAAAGCTATGGCAGCGGGGATGCAAATTTTCATTTCAGAAAAATAAGCAATTCATCGAGGCTTGCTCCAGTGCCATTTCTGAATGCATTGCTGCTTCTTCTCCAGTTGGGTTTAACCTCAAGTTGAAGGAGGTTGAGGGCAACCCCCAAACGCAGGCAAAAAAGATGGACATTTGCAAGGGGAAGAGGCACGATAGCTGGGCAGACTATCACCGACATGAGTGGGTTGTACTGCATCCTTTCAAACACCACATGTGCAACCCACAATCCTGCCCGAAAGGCTCCTTTCAGTGCAGTTTGCTGGTTTCCTGGCTCACAGCACTGCTGCCCTCTGGCAGCCTGTGTCAGGGAGGCTGGGGGGATGCTGGTGGGGTCTGGAGGGCTTTCTTGCAGGCTGCTCCTGCATGCACCCCCCGATGCCGTGCTCTGTACTCTCTCTGACAGCAAAACTGCTGAACTGGCAAAGCGCTGACCAGTGGCTGCTGGAGAAGTGCATCAGCGGGAGCCAGGGCATGTGGCGCTTTCGGGCCTTCGTTCAAGGAATGGCAGGTGGGCATGGGGTGCTCCGCAGCCCCTTCTCAGTCAGTTGTGGGCCAGCTGCCTGGCAGGACACCGGCACAGAGCTGAGGGCACGGGTAAGCACCTGTGGGACAGGAGACACTGCGCGACCCAGACGTGGCTTTGGAAGATGAGCCAGCAGGAGAGCCCCAATGTGAGCGCTGCACACTTAGGGAGATGCATAGCCCTGGCTCTTCTCTACACTGTTCCCTCAGTTCATCCGGGCGATCTTCTTTCTTTTTTAAAAACACAGGCTGCTTCATGCATCAGCAGGGCTTTCAGGGACTCCATCCAACTCCTGTCCCTTGTCTGATCCACAGGGGAAGAACTGACCAACTTCTGGCTCACCACCGAAAGGCTCCTGGGGCTTGACGAGTCAGATGCGAGGCAGAGGGACCTCTACCTGTCCTTGCTTCACAGACTGAAAGCCACTCACCTGCGTGAAGGCTCCAGCGTCGTCACTCTCTGCAGGACCATCATTGGTAAGAAACATGGGAGCCGGGGACGAGCAGTGCCCTTCCAGCGAGGTGGACTTTCCTGGATGCTCCCAGGGAGATGGGATACCATCAGCAGCTTTGCTTGGCTGGGGAACTCCCCTGACACGAACAGGTCTGGATGGAGCCAGCCCCCCCATCATAATCCCCTGCATCCATTTCAGGGTCACTGCTGAAAGCCAGACACGTTCAGCCCATCAGCACCAGGAGGGAGATCCTAAGCAAGATGCAGGAACGGGCCCTTTTTATGATTCAGAGTTACTGGCTCCCTAAATTCTTCATCCACTGCAAGATGGGCATGGAGGAAGAGAAATCGTGCCGGCCTCTGCTGCAAGAATATCAGGAGCGTTTATTATGGGCCAACTCGCAGGAGCCCTCAGGCTTTTCAGAGAATCTCTTCACGATGCATATTAGAAGGAGTCAGGGTTTGTCAGGGCCCTACTGCAGCAAGAAGGCCAAAGCAGAGATCTGGACTCTGGTCCAGGAGGGAAGAGACACCCAAGAAGTGAAGATGCCCAGTTTTCAGGTGCAACCAGAAAGGCAGCTGGGGCCAGCTGGGAGCACAAAGGCATCACATCTGGATAAGGATGTTTTGGGATCAATTCCTCAGCAGTCAGAGCATCCTGCAAACACTGCCTTTGGAGGCAAAGGAGGAGCAACCTCTCCCAAAAGGCCTAGACCCAATGCAGAGCAGGTCCTTCATCTGGAAGACCTCTGTGAAGAGAAAGTCCTCCCTAACCTGCGTTCCTCTGCACCCCTTGTCCAGCTGCCAACCCTGAAAAAGCTGGTCAAGACCTTGAGTTTCCTTCCCTGGGCCCTTAGCGCTGAGACTTGCGCGGGACGGCCTTTCAGGGACTTCTTGAAGCGCCAGGACCGGTCCATGGAGACTAATCTCCTGGACCTGTGGCATGACCTGGAGGAATTTCTGCCCGTGGTGCTGGACCCCAGCAGAGAAAACAGTTTCTTCCTGCGTCATTTCATCGGGGAGAAGATATGCAAGACCTACCTGGAGGAGGGCACCATTCAGCAGCTTC
The DNA here is from genome assembly GCF_000699105.1 of Pygoscelis adeliae. Classification (NCBI taxonomy): domain Eukaryota; kingdom Metazoa; phylum Chordata; class Aves; order Sphenisciformes; family Spheniscidae; genus Pygoscelis; species Pygoscelis adeliae. The sequence goes on along the minus strand of NW_008824411.1, from coordinate 6,636,529 downwards.
CCTTGGAGACCAGGACTCTCAGGAGCTTGCGGAACCATCTGATGTCTGGAGAATTCTCCCCCTGGATATTCAGAGCCCAGAAGGAGATTTGCAAGGTACAGAACGGTGCTGGCAGTGATCAGGCTGGGAGCAGCTGGCATTGGCCCCCGTGGGCTGGCGTGAGGGCTGTAGGCATGTTTAAGAAGAGAGGTATTTGGAAAATGAAGGTGAAAATAGATTAGGAAGGGAAAAACTTACAGTCGCAAGCCACCTTGCACTGGAACCAGTGACCAAGATGAGCCAGGCCAGTGGAGAGGAGCATCCTCACTGGCTTGCTGGGCAGTGGAGCAGAGGTGAGCGGTCATTTAGCAGCTGGTGACCTCAGTTGTTAGATGCACATGCCAAGGGCCAGGGGATAGCAGGACAGTGGCCATCCTTTTGCATCTGAGTCGCTGGTTCCAGCACAACACAAGTAAAACACATTTACAACCAAGCCCTTCTGGGCAGCCTCTGAGCAGCCCGATGGACCAACCTGGGTGTACAGCTCCTGGCAGAGCTGTCCTAGGCATCTCAGCGAGGTGTAACCTGCCCACGGCATCTCCACTGCGACCTAAGGGTATGGTGGGGCTCGTGGGTGGCGGTTGCTGCTGGAGCACTGACTGAGGACAACCCACCTTTGCCTTTCCTCAGGTGCTCTGCTGCTTCTACGAGGAATTTCTGGCTGATGATGACAGGACATTCCTCCAGTTTATGGTAAAGGGGATGCACGGAGGACATGGGCATCCTCATGGGGTGTGCAGGCACCAGTGGGGATGTGAAAAGTTGGAGAGAGGGAGGGAGGAGAAGCCCAGCATTAGCTGCAGTGGTCCAGCATCCCACAGTGTCCCCCAGCCAACGCTGCCACAGGGCGATATGGCAGAGCCTGTGCTGCTCCAGCTGCCCGGAGCAATGATCCTCAGCTCTTCCACCACAGCATCCCGTAAGTCAGCGGCACTGCAGGCACACCCTACAAGAGCTCCCCTGAGACGGGCCATGACCTGGCCCAAAAGCAAGGATAAACTTAAACGCAGTCTTTCAGGGTAGGTGGGGGTAAGACCAGCAGCAGGCAGTGCACTGGGTAACTGCCTCATGGTTGCCCACTTCTGGGAATTAACTCTCTCCCTTTTTTCCTTGCCCACAGCAAATACTGCTATTAATGTGACTCATGTGCAGACACACATGCGTATGTCCCTGTCCCAGCACGAGTGCCTGGCCAATACGCTGGGGGAAGAGGGCATGCAGCCTTTTAGCCTATGATTCAACCACAATCAAGCTTTCCATATATTTTTTCCACTGTTAAAGGGATATTTTAAGAAAGCAGAATCATACAAGCACTCATCTTCCCGGACTATTATCCCTCCTGGCAGCAGAAATCCCACTAATACCTCATGTTTATCAACACCCTAAATGCTAGCCTTACACCAGGAAACCTCCTCACAGACCAAAACCCCCGAGCATCCCACCTGCATCCCTGCACAACCTATGCAAGCCATTTTGCTTGCTGCAGACGGTGTTCTTCAAACCAACCGTTAGGCTTTTTCCCCAAACTGCAATGTAAAATCAGCAGCTGATCCTGGAAATGGTAAGGAGAGGCTGTCAGGGCTAGTGCCCCCAAAGACCTGGCTCACAGAGATGCCAGTATCTCAGTCAGCGAGAGCTGAGCATTATAGAAGAGTCAGCTGGCAGTTCCTGACCCTGATTCATTAAATGCTCTTGGTTGTAAGTTAATTAGCTGCTTAGGTTTTTAAGCATCTTTTGTCAAGCAAATTACCCCTCAGAGCACAGACCTGGTCTGGGAGTGCAATTAGCACTTCAGCAGGTATCAAGGCCATGCTCTCTGCAGGCACCATCCCCTAAGCCAAACTCTTCCCGGGTCTCACTGCACTGATGTCAGGGGAACTGCTTGGCAGCTTAGCAGGGTTATTTTTGGTGCTTGCTCTCAGCAGTGTGTATCTCAGTCAGAAACCAGCCACTCTGACCCTGCTGCTTGGCAAGTCATGCAAACGGCTCACCCGTGGGGAGGGCCAAAACCTGCAGGAGGGTCTCAGCGGGGGGCAAGGGAGGCACTCCCAGGGCACCGGCCAGAGCCAGTCCCAGGGATAGAAGCCAACCAAAAAGGGCACATGATGTTACCTGTCTGCCGGGGACACCTTCAGGGTTGTTTTTAGCCCTCCTGGATGGATGTTGACCTCTTCAGGAAAGCTGCTGTCTTTGCTGGCAAGCCGTTGTCTGGACTACCTGGGGGACCTGCTGCGTGTCCCCGGTACATCCCAGCTGCAGGCAGATGTGAGCCAGCTTTAAGCAGCTGCATGGGTAGGTTTAAGGTCTATACTGAGCTTTGTCCTCACGTAGATTTCTTCCAGACAGTTTAAAGCTAAAGCAGAGATCTAAGTTGGGTAGGTTTGTACTCTAAGGCACAGTAAAACGTGCAGGTAGCCCGTCAGGCACAGTGCAGGAGCAGCTCCTCAGATAGGGTATGTGCTCTGTGCGATCACCCTCTACTCTTCTCACTGTAGTCTCCACAGAGCAATGTCCCGATGCCCGAGGTGCAAGGCCACGCTGTTGGGAAAGATGAATGTTTCCTCCTGTCCCAGCGGATAAACCAGTCCCTGAAGCTGAGCCAGGCCTTGCATGGCACGAGGAACTTGGAAGGTCTCTCCTCCGAGCACTGGCGATTAATTGCCACTCAGGACCTCCGGAAAGGGGGCTCCATCCAGGCAGAGGTGGAACCTCTCCTGTGCAGCACCGGTAAGAGGAGGTTCTGAATTTCTGCTGTGGCTCATGTTGGCTCAGGCTAATAAAACATATTTTGTGCACCCGTGGTGACCAATGCCCCTAGTGCACAGATGCATTGCTATATTGCTGACAGGGCATGGACATCATGGAGTGGGTTGGGACAGGGTATCTGGGAGCCATCAGCTGTAATTCAAGCTTTGGCAGTGACCTATGGGCCAAATTCCCTCCTGCCAGTACCAGAGGCACCATATGCCACGTCCCTGCACTGGCCTGGGTCACCAGATCAAATGGTGGCTGCAGCAAACTGAAACCCAAAGCCAGCGACAGCCACCATCACCCCACTTCCACGTCTTGACCTTCTCCTGTGGACGCTGGGACTGGCCATGCTGGTGTAACACCTCAGCTTTGTCTTCTCACATCATCTTTTGAGAATGACATCAAGTTTCTGGGCACCTGCTGGTGCACTGAGAGAGACAGCAGTCACCTGTGGCAATCCTTAAGTAGCTTGTGGGGCCTCGGTCATACCTGAGAAATGCAGTGTCATGGGTAGATCATGGGAACAGGACACACAAGGGGAAAGGAAAGGTGAGTAACAATCACAATACAGCACTCGGAGCAAGTGCTGAAGGGCTGTCGTAGCCAGAAGAAATGAACATGGGATCTGTCCCCTCTTCTCTGTCTGATGCAGACTCCCAGAAGATGATGTCAAATGAGCTGGCTGTTCAGAAACCCTCGCTGGCTGTAGATAGCCCAAGCAAGGAAAATGAACTTCTGTGTCTCAAAAGCCCATCACTTGGTGAGTCCAGCCTGAGCAGGCTAGAAGCAGGGTGGGCTCCCAGCCATCACACCCTTGCAGGTGCTCCAGTATACCCTTAGGTGACTGGACAAGCAGGGGTCTTCCCTGCTTGCATCCCATCATCCGGTAAAACATCTCCAGAAGGAGAGAGAGGCCTAGCCACCCTCGAAAGGCACGTGTTTTGGGGTGTTAATCCAGCCAGAGAGGGATTGGGAGTGGGAGGGCTTTTCTGAAGCAGGTCCCGAGGAGGTTAAAACCACGCGGAGGTGCTGGACACAGCACCCAGTGCCTCCTGAGCCAGGCTCACCATGCGGACATCAGCATGGTGGCTCTGCAGTCCTTTGCCCTGTGGACAGCTGTGAGCAGGCTCTGGCTGTCGCCTGAGGAAAGGGCCAACCCTGTTCTGTGCCCACAGCCACTGAACCCGAGAACAGAAAGAAGAGGACTGTTCCCATGAGAAAAACCAAATCAAGCGTGACGAAGTCCACCACTGTTGCAGTAGAGAAGCCATCTAGAAGACCCAGGTCTGGCACCTTGCAGCACAGGGCTTTGCTATTTTTTGCTACTTCCACTCTTTCAGGAAGCAGATTTTTCCCAGTGCTTTCCTGTAGAAAAGATTTCAGGAAGCAGATTTTTCCTTGTGCTTTCCACTGCTCCCTGCTTCATCATTGGGCCCTCTCAGATGTTGGCAAGGGTGGTCTGTGGGTCTGAACTGTAGATTTACCAGGGAAAGGAGAAAAATGTTTTAACACCCCCAACCCCATAGTTCAGATTTACTCCTCACATCTTGTGCATGTCTCATGCACTTCATCCTCAATCACTCCCTGGCATGCCACCTGTACTACAGCTGGGCAGCTCTCAGATTCCCAGAAAAATCACGTAAAATCACCCTGTGACCACACTTAAATCTCTGTACTCGCTGACTGCATGAATGTCCATGTGGCTCATGTCTCACCTCCTGGGAATGCTCCAGATGTGAGTCCTCGCAGCTCCACATTGGGATATAAACGGTAACCAGGACGCAAGTCCTGAGTAGGAGGAGCTCTTATTGTTTATTGTGAAAGTCAGTCTCGGGAGCCACACTTAAAGAAAATATTTGACCCAGTCCACTGATCTTCAAATAAGGGCTTGCTAACCTCATAAATGACCCAAAATCCCAGTCCACTTCCAGCTCTGGTTTTCCAAAGCTCTGCTGAATCTTTTCAATGTAGCTGTCCTCTGGCTTTACATCTATCGATAACCTCCTGATCTACCAGTTGCAAGTGGCAAGGGTTTTCCACTCCAGAACACCCTCTCCATGGCCAAATGCATGAAGCCCTCTGCCATCCAGCAGCAAATTATTGTGTATTCTCGGCAAGTGCCAGAAGGGAGCACAACCTCCTCCTCCCACTAGTCCTTCCAGGCACCCCATTCTTACCTGCCTCCCTCCCCTGGTCTCTGTGGGGCTGCCCAGTCCATTTGCAGGTTCTGAGGTCTCCATCACAGACCCAAAGTCCTGCCTTCTTCTTGACTCCCTGGGTGAGGCCTCCTCTTCAGGCTGTGACCAGTTCCTTTGGATACGTGGCAGCAAAGCTGTTGGGCAAGTGCACCTATGGCAGAAAAGAAACAGCTTGTCAGGAGAATCCCCCCCTGGATTCCCAACGGCTTGGTGGATGATGATCTTAAAGGTCTTTTCCAACCTAAATGATTCTATGGGCAAGACAGACAAGGGAGGCTGTGCCCCACCAGTACCTTTACTGGCTCATCTGCTTCACAGATCCCACGCACCACTCATCCACGTTTCTAGCTCTTTTTCAGGTGTCTCTCTCTTGTTGAAGAAAGAAGCACAGAGGTCCTGGCTATTTTCCAGGTCACTGGTGGCACAGAGATCGCATATCCTGGTGTCTCCTCCTCCACAGGGACTTCGTGAAAGTACTGCACAACCCTGCCCACCTGCAGTTCTTCAAGCAGTTCCTCAAGGAGCGCAACGCAGATGAACCACTGCGTTTCTGGATGGCCGTGGAGAAGGTAGTCGCAGAGACCAACCCCAAGACAAAGAGCTTCCTCATTAACAGCATTGTCAGAAATTATTTCCGTGCCGAAATCCCAGCTGGTAGGTGCCCTCCCACCTTGCACTTTACTCCATTCATGATGAAAGCCTCTTTTCCCTGAGCTGGATGCTGGTTGCAGATTTTATATCCTCTTGCAGGGACCTGCCAATTCTCCTTTCCCGTCCAGTGGACCATTTATTTGCTGAGGCCTTCCACTGCCACTTATATTTCTAGGGAGGTGGTCTACTTCTTTGGCAGGATTTACTGACCAAGACCTGCAACATGCAATTCCAGCAGTGGCAGAAATAGCTCTTCCCTATCTTGTCTCCTTTAGATGCTCTTGGAGTCACAGCTGCACTCCCAAAGTATGCAATTAGCACAGTATAGAAAGGTGTGCTGATTTTGGCTGGGGTAGAGTTAATTTTCTTCATAGTAGCTAGTATGGGGCTATGTTTTGGATTTGTGCTGGAAAAAGTGTTGATAACACTGGGATGTTTTTGTTACTGCTGAGCAGCGCTTACAGAGAGTCAAGGCCTTTCCCGCTTCTCACCCCAACCCCACCCACGAGTAGCCTGGGGGTGCACAAGAAGTTGGGACTGCCCAAAGGGATATTCCATACCATGTGATGTCATGCTCAGCATATAAAGCTGGGGGAAGAAGAAGGAAGCGGGGGGACATTCAGGGTGATGGTGTTTGTCTTCCCAAGTAACCGTTACGCGTGATGGAGCCCTGCTTTCCTGGAGATGGCTGAAGACCTGCCTGCCCATGGGAAGCAGCGAATGAATTCCTTGTTTTGTTTTGCTTGCGTGCGCGGCTTTTGCCTTACCTGTTAAACTGTCTTTATCTCAACCCACAAGTTTTCTCACTTTCACCTTCCGATTCTCTCCCCCATCCCACCAGGGGGGAGTGAGCGAGCGGCTGTGTGGGGCTTAGCTGCTGGCTGGGGTTAAGCCACGACAAAAGGAAAAGAGATGAGTCAACCAAATTGGACAAACAGCAGACAGGGCAGGCAGAGATGGGACAGGGTGCCACTTGCAGGTGTGAGGGTAGGAAGAGATGCCATGGTGGCTCGGGTGTGGCTGGGGGCGGCAGGCAGTGACCGCACTTCTCTTCCAGAGGAACAGCTGGACTGCCACACTTCTATCATCAGAGAAATAAAGGATGCCGAAGTAGTCAGCCCCTTCATGTTGATGACAGCACAGATCTTCATCCAGAAAGCAATGGAAAAACGATGGTGAGGACCTGGGTTGAGCCGATTCCTAAGTCCAGTGGTTACACAAACACATCCTTCTCATGGGAACCCCAAGGTGACAGACAGCAACTGCTACAAACATATTTCCCTATGAACTATTAGCCGGTGCATCAAAATCCCAGCCAGGCCCTCACCCCAGTAAAACTGCTGTTGCAGCTGCTGATGCATTTACTTGTGCAAGGCCGGCAGGGCTTGTCCCATGGGGACCAAATCACTGTTGGGCTTGCAGAGCTCTAGACTAGAGGAGGAAACACGCTGTGCATAAGCAGGGTGGACACTCCCAAGCCTGCTACATGCAGGAACAGAGCCCATGGGAGGGGATCCAGCCCCCCCATCCCTTTCTCCAACCTCCTCCAGGAACAGAAGTCCTGTGGGACCCCAACCCCAGGGCTATCCCTGTCAGCTGCTCCCCCTACTTAGCCACCCTCCCACCAAACCACTGCCCTCCCCATGCGTCTGGCTGCCCTTGATGCTCTCTGTCTGATCTCCCATCCGGCAGGTTTAAAGAGTACCAGGACCTGTTCCCCCTGAGCAATATGCCTAAGTCTAACCTTCATTTGAAGCATGGGATTGGGAACCTCATGACAGACAAGCTGGTAAGGAAAGACCCTCTCTGCTGGCAGGCTGAGGATGTTGTCCAGGCAAGAAAGAGAGGAGATGCTGTGGGCCAAGCGGTGCTCACATGAATGGGGTGAGGGGGTCAGACTTGGAGGGTTGCAAAGAGGCAGCTGACAGGTAAAGCCTCACTCCTACGGGCTCTGGAGTCCTGCTCCATGCAGACTCCATCTGATTTGGTCAGGACTGGCCAAGTGATTCACACTATCACCTATATTCACCAGTGAAACCCAGAAAAACCAGGAAGCAAAGATGATGGCTGGGTCACAAATCCCACTGCCAAGGCTGGGCTCTGGTGCTCCAGCTCACAGCGGTGGGTCCAAATGGGAAGGCTCTGTCTCACTTGCCTGGGAGCAAGCCCTATCGCTGCAGCCAGGGGCTGGCTCCACAGGGCTCTGCTGCTGGCTGACACAAGCTGTGCTGTGTCTCCGCAGCGGTGGGCCTGGTATGCCATTCATGACATCGTCAGGAGCATCTGCAAGTTCCGGAGGGAGATGGACAATGACAAACACCGTGCGGAGTTTGAGGACTTTCTCCGGCGGGAACTAGGAAATGAGGAGGAAAGTATGACTAGACTCCTGCCACCCACTCTCCTCCCTGCCCAAGACAGTCCTGGGTTTAAGCAGAGAAGTAAATGGAGGAAACCTGTGGCTCATCTCCCATCCCCATATGCTGACTTAGTTTTCTCTGCTGGAGGCATATAAAGAGCCAGCAGAGCAGGTGTCTCAGGATGCCAGATATTGCTGTGCAGAAATCTGCACACAGGCGCTGGAGTTGGGAGATGAGGTCCAGAATTTTGCACAGGCAACATGCGCACATACACATTCATGCACTATCTGGTTTTCTGATATGGGTGCCCCATGATGCTGTTGCATCTCTCCCAAGCAATAATGTATATGCAAGTTTGCATCCCTTCCACAAAAAACAGGAGGCAGTAAATGAAGCTAAGGTGACACAGGCCAAAAATAAACAAATGGAGATGGTTTTCCATGCAACAGGGAGATGAACTACAAAGTGCTTTGCCAAAGGATTGTAGATCCTGAAAGTTTACACACAGGTTTGAGAGGAGGCTGGAAAAGCTGTTAGAAAAGAAATCCACTGAAACTGCTAAATACACAGAAAGCCCATCTAAATCAAGAAGTCCCTGGAAATGAAAATGTTTGGAAGCTGGAGAATATTGTATATGGGGGAAGTAACACAGATGTTTTACCTTTCCTTCTAACTAGTTATCTGCTTCTGGCTTCTGTCAGGGACAGGATAACGGTGAGGCAGACAGGCAGACTTTTGATCTAATGTACTGTGGCTGTTCCCTATGAAAACAATGAACATAGGCACTCCATGAGTGCAAAGAGGAGGATGGATGGAGGAGGTTACTAAGCTAGGAGGAAGGCTGCACACTGCATGGGTCTGAATTCCCTGGAGAGCCTGGCTGCAGGAAGGCTGTATTCCACTTAGGTAGAAAGACCCTCAGCAAATTACTTGCATGCAGCAAAAGCAAGCACAGGCAAGGTGAAGGAGCAGGGTATAGCTGGGCATTTGATGCTGAGCTAGCCTCAAACCCGGTGCTGGGAGAAGCAGAACACAACAGCTCTTCCCCTCTCTCAGACTTGCCCATCAGCTCGATGCAGAGCAGCAGCACCACAAGCACTTTCCGCTTCCACACGGCGGCTGCCAGCACCCCACCAGACAAGGAGGTGGTACTAGTGAAACGCCACCTGTTTGACAGCCAGCTCATTACTGTCAACTTCCTCGTTGACGACCTCCGCTTTTATCTGGAGATGGACAAGTAAGTTCCCTTTCCACCAGGTGCTCAGGCACCACCAGTCTCTTGGCTCTGGCCCAAACCCTTCCTGCAGATAGAACCCATCTCCTAGCAGGGGATAAAGCCTGGTCCATGGATTTGTTAGCACACACTAAGGTCTGTGCTGCCACCCTTAAACTCCTATCAACACCTCTATGCAAGGCTGGACATCACATTGCAACAAGAGACACAACCAAAGTCTCACCCCATAGCTGTCTACATCTAATCTGCTCATGGTTACCTGCCCCTGGAACCCCCAAAAGCCTCCATTTCGACCACAAAAAGTCCCCTGGCTCAGGGTTCCTGTTTGGGTATCCTAGAAGTGCTTTTGGTTTGGTAGTCCCAAGCAACCTAACATATTGCCTACACCTTTCTTGACGTGCCAGTTGTGGCATTTCTCCATTGACTTTGTCCAGTTCCCTGACAAACCTGTAAGAGCAAGCCATGGCTGATGCACAAGAGCCCCACAGTCAGCACACCCCCACATGCGCAAGACCAGTGTGGTCCCCTCTTTTCCTGAAGAAGGGCAAACGTCACATCCTCCAGGTGAATACCATGACCACAAGGGCGACAGAAGAGGGAAGTGGCTTTTTATCCCACCTGTTTCACTGTTCCACACCTCGTGGATTGCTTTTTCTGACCCAGTAAATACGGAGCTAAGGCAGAACATGACTGTCTAGCCTAGCAGTCAGAACACTTGTCTCAGAGCAAGACCCCACATGCCTTTGCAGGTTTTCCAGGCTGGCTGATTCAGTTGAAGCTCTGGCAGCCCGCAACATGCAGTCAGAAAAGGAAGTTGCCTTTCTCAAAAGGAAAGTTGCCATCATCAGCAAACTCTTCCTGAACTCCGATATTCCCCCCAAATTGCGGGTAAGATTCTGGGACCCACCCAGGAAGGCTGAACGCCGCTGTCCGCCCATTGCTCAAGACCATTGCATCGCAGCTGTGAGCAGTTGTGGGGAAAGGGGAACCAGGCAGAGGTTTGGATCTGCTCCGCCAAGCATGCTATGAAGCTTCAGAGCATGCTCTGATGCTTGGGACCTTCACTTGGGCTCCATGGGCTGGGAACCGATCCACCACCAGATCCATGCTAGCACCTGACCCAGGCAGATTGAGAACGAGTGAGTGGACAAGGAGATGGTGAAATTCCCTACCTGCTGGAGAAATGCCAGGGCTGAAGCACCAGGATGGGTGCTGCACTCCACCAATTCAGTCCTTTCAGTCTCCAGAGGTCAATGTCACCATCATCCTCTCCCTACTGCACCCACCTCTTCCCCTACAGTAGCGATGGCTCTGCCTATCTTCCCTTTGGAAAGCACAGCACAGTGCTTTCCACAGAAATCCAGGGGTCATCCCACCCTTGTACCTGGGACAATCAGCCAGGATGTAACTAGTATCTGTTCTTAGAGATTGCTGAAATGCAAGGTGGGGTCAGGGAGAGAAACATGCCTCTAGGGCCTACCAGGAGTGCCGCAAACTGCTTTGGTTAATCAAGGTCTCTTCTTTGGCCAGGTAAACATCTCTGAAGAAGAGAGAGATTTAATCTGGAGTTTATCTTCCAAAGGGCTACTGAACCGCATGCTCTACCACAGGGCCAAGGTCATCATCTTCCCCATCCTGATGCACTTCTGGAGAAGGTACCTATCCCCTCTCTCCCAAGGTTGGGGAGGCTCTGTGGATGCCAGCCTTTTTCTCCAGCCACTTATTCCTCTGACATGATGAAAATGCAGATGAGACACAACCCAGGAGCTCAGCTGTAGATGTCTGTTTGGAGGTTTGCTGTCTTCAGTATTTCTCATACAGGTTCTGCACCTGGAAGGTGATGAGGAGCTTTCGGGTCTCCACGAAGGACAGGGTGCCAATCTCTTCACCCAGTACAAAAACCTCCTCCGAATCATCTGACATCTACAGTCCAAGTAAGCTGAGTGCCTGTGCCTCTGCTCCACATTTGTCCTCAGACTCGTTCTTCCAATGCAGCGATGTCCAGACCTGGGCTTTCGGTGTCCCACGGGGTTCCCCTTAAAAGAACCAAACTCCCTCACACAGCCGCTTCACATAGCTTTGAGGACATACGTGGTGCAGGCCTATTAGAAGATGAAGCATCTTTGAAACCATTCCGTCCCCTCAACTTCAGTCAAAATTGCCCAGTGGGTTTTTAGAAATTTCTTTGGGGAATAGGGAAGTGGGTGCAGAGACTTCACAAGCAAAGAGCTGTTGCATAACTCGTTTACTTTGAAAACCAAGTTAAAAATACTCTCGCACACACCCTAAAACAGAAATAAAGCAACTAATCTTTCGGGTTACAAGTCAGATGGGAGCAGGAAAAGAAGAACCATGCAGCTAAACACCGGGCTCAGCGGCATTACATGGAGGATGCTTTGAACATCTGGAATGGAGAAAGTTTCATCAGGATTTGATGTGACACTC
>NW_008824411.1:6613396-6624656 GCF_000699105.1 Pygoscelis adeliae | reverse complement strand
AAGATTTTTTTTTTCCCCCCCTCCTCATCCACTTGTTTAGTTTCAATACACGGAATAACTCTAAACTGAAAAACACAAAGAAAGTGGTGCTAAGTGCTGTCAGTCTGCCTGACAACCTGGCTCCCTGACTGAATATTCATTTGGTAATTGTCTAATTGATTTTTGATTAAAGGGGAAACCAAAATAGGCACGTACTAATCTTGCTTTGATGGTCGAGTGGGTGTCAGCAAGCTGATGTTCTGTTCTCTATCATTTATCACTGTCAAGTTCTGGTTAAAAATCAGCAGAGTTGTAAGATTTTGATACCTACAGGAAGGTGCTTGAGCTACGGCTCTGTGGCCGAGCTGCAGTAACAGACCCCCGTGCTGGTGTGCTCCAAGACTGACAAGCCACGTCTATTAGCTCAAACCACACCACACCTTGAGTTTTCCCCTGGATAACATGCAATGTTCAGCTTGAGTCGCCACCTTGCTACAGAGCCTCACTGCACTTCTAGGGCCTTCTCAAACATAGCTGTTTTAATGCAAAAGCCTGTTGCCATCAGAAAAAACAGACAAAACCTAACCCATTACGCATGTATTCCCAGCTAGTGACAAGCCAGAAACGTCATGTTACACAGGACCTACCTGCTGTGTTGTCTGGGACAGAGACGTGTTTGCCAAGGCCTTCAGGAAACCAGTGGGGAGAGACGTTCAATCAGTGCAAACTGTTGCAAGGGTTAGGACCGTCCCACCACTGCCCAAGCAGTGCAGCCTGTATTTAACTACACAGAGCCTCAGCGCGTGAGTGCACTGAGATACTGCTCTGGAGAGACAGCAGGGGAATGTGTAGAAAAGGCTGTGATCTCACATGGACATTAATCCTGCAGTGAATGTCCCTGGGACAACAGTTCCTCGTAGCACCTCGCGGGGGCAAATAACCAGAGCCAGGCAGGTAAAATCCCTCAGCTCCGGTGGTGTGTCATGGGAAGAGATGTGTGATCTCTCAGACCTGTCCCATTTCTCCTGCCCTAGCCTGCGTGGCTGGCGCGTTCAGCCTGGTTGAGTAGGTAGGGCAGAGCTGTACCTGCAGGGTGCAGCGCAGGCTGGCTCCTGCTCTGCATTGCCTACCAACCTGCAGGCAGCCTTGACTGCCTGCAGCACCCTGACTGTCAGAGAGGAGCAAACCAAATCAGCATGCAACCCAAAAATAGCTGCTGTTTCTGACTGCGCTAATGCCTGTGCCACCTTTTGCTCAGGACACTTTCTGCACCTTACCACACTTTCACCAGTGGCCTTTATATAAGGATCTTGCTTTTCTGACCTTTAGATAAAAAGCTTTCTTTTCAGCTGGGAAAAATTGGTTATGTTGTCTTTAAAAGGCACTAAAATTGCTAGGGAAGATACCTGTAATTCCAGAGAAAACCTCCTATCACCCACATCTCGCTTTTCTCTTATTTTGAGGGTTGCTGCTTTGCGCAGACGCATGTGTGCGCAGCTGGGAAGGTGCCAGACATGAATCCATCTCCCATCACCAGGCGTCACTGTAGCACTGTCTGGGCCTTTACACAGAGCAGAGGGGCCGGTCCTGCCGAGACTGGACATACTGCCTGCACCCCACTTCATGGGCATGAGCACAGAGCTCTTCTTGGGAGAAGCCACCCATGCGGGCACAAAGTTGAGAGCACATCTGTGCGTGGGGGCAGCTGTGCACACACATCCCCTCGTCTCTCCAAATGCCATTTCCTTGCAAGCCTCCCATCTGCCACCCAGGACCCCCCAGCACTGCAGCAGAGCCAGGGTGGGACATGTCACCCCTGCCCTCCAGCCCCCAAACAGCTTTGCAGTCAAGGAGATCCGGGTAACTCATGTCCTTGCTCAACCACCCTTCCTTGACCTCCATACAAGCCCTATGGGATTGTATGCTGTCCTCCCTCATTTGCCATCAGAGCACTTGCCACACAGTACCGCTTCATCTCTTCTCCCTCACCAGGCAATCACACCATCATTGTCTTCACACTCCTGAAGGGGGTCCAGATCCTCCTGCCACAGCCCCAGAAGAAAATGGAGCCATTGGAGGAGCAAAAAGGTGAGCCAGGGCTGAAAGGAGTGCTCTTGCTCTCAAGGGGAGCTCCAGCTGCCAGGATGGGAGCTGGGCTTTAGGGCTTCCTGCATCGATCCATGATAGTAAGTTTGTGCATGTTGTTTTTCTCAGATTCAGATAAAAGTCTTGAGAAAAGGCTCTCATTCAGCAAGTCTTTCTCCTGTCCTACAGAGCAGGTAGGTCGTCGCAGAGGCAGTCTACCTCCCCCAAACCACACCAGCACAAGCATATGGAGCAGCAGAGCTATGACTCCCCTTAAAACCCAAAGGCCAACTGGGTGGGTCTGTGCAGGATGCTGGTCACCCCCACAATCTCCAGTAACATTCACAGAAAATCCCCAGTTGCTGCACCTCTCTGTGCCCTGAACACCCCCCCCCCCCCCGGGAGCACACAGCAGTGCTGTTCATCCCTGATCACCCGCGCCCTGCCTCCATCAGCAGTGGCCACTGATGCAACATCTCTCCCTTCCCTGCAGGCACCAAGGGAAGGACAGACCTCCGAGGAAGAACAGACCTCCCAACCTATCATCCACACTGAACAGGACAGGAGTGTGCTCCAAGAAAGCTGAGCAGCCTGGACACACTGCATAGTTTGCACTTAATCAGTAATAAGACCTAAAAATAAAACAACTCACAGCATCCCCCAGCCTGCCTGGTAACACAGTGCAGCAGCTTGCACCTCTGTGACCATGGCAGGGATGTGCCACAACACATTTCCACCCAAGGAGATACCCTTGTCCACATGACAGTCTCTTTCCTCACGTGTATCTGTAGAAGACCACATTGCCCATAGCTGGGACCCAGTAACAGTGTAAATAAATCACACTGGGTGTGCAGCACGACAATACCTTCGAGGTCTTTTTACAAGACATTTGGAAGGTGCTTAAAGCCAGAAAGCAGTCACAGTAAATACTTCGCCTGAGGATGGGTGTACTCAAAGACCACCAGTCCCCCAGAGCCCTGCTGCGCAGGGAGCTGTGCTTCTCAACAAGGTCCAGGATTGCTTTCCTCTACTCAGCTTACCTTACAGCCTTGTCCCAGCTCCTCACCCCTCCATGCTTTCCACACAAATTAAATACCTCCTGTGGGTGGCAAGGCTAAGAGAGCCCACCTGGTTTACTACTCAGCTGTCCCTGGGTGGTGAGATGGTACCTGTCTTGCCAGAGCCTTTCTGATTTTCCAATCAAAATCAGCTCATGCCTGACTTGGGGCCTCGGCATGTTTTTTTAAAAGCCAGTATGTTTATAAAGCACTAACCAAATCATATAAAAGACCTTCATTTTCCCCAGGTGAAACTGAGTCAGAGTGGCTTTGCCAAGTCACCAGGAAGCTGCAGAAATCCCAAATGTTCTTTGGACTTCATGAAGAAAAGACCATGACCTTTATCACACCTGGCCTCTGACAGCTCCCTTGCAAGCTCTCAGCTTTGTAAATTTTTGAGCTATTTTTAGCTACTTTTTAACCCTCAAATCCTAGAAGACTGCATCCTGGGAATAAGAGAGGTGCATTTAAGGCAGATGATGACATGTTTCACATTTGTCAGTTATGATTATCAACGCTTTGCTTCTGGAGGATCAAAAAAACAAACAAACCCAAAGTCCAATAGCATTTCTATAAATGAGGCACTTAGGAGTGGCATCAGCTTCCTACAACCTGGACTGTGACCAGCTTCTCAAAATTCCCCTTGTGCTGTAACTTGATTTTGCCCAAAAGCTTTCAGCCCCAAAAACTAGCTGCATTTTTGTGTGCTTTGCACTAACGCTTCAGGCTCTGCAGCCTGAGCCCAGCTGAGCCTGGACCCTAGAACGCTTCACGGATGTGCCTGAAGCTCATCACAGCAAAACTGCAGCTACATGCGATCTTCACTCCACTGCTTCTGCAGACTTTTTTTTTTCCCCAGTGCAGCAGACGAGACACATTGACCTAGGGCCATCCCTGTGCACACAAGCATGTCCTCTGCACACAAGTGACAGGATGGGGAGCACCTGGTCCCATAACATCAGGTTGAGCCAGCTGCCCCCTGGGTCACCCAGCAGGAGCAGGGGAAAAAGGCAGAGGCACAGCAAATGCACAACATACTGGCATAACAGCAGGGGAATGAAGCGTGTAGGGCCACATCAGCATGCCCTTGGGCACCATGCATGGTCTGCAAGCCCGCCTGTACGAGGCAAAGGCAGGCAGCACCTCCTAGATGGGCACTAATGCTGGGAGCCATCAGCACATCAAGCAGCACTAACTCTGGCAGCTGGCTCTGCCCCCAGCTCCCCAGGATGCCTTTACCCCCAGGCTGCAACATCACTGCCATACCACTCAGTTGTAATACTGTCCAGCTGTCCTTGCCACTGGTTTTCCATCCTGCCTGGCCTCTCGCTGGGCACTCGTCCATCCTCCCCGACCCTGCGAGGAGGAGAGGCAGCCTGGTGTTTTCCCCAGCGTTGGTCCCAGTACCGCATCCCCCCCTCCTCCAGTGGCCTGACGCTCTGTGAGCAGTAAGCTTTGCAGATGTGGTGCATGGATCAAGTTTCTCCTGACACCAGCCTGCTGGCACCTCTGGCTTCTCAGAAAGCAGGACACGGCCCTGCAGACCACACCAGCCTTCCCTGGAAATTCTTCCCAGCAGCCTGATTGCCCCAGAGAGACAAGTGACAGCCTCCACAGGTTTAATCATTGCTCCTGTTTGGACATCCTTGAGCGCTCTCTGCTTTCAGGAAGGCCTTTCCACAGCTTTTTAAGGCTGCCAAGTCACAGCCCTTTAGCAAAACAGCAGAGTGATGCAAGAAGACACAAAGGTCAAAGCAAGCTGGAAATATGACATTTTTACTAGAAGCTGAAGGAACCTGGCCCACAGCCTCACCTCTCCTCATGCAAGAGCAGAAACGTGCTGCTGCAGCACAGAGCCACCATGCTCCCCACAGCACCCCTGCTCCTCACGCTTCTGAGACCCAGACATGCATCTCTGGGTGTCCTCCTGCTTTCTGGGCACAAGAAAGACAGAGAGGAAAAAAAAAACCAGCAGGGAGGAAAGGAAAAAATAAAAGTATTGACCCAAGAGGAGTCGACATTCTCCTGGTTGCATTTTCTCTAATGGCAATTCCCTTCATCAACAGTTGCATAGTCAAGCTTTCTTGTTGTTACATTTGTGTATTTTAAAGGGTTCCCAAGACCATCAGAAGGACCTTTGTTCTGAGCCAGGACCACTGAAGCAGGCTGGCACACAGACCTCATGAGCCACGAGCACATGCGTGTCAGTCTGCAACCCAACTCATGCACAGCAGTGCCTGCTGGTTTGAGGGTACACACATCTGTACGGCAGGTACACAGCTAAGCAGATACGTGGGGCTCAGTGGTGCATTCTGGGCAGCCATTCATTCGTAGAGGAGATGGGTCGAACACATCCACTCCCAGAGTTTTACATGTATGCAAATACACACATGCAAGCACTGATGCTCATCTTTGCACCTCAACTCATCCGTGAAATCCTCACCCTCACTCCACAAAAACAATGCAAAAAACCCCACCATTCAGCCCATTATTTCACAAGAGACAGCTTGCTTCCGAGGACAGGAAGCCTTCAGTACTTCTCAACATCTTTTCCCATCAGATACCCATGTGGGCCAGAAGCAATTCACCTGAGCAGTGACAAAACCATCCACCACCTTACCTAAACAACCAAGAGGCACTTCCACAGGAAGGCCAAAAATCCAAGCCTTTTGGGTGTTTTATAGTGCTGCAGACTGTCTCTTTCTGTGCAGAAGGGATGGGGGACCTCATTCATAAATGAGTGTAGTAAGAGTCAGTTTTGCAGGCAAGTTTATTCCAAGTTTGGTTCTCCATCGGCTAATTGAAAGAATAACAATCTCAGTTTGAAAAAAATTAAAAATCTTTTCAACAGCTGAAAAATATTTCTGTAAGCAACACATAATCATTGTGCAAATCAGAGCGTTAGCTGAGAAACAAACAAGCAAGCCCCTGGACAATCAGACACATGTTGCATGCCACAGGATTTCAGAAATGGGTTTGTGCCACCCAGCCTCCAATATTAAAGCTCTGAGCTGGCTGCATGCTATGGCTGTATGGGCACCAGCTCTGTGCAAGGGAGGCGAGCCTGGCAGGAGGACAGTGATGCACCAACAGCAGCACTGTTTTGGAGACAGGGAGTGCTTGTGCGTAGCCCTGCCTTGCAGACTCAGCCTGCCATGGCAGAGCTTGTCCTTTCCAGGCAGAACCGGTCCCTGCAGTCCCTTTGATATCAGCGACCTTTTACAGGTGAGTCAGGACTACTCACAATAGCAGAGTTTTGTGGGATCGTGCTCCTTATGTCCATTCCTTGTGGAAACATCTCCTGCGTCCCCCAACAGAAGTCCTTCAGGTCCCAGCAGGCTTGGCTTAGTGTGCCTCCACCAGATCACAGGGATAACAGGCCAAGGGCAACTCTGCAGCCAGACCATTGCCTAGGCATCTCATTTTCTGGCTGCTGTGTTTTAAAAAGACTGAAAAGAGAGAACCCATCTTTCTAGGGGTAGATGAGCATCTCATGAGTGCAAGCTGTAGGGAATATTGGCCCTAGCAAGGAGCTCAAACTCCTTTTCCTTTATCAGAGAATCCCATGTTGTCTGGCAATGCCTGAGCTCTTCTCCGGCCTCTTAGATGTGTTGGGTATATGGGGGCTGTCCCACATCTCCTTGCTCTCCGTAAGGATCAGGGCCTTGATCTCCACCTCACAGAGTCGGATAAGCCCAGAGGGACAGAGGTAGTCAAGGGGGACCTGGGCTGACACTCAGCTTGGTTCCTTTCCAAAGCCCGTGGTTGTTACACCAAATACTTCTGAAGCATCTTTAATTTCTTAGACTAAGTCCTCCATGCTCTCCTGCATGTGCTCTCTCTCCCATCTCCTTACCCACTTTGTTCAACTCTTTTGCAGATGAAGAAATAGGGAATAAAAAGAGGCAGTGATGGTGGGTTCAGACAAGGGATATGAGGCAATGACATCCTACAGAGAAGGGTCCTGAACGTCTGCAAAGTGACTGTATTCGGGATTCTGGCGTAAACTGTTGTAGACATAAATGGTAAGTGCTGGAAAGAGCTTCAAGAAATACTCAGCATGGTCTCCTATTCTGTTGCTGATCCTGAAAGAGAACAAAAACAAAATGGATTTTTAAAGCTTGCGCAAGGAGTTGAGTGTCCAGGATACCCTAGTTCCTCCCTTACAGAGAAAAAGCCATTCCCGATAACACAGGAAGGTTTCCCAGAAATCCCTGAGCTGCAACTTTTCTATACCTTCCCTAAACTCCTCAATCCACTTTTTCGCTATTTCTCCAGCACCTCCATCTGCCTAATCCCACCTGTATCTTCACTGAAGACCAGTGCTGGCCACCAGCGTCAGTGAAACCATCACTAGGAGTTAACACAACCTCTAACCTCATGTGTAAGCACCCATGACTGTAGAGGGTTGGAGAGTCTGGCAGCTCTTTAGGAGTGAAGACCTCCTAACAGGATCTTCTAACAGGACCAGTGCTTCCTGATCCATATCTCAAAGCACTTGAGCACAGTAAACATCAGCACTCTGGAAATACTAGCAAGGTAGATAAGGATGCTTTTCAAAGGTACAAAGGATGATACAAATGTTTAAGAGTGATCTGAAAACCTTCCTGGAGTTATGGCAAGAAACACTAGCCTGCAGCAAAAATAACAGCCCAGAAAGACACGTCCTCTGCTGTAGAGCCATGACCTGCCTTAGCTGTTACAGACATGTCTTTACCCCACAGGCTGCTCTGCAAAGGCAGGGGTGCAGAGGGAGCTGCCACCAATCCTCTGAAGCTGCTGCTATCTCTCTGGAGCGGAAGGCTCTGATTGAGGATGTTCATCTGTGGGAGATGATCT
This sequence comes from Pygoscelis adeliae, assembly GCF_000699105.1. Lineage (NCBI taxonomy): Eukaryota > Metazoa > Chordata > Aves > Sphenisciformes > Spheniscidae > Pygoscelis > Pygoscelis adeliae. Next base: position 6,616,695 of record NW_008824411.1, on the reverse strand, counting down.
GGGAGTCAGATTTTGCTTCAAAATCTGAGGTCTAATCCTGTGAGCTAACTTCCTTTTCTTACCCTCAGGAAGGTGATTTTGAGGGCTGACTCAAACTGCTTACTGCCGTGATGCACAATCTTTCACTCTATTGCGCTGCCAGAGGAGATAGCCCCTCTAACGAGATAAGCTTTAATGGACTTTCTCCCACATCCCAGTTGTGTTCGCCCTTCTGGAAAACCATCTGAAGAAGATTTTGTTCTCAAACTCACTGACACTTGCAGATACCCAGATGCTCCCTGCAATGCAGCTGTGTCAGGGGCAAGGATGTGAACGTGTACCTGGTATCCGGGTGTTCATCCAGGTTTCTGATGAACCTCAGTAGGTTGGTGACATCATTGCTATATTTGAATATTCCTTTCCCAGGATTTTCCATGATGTTCAGAACACATTTGTCAATCTGAAAAAATTCAGATTGTGTGTAGATTATTCTCTGCCTTTCACACACCACGAAAGCAGCACATCTACTTCCACTTGCCACAGCCACTGCCTTTCTGCAGGGACATCATCTTGCATGGGTAAATCTTGTGATCCTTAAAAGCATATTTCCCAACACGAGCAGACGAGTTCATTCTGCAGGGCATGCGCCATACAGACCCCCTGGTTCTGCTAAGTGTTTCCTCTCCTGCCTTGCCAAGGCATGGCATTCATATTAGGACTGTCAACATGGCATGGGAGATTTTCATGCATGCCTGGAGGGCAGGAGGGACTCAGGAGTCTTGATCCAACTGTGCCACTGTTGAGAGGACCACATGGGCTGCCGTACTGAGCCGAGACTGTCAGATCTCCAACGATGCAGCACATCTTTCCAGGATGCTACCTGCAAAAGCAGGCCTGGTCTCACTGCTTTTGAGCCAATCTGACAAAACACTTTTGCCAGAAATTTGCTGGCAACAAGGGCCAGAGGTCCTTGTCTTAAGGGGTCACCAACAAACACCCTTGAAGGTTTGCCAGCTAATTCTATAATGACCATCCCCTACTACCACCCCAGTCAACAGAGCTCCCTTTAGCATCAACGTCTTTAGTCTGGTGTATTTCAACTCTGTCACTTAGATTTGTTTCCCCCCCAGTTATCTGTTTTTGCGTGGGGCTACATTTTCCAGTTACGGTTTTAAACAGGGCCTGTGAAATGCTCAGGAAAACCTTCTGCCTAAATGTCTAGCTCAAACCTCGTATCAATCCAAAGACAAGAGGATTACCTTCTTGGTCCACTGTGGATAAGGAAAACTTCCAGTAGCATTAGCAGCTTTAAAGACAGCTTTTCGGTCGCGGAGATCTTTGATTTTATTCCATATACTCTTCAGGAACTTGAACCTGCTGTGGAATGAGGAGCTTCGTTAGCTGCAACAGGACATCACTGTTCATAGCACTCCAGGCAAATCCTGTATCGAAAGCTTTTCCTTTGTACTCCCAGGACTTACGTCTGTTTGCTCCAGAAATAGGGATGTTTGCTCAAACCTTCCAAGCCTCGTTCATCATGAGAGACCAGGCTACTTACAAGGTCCAGAGCCTCCTCATAATCTGGGGAATCAGCAGCCAAATCCTTGGTACTGACTTGCTGAAGGGGTTTCCTACCCCCTGTTAAAACATACAGCACGAGCCTGCTGAGGGCCTGCAAAGAAACACATCACTGTTCACATGCCAGATGTATGAAACGTCTTACCAAATGGATGAGGACTAGTATTCCTAAATGAGCAGACTGTGTATGTGAACACACATGCACCTATAGGTGTGCAGAAGTATACAAATACACACGAACTTTGAAGCTGTGTGCACAAAGACAGAGCAGACAGGCACCATAATCCTGCTCACAGGGTATCTGTGGATATCCCAGCACCAGATGCAGCCTTGCATCCTAATCACTATCATTCTTATGCAGCGTCTACTGTTACATGGGCTTTCTCAAAAATCAAGGTGTTTTCTAGTTGAGGATGCAGAAAGGCTTCCCCTAGGATTCACAGCAACAGAAAACATCAGAGCGCGCCTGAAATTTTAAGCCATATGTTGATTCGCAGGGAAGTTACCTCTAAATCTGAGTTTACGAGTTCTTTTTTGCCTTCAATCAACTTTCTTTTATTATCAAAGTCTGCCAAGTAAATTTTGCCACCTAAATCTGAGGAAATAAGAGAAATTGTTAATAATGGTGGAAAACCTTGATACAGTCTGTCACTGACTTCTGGATGGCCCCTTCTTTAGAAAACAATTCTCTGAAGAGATCTACTGTGGGTTGATCTGTCTGCAAAGCCCTGGAAAGGAGGGCAGATCTAATGAGACATGTGAAGTTGTTCTGTTCACTCCTCTGTGGCTGTCTGCAAACATATCTATACTTATTCAAAGAGAAGAGCTAATGCCACAGACGCCTCATTCTGCATAAAGACATCTGCACTGGTGTTCCGTATCTGTTTTTTTTACAGACAGCTATGAAGCATCTTCTTCTCTAAACTACAGGCAACAGGAAAGCAAAATGAAAACACTGAGAAACCAAAAGATAACCTATGAAAAAGTTGGTGGGGTGCAGATCCTGGTGAGCAAATCCAAGGGAGTGCAGCTCTCTCACTGCCTGGAAGATCATCCTCAGAGCATCTTTGTAATCCATTTGGTCTTCTGGTTCCTGCAGATGTTCTTCAAGGTTTTTCTCCCAGAGAGGGAAGCACAAGTACATGTAGCCTCTTGCCTTCTCAAACTGGAAGAGCTTCAGTAGATGTTCACAGTTACCACATTGTTCAAAGAACCTTTTCTCTTTGTCACCCTCTGTACTGCGGCTTATTCTTACTGCTACCTCCGTCCCACCATGGAGCCCCAAGTAGATGCCACCCTGGGAAGTGTTCTGAATTCTCTGCTGGATGTATTGAAATGTCTTCAGTTTGCCAATCATAGGGCGATATATTTTATAAAGATTTTTCAGCTGGTCCCTCCAGCATTTGCTGTTTGGCTCCCAGTCTTTGAGGGTTTCTGGAACGAACTTGGCATTATACTGGCGAAGAAGACGTGCCATGTCATGAGCACGGTTTCTATTCACAACAGCGATAAGGTTCCCAACATCAGTCCTTGCTCCTTTTTCACACAACAACTTTGCTATATTGTAATAATTTTTCTCCACAGCCACCTTCAGTGCTGTGTTGCCCTCCTCATCTGCATCATCAATATCTATTTCACCCTTCTCCAATAAAGCCTTCACCAAATCTGGGCTCTGCATTTCAACAGCTAGGATGAGGGCAGTTTTCCCACATTCATCTTTGCTGTTCACATCAATACCACAG
>NW_008824411.1:6611363-6613354 GCF_000699105.1 Pygoscelis adeliae | reverse complement strand
AGCAGGAAATGGCCTATGGAGACAGCTGACTCATAACTTTCCTTGGCACAACCCTCCTTGAGGGCATGGATCAAGGCATTCCTATCTTTGTTATCACAAATGTTCACGTCAGCCCCCATCTCTTGGACAAGAGTTTTTACAATTGAGAAGTGGTGCTTCCTAGAGGCATCCATTAGTGCTGTTGCACCTCCTTTATGCAGTTTTGCTTTCTCCTCACTAACTTCCCTCCTCAGATTCACATTTGCTCCTTTGCTGTACAGGAATTTCAAGGCTTCCTCCTTCCCATAACATGCAGCCTCCATGAAAGCTGTGAAGCCATTGTCATCACGGTCATTAATATTTAACCCACGATCAAGGAGGAGCTTCAGTATATTCACGTTTCCCACTATCGCTGCCTCAGTAAATGCAGTGCCACCATTGTCCTTCCTGGCATGTGGACAAGCACCCTTGTCAAGCAGAAGTCGGACCAGGTCCTCATTATCAGCTTGCACAGCGCTCTGCAGTGGTGTCCAGCCACTTTCTGCTTTGGAGTTCACATCTGCCCCTTTCTCCAACAGCTCCAGCACATCTTCTCTATTACTGTTCCTCAGAGCAACATTTAACTTTAAGGCAAGGTCTTCTGCTGTCTCCTTGCTGGAAGGGGTAGATGCCTTCTGCTGGCTGTGAGCTGTGGGCTCCATGACAGTCAGAGGGAGGGCTCTGTACCTCCGATGTTCCTCACCTGAGCCCAGGGATCCCACTGAAGGATGGGAGAGGTGCAATGCTCAGTGCCTTCGTTGTGGGGAATGCTCTGGGTTTGGCTGGCAAAACACGCTAGGTAGGGTAGGCTGCTATTTTAAGGGCTTCATGGTCTTCACCTAATTAATAAACAGAAGATCATGTTTTATTAGACTGTGAAACCTCGCCATTTACGTTTGATGTCCTGCAGGTCTATCTGAGGGGCAACTAAAGACCGCGATGCCAGTGCCAGCCGAGAGAGCTAAGGCCTGGTGAGAAGCATGACTTTAGCACTTACCCAGACATACGTACTCATCATGTTTGCTTGCCTGATCTCAGCACTAATCGCAATCCAGGCAGTCGTCCCCTGGGGCATCTGGGTGAGGGGACGGGGGGAGAACCCAGGGTGTTCTTTCTATAAATGTTATCTCAGACTTATTACAGGTTACCTAATAAGCTGGCCCCTAGTGATGTTTTCAGGTGGAAAATGCAGCAGGCAGGCAGAAAAGGGCGTTCCCCTTCAGTTTTGGATGGCAGCCACACACGCTGTCCTGGGAAGTCCCTGATCCGATACCTGGAATGAGACAGAAAGCCAACCTTAATCCCTCCTGCTTTCATAGGCAATTTGGAGACCCTACCTGACCAGAAGCCTTTCCTAAGCTTTTCACGACATTAAGAGATTAATCAGGTAGGACCTGATCTATCTATATCTATCTAGTATCTAGAAAAGCTGGAACTCAAATACGCATTTTCCTGACTGCAAAAGCTGGTTCAAGTGACCAGCGCTTTCAGGAGTCACTGTCTGACAAGCTGAACTGGAAATAAATTATCTAAGCAAAGCAGAAAAGGGACAGAGAAGTCTTAAGGTATAAAGCCAAAGTATAAATTCACATGAATTTACCCTCAAGAAAGCCAAGGACCATTTTATGGATGGTTTCTCCCCCCGCCCAGCAGGAAATGAATATCCTATTTCATTGATTTCGATGCATTTAATTTCCTTGTAGTAACTTCTATGCCTTTTGCCACATATTAAAAAAAAAATAGAATCATAGAATAGTTTGGGTTGGAAGGGACCTCTAAAGGTCATCTAGTCCAACCTCCCTGCTGTGGGCAGGGACATCTCCAACTAGATCAGGTTGCTCAGAGCCCCGTCCAACCTGACCTTGAATGTTTCCAGGGATGGGGCATCCACCACCTCTCTGGGCAACCTGTGCCAGTGCTTCACCACCCTCAGCGTAAAAAATTTCTTCCTTATATCTAGTCTAAATCTACCC
>NW_008824411.1:6603276-6605423 GCF_000699105.1 Pygoscelis adeliae | reverse complement strand
GGGGGGCAGGGGTTTGGGATCTCTTTTGGGGGGGGTGGGAGCTTGGGTTGGGTTTTTTTTTATTTTAAGCTTTTCTTCACCTTCTGGTAAATCCATCCAAATGAGGAAACTAGCCACGCTGCTAAATTTCACCCAGGGAACTGCTGAGCTCCAGGTCTGTTTATGCCACAGCCGGGTGTTCCTAACCGCACCCATGCGGGCAAGCAGGCAGCTGCCCGCTGCCCAGACACCAGGCTCCTTGTCGGATGCTCTGTGTAAACACAGTGCCGCCCAAGGGAGCCCAGTCCTCCAGCCTGTCCCCTCCACCTGCAAAGCGTGTGCAGGAAATACGTGAAGGAACCCAAGCTGTGACGTGCCTACCAGTTCCCCTCACTGCCCTGTAACGTAAGATGAGCTCGCCAGCATGCAGAGCCCATGCAACCTCCACAGCCACCTCCACCGAACCGTGCCAGCTGCAGGATTCAGACCACACTTGAAATGAGGATGAAATCACATCAATTAATTCATGCCTGGCTTTCCACAGTATGTTGGTACATGCACAAACTGGGCATCTGCATATGTGCACGGAGACGTGGCTGGATGCAAACATGAGGGCATGAATGCAGAAAAGCACACCCTAAAGGGATGCACGGATGCAGTCCTGCACGTTTTACATGCATATCCAAATCCTTATGTACCCTGCATTGCTTGCTCACATCTGCATGCCAGCATTCACAAATGCATTCACAACATTCACAAATCCTCTGGAAAGCTCTGCCTATGCAGGAGTCACATCTTTGTACTTAACCGTCACATTGAGCATCCTGCTTTCCACAGCGTGCAGCACATCCACAAGGTCTGGGAACATCCCACGGTCTCTGGATGCAGTTTCACAGAGCGTGTGTTGCCACAGGAGACCTTGACACAGCCCCACAGGGACAAAGACCATGAAAACTCAGGGAACAATCTGAAATCGCTGTCAAGATCCCATTTTAATTCACAGAAATCTGCTGAACTCAACAGCATCTCTCCCAGTTTGAGCAGAGCTGGGGCTCTACCTGCCAGTGTTTAGCTTCCCATTTGCAGGCTGGAAAAGAGACAAACAAGCAGAGCAGGGGCACATCGCAGGCTCAGAGCCAAAAATAAAGACATCCAAAAAAAAAATCAGTGTTACAATACATAACCATACCCGTCACCCAGCCACCCAAGTACAAAAGCCTTCTTCAGCTTGCTGATTTAATTCAAGTAGTTCACATTATCTTATGGTGGGAAGATGAAAAACCCCAGGATGGTAGGAACCCAAACCCTAGGATGCTAGGAACGAGGTGTTTGCAACCTGCAGGGCTGTGGCAGAAGTATCCTGTGCCTGTACACCAGCAAAGAAGGATTTGCAGGTAATGCTTTCCCTGTCTCTCATCCCTGATTCCAATTGCTTTCCATAGTCATACACAACAGCGTAAGTTCAAACTCTCAGTCTCTGTGACAGGCAGTTTATGGGACCTAGAAGGGCTTCAAAGGTTTTCTAAAGCATGGGAGTCACAGGGCTCCTCTCCACAACCATTCCTGTAGCCTCTGGGCTATGTAGTTGCTGCCGAATTTGCACTTCTGCAGAGTCCTTATTTGCCCACACACACAGAGGGACTCAGGAGATGAGCTGCAGAGTCACAGGCAGCAGGGAAATCAAGGGCACAATTAAGCAAATCTTCCTTTTCCTCCATCCTGATGGACCTACACCCATTTTGCAACCCTTCCCCTGAGATAACATCTCCGAGCATCCATGCCCTGGCCACCAGCCACAAATAAACATGAGCTAAAACACAGCAACAAAAACTGCCTGCCAAAGTCAAAATAATTGTTAAAGTAGCTATGAATAGTAGGATGGCTTTTTTCTTCATGTTCCCTGTAATTGCTTCCTTATTATATTTCCAAATGGGAATGTCCCAGGGTTTATATGCTTGGCCACGCTGATGTGACTTTCAGTGTTGGAACACAGCCCTGGAAAATAGTCTACAGAAAGATGCAATTTAAACACTGACAGGTGATGCTGTCCACGCAGGAGCATCAACCACATTTCACTTTACCACAGAGTATTTGTACATTTTTTAATCCACATTTGCTACCTTTTTAGACTGCTGCTCAATCCTCATCACCACAAAACCAGACCAGCA
>NW_008824411.1:6590976-6603257 GCF_000699105.1 Pygoscelis adeliae | reverse complement strand
TGGGAAGAAGAGGTGAGGGCAACAGCAAGGCAGGCAGGGACCTCACTGAGCAAGGGCACTGCGTCCCAGACCCTGGGCAAGGAGAGCAGAGCAGGTCCATTGAAGGCATCCCATATCAGCCAAAATAGGTCAAACAAGGAGCCAGGCTGAGGATGTGAGCTTAAATGCATTTCCCGAGCAGCTGAGATGGTTCCCCCAGCAGCGTTTCTCCCAGCTGTTTCTCATTCCCTGCTTCTCCCTGCAGGCTGAGCCCAGGTTGCAGCTGCACTGGGTCAGAGCTGCCCTCCAGCACAGGCAGCCCAGCCCTGGGGAGGCAGGAGGGCTGCAAAGCCTGGCGCTGCCCTCAGTGCCCCAGAAGTGTCAGAAAGTGTGAATATTACCATTTTTTTTTCCTCAGTTCCTGAGGCATCCTGGAGGTAAGAACTCCTGCACGCAGCTGGACCATGTTGGCAACCTTGGCATTTAGCTGCACACGTAGCGAGAGGGACACAAACCGTATGGAAACACATCACACGTGATTTCTGGCGCTTTATTTGGGCCAAGGCTGTGAAGGTGAAAGCCGCAGAGTGGGAAGCAGTGCAATACAGCTGCTTCCTCCCTGTCGGCTGGCACAGGGGCTGGCAGAGCACTGCAAAATGCCAGGTAAAGTGTTTGTGGTATTTGAAATGGCTCAGCGCATCCCCTTTACTGGCGAGCTTCCTTCAAAAACACATTTAAACAACATTTTCTAGCATTTATTTGCAGACTGTCTTTAAAAAACGAAATCATGGATGTACACACATGCGCATGCAAACAAATACGAACTTGCCTGCATATGTGTGTTGTTATGCATGGGTATCCATTGCAGGGCATGCAACAGAAAGCTCAGCATCCATACACCTATACATGCACATCTACCTGCCCAAATACGTGTCTTCGTGGGACCACTCATGCACGTATGTACGTGCCCTAAGGCTGCTTGGTCCTGCCAGAGTGGGGATCCCCAGCCGCAGGAGGAGACGGAGCAGCTGAGCAGCGATGCGACCCCACTGAGCCGCTGCTGGGAACATGCCGTGTCCCAGGGAAGAGGGAAACGGGTGTTTTTTTCCACCAAATAAATCCACCCCCCATCCCGGCTCATGGAAACCTGGCCCTGGAGCAAGTATGTGTCATGCCCGGGGGGGGGCCAGCGCCAGCCCCGACGTTTGCTCTCTGGAGCTCAGATCTTCTCTGCTGCTTCCAAATTCACAGCCTCCTCCACCCTGGGAAACTTCAGTCGTGGTTTATTGGAAGCAACCGCAGCCGGCCATGCCCAAAGGCAGTCGCGGGAAGCTTCGGCTCTTCTTTCTCAATGCAGTTTTGTGGGTTGGTGTTTTTTTATCCTCCCAAGGCTTTGAAGGTTTTGTTATATTACCACTGGCTTTTGCCAGCAATCGCGGAGGACACACTGGACGCAAGTGTGGTTTTATTGACTGTTCTCTCTTTGGGAAGCATCTCAGACTTGTAGAGATGAAACTATGCTGCAAATGGGATACTCCGGTATCAGCTGTGAAGTCTAAGCACTACCGCTGAGGTTAAGACTCGGCCTGGGCCATCCATTTCCGTGCACAGTGCATCAAGAATGGACGCAGCCCCAAATTTCCTTCTAAAGAAAGCTCAAAAATATTTTCATTCTAAATTTTTCTTATTTTTTTTGTTGGCCAATTTAAATCTTTTTTTAGTGGAGAATCGGTTTTAAATTAACTTCAAGGTATGCAAGACAAAATATTCATTTTTTTCTGTTAGAAGCTGCAGTTAAAAAAAAATAAATCATGATTTTGTTTCTATCTGCTTCTAGACTGTTTTGCTACTCTCACCAAGTCTTTCATACCAGATAATTTAAATACTTCCTGGACACCCTTCAGCTCATTTCTTCCCTCTGACATGCACTAAGATCAGGTATACACGCAGACTGCTGTGATTCCAAATCGCCTGTCTTGTAAGACAAGGCCACGCTTAATGAAATAGTGAATAAAAGATAAGGGAAAGTTTAAACTGCCTTCCTCCAGTTAGGTAGACGACTTTAGGTAGACGACAAGTGTAGAGAATAGGGATGGAGAAGAGTCGATGTATTTTACAACGAATGATGATCCTTGGACCCTGTATGGCTGTATTAGAAGAGACATAAGGTGGTGTATAGATGCGGTTGCTTGTAAAAGGCTTTTTAATGGCAGAGGCTGGCTTGTGCTAATAGTAATACCTTGGGACCTAAGTGCTCCTGAGTTAGTCACCTGTGATGCCAGCTCCTCCTTGGCAGTCCACTCACACTCTCCTCCGCTGACGCAGGCCAGTTAATTTTGGCTTCCAAAACACGCAATAAATAGAAAGAAGACAACTTAAAAACATGCTTTGTTTGGGTTTTATTTGGAGCATTAGCATCTCTGCACTAACTTGCACACTCCCCTCCCTGCATCGCTCATGCCGCAGGCAGCCCTCCAGTGCTCCCACGGTCCCTGGAGGTGCACACACCATGCACCCCGCCTCTGTCCTCCCAAAGCAACCCGTAGGGACACAGGGCACTGCTCAGACCTTAGAGACAGCACATGCTGTGGCAGAGGTAGGATGTTTTCTAATATCCCCTCCAGAGCCAGATTTCCCCCCTTGTAAATGAATTCAATCATCAGCTGAGTTATTGATAAAAATCAAATATTATTTACGACAGCAACCCAAAAGCAGTTTTTGCAAACAGCAGCCCTAACTGAAATCCTCCCGTGCTTTTAAGACAATGGGTCTTACTGATATTAAATAGGTATTGGGAGCTGCAATCCTGTAAAGTGCTCAGAAAATGGCAAGCAATATAAACAGTACTGAACACCCTGGCAATTAATAAATTCAAAACTTAACTTCTGCTTTCATTCTTGCTGTGAACTGTTCAGTTCTCTTCAATAAGCCAAATACCATGCAGAAGTTTTACTCTTCACAAGTCTTCCCCTTCCTTTCCTGTTTCTGACATTGCAACTTTTAAAGCAACTGTAAATGCCCTGTGAGCCATCCAACACACGCAGCTTTCTTTAGTATGCTTTGCAAGTCATCCAAAATTAGAATGTAAAAATTAATTGAAAGCCCACAACCAAAAAAACATGTTGTCACAGTATTTTCCTCTTTACATTTTATTTTATAATGACAATATTGTGTTAGTAATGAAAACGGACCATTGTGCATCGTTCACTTCAGTAACACAACGAAGGTGGTTCCAGTTGTAAAAATAAATAATAAATAAGAAAACAGCTAAAATTTCCCTGTAAACGCAGCCGGGACCCACTGAGGCTCAGAGGTAGAACCGGGATGGGGAAAGTGGAAGAGGACTCAGAATAACGTCCTCAAACTGGTCCTTGGTCCCTTGCTCTGCTCAAACAGCCGCAAAAAGCCCAAGCGATCCTGTGCTCCAGCCAATGCTGGCATGGGCAAAAGATGGTTCCCTCGGCAAGGAGTGAGCACCAGCAGGATAAGGACCTCCAGGTTTGGTCTTTACGGATAAACGGAGGCACATGTGGGAGCCCCAGGCTGTCTCAGTAGGAAACGATGCTGGTGGCAGGTTCCCCATGACCCAGCACAGGACACCCACGGGCTCCCCATCACCCACCTATGCGGCTGCTGGCACAGTTGCTGCCAAATGGGATCCACAGCTTTCCAGGGTGGCTGTGGAACCCAGAAATCCCTGCTCAGGGGGGCTTTCTGAAGAGTTCATCCCACAGGTCTGAGCTGATGAAATGTCCTGCTGCCCCCCCCCAAGACACTGAATTCACGGCACACATCGCTGTTTTGCTTGGCTCCCCAGGCTTCTGGTAAAGTGCTGTGGCTGCAGAGTGGTTTCACCAGCAAAGGGAACACCAAGCCCAATCTTAAACCAGGGGAAAGCCCTAGGTTTTCTCTCCCATGTGTAAAAAATAAGTTTTCAATAGGATCACTCACCAAAGTGCCTGTTTTACATCACTATTCTCTGTCTAGGACAAGCTGCTAGTCTACGTGCCGAGATGCCATCCACATCTTTAAGGGGAGAAAGACAGCACGGACTGCAAAGCATCCTTTTACTGCCATCAACGCTCCTCCAAGCTCACGGGAAACCTGCCACCTTAGACCTCTCTAGCAGCCCTGCCAGACCGCAGCTCTTGCTGCTGATATTCGTGTACCTTGCTCCATGGTCATGCTACAGATCTGTCTGGTCATCTCTCAAGTTATTATACAGAAAAGGTGGGAGGCATGCTAAGTGCTACAGTATCTAAAATAATTTAATTTACAAACTCCTCGGAGCAAGGGACGTGTGTATGCTTTGACTAGTGCTCTTCTAATAAATATATATATAATAATAATGATAAAATAAATAACAATAATAGTAATAAAAAGTTATGCATGTGACCTAAGATTAAGTGCAATCTCAAGGTCATGTAGCTTAAGCGAGGGATAAAAATGTCACTGCTAGGGATGCACTGTACTGGAAGAAGGTGTAAAGCTTTGATGCAGAGCATGCATAGGAAATGGCAGAATAAGGATCTCAGGATCAGGAGAAGGCAGGCGCAGGGTCCCTCTGGCTGAAGATGCCATGTAGTCCTTGGACTTTTATTCTGGCCATTCCCTCATAGAAAAAGCCCTGCGGGCAGGTCTGGGGCGGTTGCCCCGGGCACTGCGGGAATTGCAAGCTCCTGTGCTGGCTCTGCAGCCAGCGGCTGATGCTGCAGGTCAAAGGCAGGGTCCTGAGAGCAGGCAGGAGCTCTCCGGTTACAGATGCTCAGGGGAATCCAGCCTGTTTTTCCTGGGCTTGCAACTCAAATCCGATTTCTTTCTGTCCCTGCAGTGCTGGAGGTCTCTGGCTGTGGTGCAAGAGGAGGCATCGGGCACACGCTGGCATGCAAGCTGTTCCCGCCCACTTCTCTCCTCCAGGGAGGGAGGACCTCTCTTCCCAGCAGCTCGGTGAGAAGTGGAAGCACTTGAGGTCCTGGGGATCCTCCTAAAATGCCAGGACTTCAGCCAAAACCCCGCCACGCAGACCTTAGCCCTTACAAACCATCTCTCAGACTCTGCCTGGTCCCCTGGCTTGTCCCCCCGCGGCGGATTCAGGCTCGGGTCAGGTATGCGACCGCTTGCTGATGCCGCAGCTGGTGGCCTGCTTGGTCATGTCCTGGTAGGAGGCAGACTTCAGAAACCGGGGGTAGGAGTCCTTCTCCATCAAGGTGCGGGTTTTGGCCTGGGCTTCATTGAAGCAAGTGGAAGTGGCACCCGTGAGGTTCTTCCGGGTGATCTCCCTGGTTTCGTGGTCAATATTCACCTGCAAGGAAGCAGCGTCCACAAAGATTAACTCGGTGTTAACTCCCCTCCTATGGGGGGACAAAAACTGTTTTCTTTATCTTCAGATGAGGGCGAAGACACTCGCAAGCCTTTATATCCCTTCAGGTTGGTAGACCACGTGAGGTTGAAATGAAAGCTCTCATGAACAAGAGCACATCTTCCCACTTTAGTAAAACCCACTGGGATATTCTATTCCTTTCCCACCCTATTCGATGCCACGGGACAGAGGCAGAAAATGCTCTCACCTCCCTGGGCGCCTCACTTTGGACAAACTCCTCAAAGATCCTGTTGGCCTTGGAGGCCAGCTTGGTTTTCGACCGGGTCTTTTTGAAGTCCTCACATGCCAGCCAGAAGTCAAGGTTCTCCTCGCTGAACTCCGTCTTCAGGAATGTGTGGAAGGCCGTCACCCCGCCTGGGGAGGGGAGAGAAGAGCAGTTAACAGGGCAGAAGAGGGGGAGGAAGAAGATGGCTGCCAGACACAGCACTGCTGGCAATCATCGCCCTGGGAGCTCAGACCATGACATCTGCAGATTTCCTTTCCCTCCGGGCAAATTCCACCCTCTGAGACACTGCTAATTGGCCTCTAGACTCCAGTAAAATCCTTTCCCACAGACAAGTAATCCTCTGGTTTTATTTATCTGACCTTTCTGTAATGAGGCTTCAGAGTATTTTCTTTACAGCTTCGGAAAAGAGCTAATTCTACCTAAGGAGAAATCCACTGAGGTATCAGTAAGCCTGCAGGAACCGAGCAGCAATGGCTTTATTTTTATTTCTCAGCTGAAATCTAAGGGGAACGACATGCTGAGGAGTATGGGAGAGTAATAGCAGCAAGGATTTCAGAGCCAGGCTGGGGGGATGTATTAAGTTACAAAGCCGGAGATGCTTGCTAGCCATCACAGCACGTGAGGAAGGCTGGAAAAAGAATACGCCTAGCCCCAAACTAGCACTATGGAAGGACTTTCTCTTGCCGTAGAATAGCTTTTAAGGTAGACAACTACTTTTGTGTTAAAATTTGGCACTTCTACCATTGTGTACTTGCTGTAAAGCCCAGTGTAAGGAAGGGATTACGTGTGGGACTCAAAAAGAGGTCTCCTCTCTGGGTCTGGAGGTACTGTCCACATGGGGGAGAGGGAGACAGCACCTTACGGGAACCCTGTGCATCACCATATGTATAGCAAATATTGGAGGGGAAAATGGCTACGTGTAACTCAGTAAAGCAGCTGAATTCCTTCTCCCTGTGGAAGAGTCATCCCCGGAGGCACAGGACAAACAGACAGGGGGCAGCAACACAGTTTTCTGGTCAACAAAAGCCTGTGGGGAGATGGCTGCATTGCTGTGCAAAGGAGGACACCGAGAGCAGACACGCTGCCTTCTCCTAAGTGTGGAGAAAGGGATGGTCAGGGCATGGCGTGACGTTCCTCCTGACAGACTGCTGCACACGACAGGATGCCCACAACGATGCTCCTGTCCTGAGGCAGCAGCGAGGCATTGCGAGACAGCGCTTGTGCCCCCCAAAAAGCACCCAGCCGGAAGAAAAGGGTACAGCTTCACAAGCCAGGCAATGAGCCCTGTGGATCAGCTCTGTCAGGGCAGGAAAGGGGCCTCTTTCTAAATCCTAAAGCATCTCATTTGAGGAGGAGACAAGATTTCCTCGTACACTGGCTCCAGGCGTACAGTCACCCCTTTGCTCACTGGAAGCGTGTTTGTCCTACACACTCTCACCAAGAGAAGAAAACAAGATCCTACTCACTTTTACTCTTCAGGAGCTGGTCAAAGGACTCCCTCCATTCAAGTACATCTCGTGAGGAGTCTCTGGAAAAGACAAAAGGACGTAAGGCTCACTGTCCGGCCGACAGCAATACTCCTGCCCTGCAGCAAAGGATGGGAGCACTTCGGTCAAGCGGCCTTGTTAATGGGAGACAGTACAAGAAGGGAGGCAGCGGCACTCAGTAGGAAACCAAAGCGAGACCCCAGTATCCATTACCTGTGGACTCTCTTTCCTTTCTCCCTTTCTTTTACCTTCCCCGATGGCTCGCCAGACCTCAGCTCCATAGTGCAGCTTTGGCCAGGCAGCTTCTCTGGAGGATACTCAGAGGAGCCCTTTTCTGCTGGTACAAGCCCAGCAGATCCTCCTCTGCAAGAAGATGCCTTGCCTTCAGCAGCAATATTTAGTATTTTGTTTTTAATGCTGCCTGCATTCCCTGGGAGTCCCAGGCAGTGGTCAGAGACACCAGGAATTGCGGGAGCCCTCTGAGTTTCTGGCCTATTGCTAAGGACCTGCTTTCTTGTGCTTAATGCCAGAGCATCAGTTCCCCAGTCTGATTTTATAACTGGTGGAGCTGGGAAGTGATCCGCCTTCCCTGCCTGCCGGGGTGGGACCGTGGGGAGGGCAAGCCCCGTTCTGTCCTCTCTGCTGCACGGATGGGCAGGAGCAACCCCCAGGACAGCCTGGTCCACAGGGACCTGTCCCGGGCTGAACCTGGGAGATAGCACTGCTTGGCTTACCTCCACCTGGAGCCCAGCTGCAACTTGCTGGAGGTTCCAATCCTGTGTCCCAGCTCCGGTTTATGAAGCAGGATCCCTAAGCGGGTCTTCAGATCCTTGGCTCTGCAAGGGAGGAAAGGGAGAGGTGGGATTGCGGGACTGCCAGACTGCTGCTGACACCCCCCACTGCCTCACAGAGGCCACGTCCCAGGGACCTGACACAGCTCAGAGGGGCAGCCCTCACTCCTCAGCTTCAGCTGCTTCTTTGCCTTCTGATGTACGAAATAAATGCTCCCTCAATTGCTTTTTCTGCTTCCTGGCAACCACGCTCAGCAGCGTATTAAGCCCAGGGGACTGTTTCCTCCCGCTTGCTTCCCAGGTAGCGCCGCATGCATTTATAAAGCACCGGAGCTTTTTCCTCTGGGGCAGGTAGCAGAGCAGCTGCTGAGTGCCCAGCTGGAGCCCCCACCACCCCTCCCGGCTCCGTGGAGCTAACCTGGCTCCTTTTACCATCCCCCTCTCCTGGCAGTCCTACACTGCTCTCAAAACACTGGAAAAACACAGCGATTGCTTTCTGCTCGGCAGAGCGGGAGTGTCTCCCTGCTGTGAGGCTGCTGCAGCAGGGCTGGTGCTCCCCTACTTTTTTTGGGGTGCCCCTGAGTCACCACGAACCTGCCACCACGCCATGGAGATGGCTGCACTCCCCGGTGGCACTGGGACCTCACGACCCTGCCCCCCCGCCGTGGGGGTGGCTGCCCTCCCCGGTGGCACCCTCCACCTACCCCATGCCTTCGAGACCCAGCGAGCCTGGTGGCAGCACGATGCTCCTGTGCCAGAGGCCCCTCTGCAGGAGCCTGGGACGCGGCTGCCTGTCCCCAAGGCTCTGCGGCGGTGGCCCAGAGGCACGTCCCTGCCAGGAGGTCTCTGTGGCAATACAGCAGGAGCTGCTGCTAAATTGGCTCCTCTCCCCGGGGTCCCCCTGAGGCAGCGCGCGGCCCCGCTGCTATTTGTGTGCTGCAGTTCATTCAGGCATCCCAAGGCACTCATACAAAAATAAGCATTTAAATGTCAAGCCGGCAGCATGGGGTTCTGTAGCCATGTTTGGCAGGAGGAGCAACATGTCACTTAACATTTCAACCATGTTGACAAAAATAGTCCTGCTGCTGTCAACCTGAAGCAAGTTCTGCAGAGATGGAGCCAGAGAAACAACCTTTGTGTGTTTGTCCACCCAGACACACGCAGGGCAGCCCTATACAGCCTCCTCTCTCTCTGCATGTTTTACCTCTGTGCTCACCTCCTAGGGATGCAGCCAAAACAAATCACCCGGGCTATCCTTCGCTGTATGTTTCCTTGAGGTCTGCGCCCCAATTTCTACTGAAACATCATGGCTGCAGCAGCAGAGGCTGGCCTGGCCACTCCAAAGCTAGGTGCATCTTTTCCGGCTAACCTCTGCATCCCAGAACTGCGGCGTGGCAAAGCCCCTTACCTTTCAAGGCAAGTGATGGGGAGCGTGGCTAACCCCCGGCACATGCTGAGAGCTGGGCACCCAGGCATCCAGCAACTCATCAGGTCCTTTCGGCAGCAGCAGGGGTGTGCAACAGGCAGCCGCAGCACCACCTGTGCCTGTGGTCGCGTGCTGTCGGCTGGAAAAGCGGCGAGGAGCCGTGCTTTATATCGAGTGGGAGGTGGGAGGGCTGGGAGGGGGACCCAGCATCGCTCCAGCCTCCAGCCAACCAAAAGCTGCTCTGGCAGCACCCGGCGAAGATAACGGCTTAGGTAGGTTTCTTTTGTGCTGTTAAGGGAGGGGGGATGGGAGGCCCAGGCTTGTCCTTGAGCATCACAGTCATAACTGCTTCCTCGATAACAGGAAAAAATAAGCTCATTTCCACCGACGTGTGGAGCCTGCTGAGTAACCGCCAGCGGGCGGGTACGCAGATGGGGAGAGCAAGAGGGACAGGACAGACGCCGTAATGCCTGGTAATTCGTCAGCTCCATCCTGCTGCCCGAGGACTTCCAAGCTTCCCAGTGCTGCAAGGGCCGGCATGGCAGCATCGCAGCAGCATGCTTTTCCCCGGGTGGATTAAGCAGGAGATGCCAGTCCCCAGCAGAGTCAGGCTGTTTTGCAGCATCCCAGGGGCAGATGAAAAGCTTGGGGGAAGGTTTTGCATTCCCTGGGGCAATGCAATATGCCCCCCTTGCAGTGCAGATAGAGCAGAAGGGTGTAATGTTTCCACATCCCCCCCAAATTACACTGCCCATCCATAGCCAGAATAAATAAGGACCAATGTCTGACCCCACGTGCTGGCAGAAGTTGCACTTCTTCATAAAAAATCCTCTGCTGGCTCTATGGTGGAAGAAGAGAAGGGGAAGGGATGTGCATCAAAGAAAGTCTGAGCAAAGCGTGGGAAAGCATCTGATAAAGGTGGATCCTAATGAGAACTGAAGATGGAAAGAAGAGACTAAAAGCAAGGGAGAGGTTGGAAACTGGAGGGGAAGGACTGAACCAACAAAACAGAAGGATGAAGAGAAAGAGTTAAACCAGTGTCAGACACTGCACACCAGTGAACCCCAAGGTCTGGTGCAACAACCAGAGAGGTCCATGACAGCCAACAGGTCCCCCGTGCCAAGGTCAGGCTCATGCAGGGTCCTGGAGAGCTGCCCTCCCTGCAATTCCCCAGTCGGTGGCTCTGGGAGGGAGCTCTATGGTGGGGAGAGTGACCCTAAACCCCCCTGCCCACGGACGTCCCAGGGCAAAGGCAAGAGCTGCCATCTCCACTACTCGTCCTCTTCCTTCCTCCCCACTTGGTCCCTGCTATTACCAGCTCTGCAGCCAGCACAGACATTTTTCCAGAGCTCAGGTTGTCTCCTACCCTTGCTGCCTGCATTAATCACGTGCGGGACATTGCCGGAGCATCTTGCCCGTGGGAGATGAGCCATGCCAGGGGAGGTGGCAGCATGCAGCCATCTTGGCCGTGGGCTGGGGAGAAAGGTTCCTCTCGAGCTGTCTTCAGGGAGCAGAAGCACGAGGATATCAGGATGGGAGACTTTCAGAGGAGCACTAGGCACCTCAGCTCCCTTGAACTGTAATGGGCACTCCTGTCTTTCTTCCACCACTTAGAAAAAACCACTGATTTGTCTTGCCCACAGCTAGCCAGAAAAGATGCATCAGGACTAATAACTGAACACTAATGATGAGTTTTTAGCTCCTGTCTCAGCTTTAAAGTCAAGAGCAGCCTCTTTCCCGACAACTCTGGTTTTTTTCACTTGAATAAACAAGTTTAAGGCTTCTTGGTTAGCAGATGTTCAGCTACAGATAAACGTTTGGAGCTACAGAAAGCTCTTGTTCATGTCTTCCCTGTGTCTTAAAAACATGATTAGAGCTGTGATCCTTGCTGTGGATTTAAGGAAAGAAGGGGAAGAGTAAGGGTGAGAGGGCTGTAAGATTGCCTTTGCCTGTACAGATGCTAAGAAGGTCTGTGCGTGCCCACAGCGTGGACATCACTTGATCTAACACAGGTTTTGGAAGTGCTTGGCCACATCAGCCTGGTGCTCCACCCCAGCTCACTGCTATGCTGGGAGCACTGGTGTCACAGTGGCAGTGCCATGCTGACGTGGGTACGGGCTCCTGGTACCCAGAGGAGAGGATCACACCCAGGTATTTCAGCACTGACTATGCATACATACCCTTTGCACTCATCTCCCAGCTGTAGCAGCTGGCCAACAATAACAGCCATGGGCCTGGGGAGGTAACAGCCCTTCTCCTCCATTACCTGCATCTCCCTCTCTATCTCCTGCCCGGTACTCTGCACAGATGCAGTGTTCAGTGATGCCCTGGTGTTGTTTTGTCTCATCATTTTGGGGCATGCCTGGTGTTAAGTGGGACTTCATCTGTGTCCTTTTTCCCTTTAAAACTGTGCTCGCCCGCTGCAGCCCATTCTCCCGTCTGAAGATTTACAAAGTCACAGGATGCTCTGGTGACCCTCCCTGGTGTTTGAGGCATCCCCTGAGCAGGTTATGCCGGGAGAAAAACCTGCAGGAGGCTGGGCATGTGTTACAGACACACAGGACAGATGACTTCTGGCAGCAAGTCTGTGGTCCCCGAGGCAGCCACTGTGCTGGGAGCCACGTGCTGCTTGAAGGAGCTGGGGTAATGTAACTGTATGGCAAAACACAGCCGGGATGGCAGCAACAGCCATGGCCCATGGGAGAGGAGCATGGCTGATGCGAGCCAGAGTGGAGAAACTGCACATCTCTGCCTTGGTGTTACAGCCTGCTGAAACCTCCACTTTGCTTCAGCCCCTGTCTCCCCACTGCTTTTTCCCATAGATATAAAGTGCATTGGGCAAGTGCGTGTGTGGTTTTACCTCGTCCCCTCTGTAGCAGCTTTTGAAGCACTTGGCTCAGGTGAGAAAAAGCTGACGGCAAGGCAGAAGCGAGGAAAAGCCTGCGGTGGGAGCTTGGTCCCTGCAAGCCCCCATGGGAGGGAGAGACCCCTC